>NW_004524593.1:23057166-23070472 GCF_000260255.1 Octodon degus | reverse complement strand
ACACACACACACATAAATAAATAAATAAAAATTTTAAAAATAAAAATAAAGTCATAAATCTGAAAGCACTCGCTCCTACCTGAGCTTTACCACACGGCATTCCACACAGAAGCAGCAGCACTGGGGCCTGATTACCCCAATATGGTGCGAGGAAACAGCACTTCCTGTCCACCAAGAGGTCTGTTCTCGGGTTGTCCTCCTTCCTCAAGAAGGCAGGGAATCCACAGCTTAGAAAGGGCAGTTTTCCAAAGTTCTTCTGGAAGTCATCTGAACCTCCTCAGACAAGTGTTTATTTCTAGGACTCCCCAGGAAAGAGCTCTGCCAACTACAGGGATGGGCACACTACACTACAATAAATCAAGTCTCCATCAGTCTCCACCCCACAACCCAATGCAAAACACTCCAGGAAACCTAAACAAAAATGTGGACTTCTGGCAACGCGATTCATGGCTGGAGAGCACCTAAAAATGCATGGTTTAAATCTTTAAAAAAAAAAAAAAATGTATGGCAGAGCCAAGATTCCAGTAAGATGAACGTTCCAAGGTGCAAAACCCTAAAGAGAGTGAGTCAGAAGCCATATGGCCCGGACACCTGAGCAGCCCTCCGACAGGGAGGGAGGGAGAGTTGGGAATGGGAAAAGGAGGTGCAGCCCCAAGGGGGGCCCGCACAGGTGTAGAGGCAGAGCAGCGAGCAACCCCCTACAACGTCCAGGGGCTCAGTAAGAAACTGAGCTGAACCTGCAGCTGCCAAGAATGGAGGAGCAAGGCAGGGCCGGGGACTCTCGGAAATTTTAAGCACTGTATTATTTCTGGGATTAGAAGATCAAGGCTCAAAAATTGAGTTTAGGTTAGAAGGAGGTTATTTTATTGTTCAAAAGAAGGCAAAGACAATATTTATATTTAATTTTAAGTATGCAGTATAGCATTTGTTAGGTAAACACTAAAAAAAAAGCGAAAGGAAATAAAAAAAATTTCCAGCACAAAAGAAGGGAAGAAAAATAAAATAAGATTAAAAAAAAAAAAGGCACAAAAGCACAAGAGGTGGTGAGCAGCATCTAGGCCTTGGGGCCACGATACCACCCAACTGGGGGCCAGGGAAATAGCTCAGTAGAATAAGCGCTTGCCTGGCAAGAGCAAGGGCCTGAGTTCGAAACCCAGTTCTGAAAAAAAAAAAAAAGATACCACCCAGCTGAAAGCCTAGGTCTGCATTAAGGACTTACAGCCACAGAAAAGACATTTCTTTCAAAGTCTCATCTTCTCACCTTTAGAAACAGATTAAAAACAAAGCTTTCAGCCTGGGGTTGAAATTAACCTGCAAACATACAAACCTGGGGCAGAGATGCACACACCCCTGCCTTCCTCTCCAGCAGGATGCTGAGCTGCGTCCCCCAAGAGGGCAGTCTTTCAGTAGCTGGCCAGAGGAACACCACAGTCAAGCACGCCGCCTAGGCATCAGGGTACATCCTTGTTAGGAGGGATTCACAGCTGCTAAATCTGCTTATCTTATGCATAGACCCTCAGCTGTAGGTGTTCCAAAAAGTAAGCTTAAATACATTTAGGTTATCAAACTAAATGCAACATAATGCCACTCACGTAACAAAATGCAAAGATTAACAGTGCAGACAAAAAAAAAGTGCATTCGAGATTAAAGCGGCCCAGTGCTGACTTAGCTCTCTAAAGCTCCTGATTCTGGAGGAGGAGACCCATTACTGCTCAGGTCACCTAAAAGATGAGTGACTCACCTCTGTTCATGAAAGTCTGTCAAAATCAGGAATGAGCATGGAATTCCAAATACCAGATAACAAAATAATATTGTACTATGAGGGTTATTTTAAGGATTAAAAAGCATGTTCTAAGAAGTAAAGTGTTTAGCAAAGGGTTAGTACATCAAGTGCTTCCCAACAGTAGTATTGTAAAGGTTGACTCTACAGGGGGGAAAAAAAAAAAAAAAACATGAAAAGTATTTAACTCAACATCCATATGTGCACTGCCCTTGCTTTTGATCCTCAATTCCAATTTTAGGTTGATATTTATTCTCCTCTACACAGGATGCTTCCAAAGTTCCACCATCTGTACAGAGTGAAAATGTCTATAATTTGAGTCAGGCACGTCTGTGCTTCTAAGACAAACTCTGAATGACAAATCTAAACAAAAGTGTATCTTCCCTAATTCTGCTTTACTGATTGGTACAGACAATGACCTCCAACTTAAAAGCACAAATACTTAGCAAAATGACACAACACTCTCATCTGGAATAAAAATGCTGAATGCCAAAAACGTTTTAAAAAACCAACTGGCAACCACTTAAAGTAACCCAGAAAGTTTTATTACAGTGGATATGGAAAATTCTGAATGCGTACACAGATACTAGCAGAAAATGACGTGGAGAAATTTTATAAGTGGAAATTTTAAGTGAGGTGGCGTCATGTATAAAGCAGAAGGCACTAGCTTGACGCACAGCACACGGCCAAGGCTACAACTCTGAGGCTGGTGCCCTGACTCAAACTCCAGCTCCAGTGATCGCGGTGTATCTTGGGCAGGCAGTTAGCCCCAGAGCCTCCGTTTCCGTACCGGCAGAACTGGTCTAATGGTCTCCGATAATACTACAGTGAGAGTGAATTCAGGGTGACCGATGTGAGCACTTAACACGGAGATTAACACACAGCAAGCACTGCACCATTCCTAGAAGTTCTGAGATTATTACTACTAAGCACACAGCACAGTGATAAGCACGTAGTAAACATTTCACCATTCCTAGTATTCCTGCAATTATTATTCTCTAAAAGTTCTTATAAGACACTAGCAGAAATGTCAAAGGCACCTACCTTACTGTGTGTGGTTAAATAACCTACTCCAGCTACCCACCCAGCAGTACATAAATCCTACGCCTATCGCACAGCATTCACTGAGCACCACAGCCAAGAACAGCAACAAACATCCACAAATTAAATCATTAAAAATGACTGTGCTAAGATCACTACTAATCTCTCCAACAGACACCAGGCCTCTAATTACTAATAATCGGGTGGCAGTATTAAGGGACTAATGAAATATTCCGGTAATAACAGCTACTAACATGCTTTGAGGCACAACCATGGGGGTTAACCTACTATAGTAAACTCAAAAGGATACTAATACCATTAACTATTTGGTAAACACTGTATGCAAACTGCCCCGCAAAGAGCATCACTACTGGAGGGACGGAACGACGTGACGCGTGCAAGAGGCGCAGGCGGTCCAAACTGGCTCAGCTCTCGAGGGCTCCAGCGAAAGGAACAAGGTGCAGATAATGGTGGGACTTCAACTTGCATCTTACTTTTTAAAAGTAACATTAAAATTGACAAACAGAAGCTGCTGCATATATTAACAGTACACAACTTGGTGTTTTCATTCACACCCACATTGTGGATTGGTTGAATCAACAGCTCAACCTTGACATGTGAACCTGACAGCCGTAAATCTAAGCAATCTCTGGGAATGTGGCACCTAGGTACAAAAACTAAGAATTGCGACTAAAAAGGAAAAGTTCCCAAGAATGCCTGCAGTCTTCCGCCGCCCCCACCCAGGTGGAAAGTATGTGGGACTCCACTGCGAACTGGACACCGCACCTCCTGGGTAGACTTCCAAGGCAGGACCCGAAGGACCACCGCCTGGACTGCACTCTTCCCATCCAGGCCTGAAGGCAACAAGGCTGTCTACCAGCACTTGCTTCTGCAGCAGATGGGAACGAATTCGTCATCATGCTCTATTATCCTGTCAGCGGGCAGTAGCTGTGGTCCAAAAGCAAAGGAAAAGAGCCGAGGTTACAATCCCAGCCTGGCTTACGAGACACCCCAACCTCACATTCCGACAGAAATGCGTGCTCCTGTGAGCAGCACCCCTCCACTGCCGCCCTGTCTCTGGATCGTTGGTGTCCACGCAGTCACTATTTCTAGGCATATACGACTGCAAATGTGCTAGACACCCCATCAATTACACGAGCACCCTTGAAGAACCATGATCAGTAACAAGCTGCCTATATTAACAAAAGTTTAAAGTGGAACACGTGAAATAAAACAAGTGAAAAAAATCCCTAGAAGTGCACACATACACAAACAAAAAGACAGAATCAACATGCTGCAAATATTCTCAAAACTGTTTGGAACGCATCAACTCATTCAAGGTGCTCAAGGTGCGCACTCAGGAGAAGGACTTAAACCAGCTCCACTATTTGTGAGAAGTACGAACTCAGACAAGTTGCTTCATCTCTCCAGAAGCAATACATGAGTATCTACCTTAGTTAAGCATTCTTCGGAAACCTGAACGGTATATCAAGTGTCCAATACACTTCCTGGAATGTGGTCAATGCCCAACAGACAGGAGCCAGCAGTACCGATGCGCTTATTAAAGGGCACAGTCGCTAGCAACCTTTATTCCTTAGTAGAGAAAATACATCACGTCAATAAGACATACAACTGCTAAAAACAAAGCAAAATTATGAGTTTCATGGGAAAAAATGTGACTTGACCATATACAAATTAGGATTATTGTATGGCAGCATAAAACATAGTAACCTGCAGCTAACCAGTACGTTATTTCTCAAAGTAAGTATTTAAACAAATATCCATATACACACGCATAACCATATGTGTAGTGAGATTATTAGGAACTGAACACAGAAAACAACCCAGAAGAAGCTACACCTATTCTTCAAGTTGAAATGGTGCTGTGTCCTGTTATTATTTGTCCTCTTCTCAAGACCGAAGAAAGAAGAAGCATCCACTCTTCGCTCTTGGGAGTCCAACCAAAGGTCTGACATAACAAGTCAACAAGTAATCAAAATATATCAAACACCTTGCTAATTCTTTGGGTTACCAGTTTTTGGGTTTTGTTTTTTAGTTTTACATGCTTCACTTTAAAATATATGCAATCTATATCTATCAGTTATTCCGCTCTATCTTAACTTAATCAAATCACTTCACCCTTGGAGATTTCATCAGATATGTTAACCACTTACCTGTCCAATTATTTAAATACAGGATGACCAAAATGGTATGTTTTTTGTTAATTTTTATAAGACAATAGGAAATATAAAAACAACAATTTTGTCAAATTTTTTCAATATAAGCATCAATTGGCTGGGGCCAGGGAGATCGTTCAGCAGTCTAAGCACCTGCCTGGCAAGCACAGGGACCTGGGTTCCGTCCCTAGTACCACACGCTATGCTGGCCTGTGCTGAGCAGGCCACCAAAACAGACTTGGTGGGGCACACGTGTAGTCCCAGCGCCAGGGAGACTGAGACAAGAGGATCACTACGAGCCTGAGCTGTGTAGTGAGACCCTATACCAAATACATAAATGATTTTAAAATTTTTAAATAAAAAAAAGGAACAACTGGTTGAAATGGCACCTGCCTAAGCAATGGAGAGTCAGTATGCAAACAAACATGCTGCCAGAGTGACACCCAGGACGAACTGTTAAGCGGTTAAGGGACAAAGGGCAGCAAAAGGGTTATGCTAACACATGGGGCACAGGGGAGAGAGAGAGCACTTTCCCTTGAGGAAGTCACCTGGCAGAAGAAAGGAGGAGGCTGCAAGGCGTGCATACCGAGGACCACAGATCAGTACGGTGGCAAGCTCCACACCCGTTTCCTAGAGGCAGCACCTGCCAGAACGGCTCATGGAAAGCCAGCGTTGCTGCAATTCACCAAAACATAGCAACTGTAAAACAGTGAAACAGAAAACCTCATCACTTGAAACACGGAAGTCTGTAAACTCAAAGTTGCTATCTATACCTTATGAGCAAACTGTGCTAGATCATTTTGAAAACTCGTACTGCTCAACCAACACTTAGCCAGATGTGGTGGCTCAGGCCTATAATCCCAGCTCTCTGCAAGACTGAGGCAAGTGCAAGTCCGGCCTGAGAAACTTTGAAGAACCTGCCGCAGAACAAAAAATAAGAGAACTCAGGATGTTACACCTCCTAGGTGCGATTCCCAGTGCTAGGGAAAAAAATTAAGTCAAGTATGTTTAATTACACTTTTTAAATGCAGGTAAGAATTATTTTATATGCAGGCAAGAATTACTTTTAAAAAGGCATTCAAAGGGGCCGGGGAGATGGCTCAGTAGAATAAGCACTTTCCTGGCAAGCGCAAGGGTCTGAGTTCAATCCCCGGTTCCGCCAAAAAAAAAAAAGCATTCAAATTTATTCCTTTACTCACAAGTCTTCTTCCAATTTTACTGAAGTCCTGTTTACAAGTGCAAGAATTACTCAAATTAAAAGCTAGCACACAGACTTATACAGAGACTCTCAGTTTCCAGCCCTTTCAGGTGCCAACAAGATTCCTTTCCACAGATCTTCAAGGGCAGCAAAGGCTCCTGAGACCACTACCTAGCCATGCTGTCTCAGCCACTTTCCTTGTGGAGGGATACCACACCCGACACCCACAGTGTAAGAGTGGAGAGGTTTACTTGGCTTCCAGCACAAAGCGTTTCAGCCCAGAGTCCACTGGCTCCAAGGTGGCATGGCCAACAGACAGCTATTCATGGCATGGCAAACAGGAAATGGAGAGCACAGGGAGGAGCCAGGGAAGGAGATGAACCCTTGCAGGTCACTGCTCACTTCTACAGCAAGCTGGCTATAAATCCTCACAATCCACTCAATCACCTTCCAAAAGCCTCCCGTCAGTATGAGCTATAAACCATCACACTCCATCCTGGCCCCCACAGGCACCCCTTCTGATGAAAAGACCAACTCAAAAGTCTCCTCTAAGCGTGAAGGCAGACTCTTAGCTAGGCACCCCTACAAAAAAAAAAACCCACACGGGAAGTTAAGCACCAGTGACAGAGCACAGCACAGGAGAAACACTCCTACCCCACAGTGGAAGGACAGGGTGATCAGTGTGCTCTGAGCGACAAGACCAAAACCCAGCAGGGCAAACGTTAAGCCCTACAGCCCTGTGGGCAAGAGGGCCAGAAAGGAACTCTCCTGTGGCTCTTCTCTCCCTCCCTCCGACTCTGGCTGGCCGTGGTCGCTCCCTGTGGCTCTCCTCTATGTTCCACATTCCAGGCTGCTCAAACCTCCCAGGGTTCCCATTTAGGCCTCACCCCCTCCAACTGCTTTGGCCCAAGTCCCTTCCCTCCCCCACTCCTCTCTATCGGGATGGGAATATTTACCTCATGCTCTTGTATGTCTGCAGTGTTTAGCTTTCTTTTAGATATTTACAAGGATTCAGCGTTAAGACTTCATCGGGCTCAGAGACTTTAGACTTGGTCTTTTCAGTAGTGCTGAAACCATTATGATTCTGGCAACTTTTAGAGGTGGACTGAATGCGCTTTGCATGAAGAGATGTGCACAAGTCTTACGGAGGCCAGGGCAGAATATTACAGTTTATGACTAGGCGTCCCCGCAAAGCCTCATGCACGCACAGGCAGGGGTCTGGGGCTCACAGCACACTTGCCGTTAGGAGACAGGTGGGGCTGGATCAAAAGAGGCAGCCGCTAGGGTCCTGGCCTGGAAGGCTGCTTCTCCCTCCCAGCTTCTCTCTTCCCCTCTGCTTCCTGCTGCCATGATGTGAGCGGTCTCCTCTACCATGTCCCCGTGCCAGGCATTCCACCCTGGACCCGGTATACCGTGGCCTGAAGCCCCTACAAGCAGCAAGCCAAAAGAAACCTTTCTACCTTTAAGCTGTGGGTGCAGGTATCATGTCCCAGCGATGAGGAAAGGAGCTAGGAAGGAATGCAGGTGGGATCACCCCATCGGTTGAAGATAGGAAAAGCAAAAGCCACAACTGCCCAAAGAATCTGCCTTGAGACTGTAGTATCAATTGCTGCCTGAATTTCCAGCCCCGTGACCTGACTTAAAATTTTACCCCTGCCAACCCCACAAATTCCTGAGCCAATTCCTTAAAACACAAGTCATTTTAAAAGCATACACACATGTGCACATGTACATGGAATATGTAATATTGGTTCTGCTTCTCTGGGGAACCCTGGCTGACACACTAACACAGTGAAACTCAAACTCATTATTTTCTTTCTTAAATATGCATTAACAGGTGCCTGAATCTCATAATCTCTTTAAAATGTTACAGCATTTTTAAATAAATGCCTGTTATTTTTCTAGTTTTGCACAAGGCCAAAAAACTAGCAATGCCATTATCATTAATTATTAATCACTATCATCAACCCCAAATTAAAACCAGCCCTGACTCAACTCAAGCCTTACGAGATTAGTACTATAAACAAAGAAGACAGAGCTAAAGAGAACTGCCAATAAATGAGTATCAAAGTTGGCACCAAATATAAATGTCTCTACAAGATAAAATACTGAACTTCTAAAATACAGGAAGGTCAAAGCTTAACAAAGATATATGTAAAAGTCCTGGATTACAATTTAAAAATTGGTCGCGCCAGCGTATGGGTCAGACTAATGGAGAGCACCGACAAACGCTGCGGAAGCCACGGCTCATCGAGCAGCACAGAGGCACCCAAGCACGAAGCAAGACTGTACGAAAGGAAACTTCTCATCACATGCATTCTCCGCTGCAACAGCAGAATACCACAAACTGGGTAATTTATAACACGAGTTTACATTCCTGAAAAGGACACACAGCCTCTGGGTGGGAAGTTCTAAGAAGGTGTCCATCTAAACTAGCCATAGAATGAGTTTAAGGGATGGATACAGGTGCAATGATACTAGGAGCAGAAGAAAAAGAAAGAGCTGAGCCAGTACATAATGCTGCGCCACGCAGCTTACTCCTCCTGGCGCCCCTCTCTGCACACTGCAGAGGTGACTTCAGGCTCCCACAAAGCCCAGCTCACAGCGCTCACCTGCTCCCCGCCAGGATCACAGTCACTCATCCTCCAGCCACTCCTTTCTGCAGGGTGAATAAAAGCAGGGCTCAGCCTGGACCAGGCCTTTGTTCCGGAGAGCCGTCGTCGCGGCTGGACTCAGGACCCCTTGGCCGCCCACAGCGGCGGATACGCCTCGGGGTCTCTGCTCTCACCACGGGTTGCACTGGAAGAGGGAGGTTGGAAATAACTCACTGGAATTCCAACAACTCTTCATGGGATTCCAAGTATACACTTCCTGGGCCGAGAGGAAGACGGGGAAGGACCCTCTATAGTCTGTTTTCCTAAGAGCAAGGCAGGTGGAAGAGCAGAGAACCCAGAGGGCTGAAGGGATTCCACGGCACATTTACAAGTATCTGAAACAGAAGAGCCTAAGACTGAGCTGCAGCTGGGCTGAGTCAGCCACGGCGAGATGACGCCTCAGCTCCCGCAGCTTGGCTGCAGGCCCTCCAGGGGCCGTTTTCCTCTCCTGACAGAAACACCACTGGTCTGCCCCAAAGACCTGAGAGAAGCACATGCACTGTCAGTGCTTACACACTGCAGGAGTAGGCTCTTGTACACTGTGCTCATCACACTCAGAAAGGGTGTGACAAACCCACGTCCTGAAAGCTCAACCAAGACAAGGCTGCGCAGGCTGACTAAACACCCAGAAATAGTGCCTTAGGTAAAAATCCTACAGGAATAAACAGAATTTTACTGAGTGAAGTTAACAAGATACTTATTACAGATTAGGTGAAGTGTTCTAAAAAGCTATGTTGTTTATTTTCTATAGTAAGAGAGTAGAGACTAAGAGGTAGATTCCTTTTTTTTCCTACTGGTATGGTACTGTGAATGGAACTAGGGGTACTTTACCACTGAGCTACATCCCCAGATCATTTATTTTTTATTCTGAAACATAGTCCACTAAGTTGACCAAGCCAGCCTTGAACTCTGGATCCTCTTGCCTACCAACTGGGAAGAGGTGGAGTTCCTAATGATGCAAGTGCGATCTCAAGCGAGTCTAGGGAAGAGCATTTACATACTTGTTTGAGGTTTGCAAATGAAAACTGTAGAAGACAGAAAGCAACAAACAGGCAAAGGAATTATTATCCTCGCCTGTGAACAGGGTAAGGCTCTGGCAGTCTATGGAGGTTCTAGAATCAAAACCCACATTTTGCACTGGTCAACATCTACAACCCATTAGGGAGTTCAGAGTAGCTTCCAAAATTTCTACCTCTAGAAATCTGTAAACTGGAGCTAATAAACATTTACTAGAGAATAGAGCATTGTAATCAAAAATGTTCTTGCTCTCCAAGCATGAAATGGGGTGAAACGGTAAGAAGAGGTGAATCTCAACAGCTCCTCGCTACATTCACTTTTGCAACCTTATCCAACTAGTATGAAATAGTTATTCAAGGTTTAAACTATGAGCTGACCTTGATACTGCCTGTTTAGTCAGTACTTGTGGCAAGTCTAGAGTTGATCTTCCACTACCTTTCCTGCCTGCCTTCCAGGTGGGGTGAAAAACTTCACACAGTGCATTGTCTTCTCCCTGCCAGTGTTTTCATCCCTCTCCCTGCCTTCATCCTCTTGGCTGAAAATACTGGTGCTAAAATGAGCCACTCCTCTCTCCTCCCCCCTCAAACACTCTACCATCCTTAATCACCACATCAACTCCAAGAGACTCTACCACGTCAATCTCAGAAGTAGAAGGGCTTCCCTTCCCTGGTCCCCGCAGGCAATAAAGCAACACATATCCATAGCGTATTTAAAAACCCTAATTAAACCAGCTAGGTGAAGTTGAGCATGCACCATAATTCCAACACTCTAAGGTGGAAGCAAGCACTCAAGAGTAGAGGCCTGGGGCTGGGGAGATGGCTCAGTGGTCTAAAGCACCTACTTAGAACAAGCTTAGCAAAGCACAGGGACCGCGGTTCAATCCCCAGCACCACATGCCAGCCAGCCCCGCCCCCTGGTGGGCTGAGCTGGTCACACACACACACACACACACACATAAATAAATTTAAAAAAAAAACAGTAGAGGCCACCTGGGTTATGCAGTGACACTGTTTTAAAACAACACAAAAATAAACTATTATAACCAATTAAAAGTCTGCCACATTATCAGCAGGAGCTGGCAATTCTAAAATACCATACAAGGCAGCTCCTTCCATGACTACTTAGTACATCACTGCTTAATAGCCAATTCTCTCTCTCCCACCCAAATCTTTTCTCCAATAATTATTTTTTCCTTGGGATCTCAAAATAATAATAATGATAATGATAAACAACAACAAAGTGGTGTGTTTTCTACATCATTTGTAATGGTGAAGTACAGTCTACCTGTTATTCTTTAGATCTAAAATGGCTCCCAAGAGCCCTAGGTGTGTAGGTGGGGAATGGAGAGTCCTGCTACTGCACCCATCTGTGGACTGGCCATTTATGAGTTCCACACTGATGTGCTGTTGGGGAGGAGGTCACAGGTGCCCCTGGGAGGGGGGTTCCTGTCCGCGGCTCTTCCTTTCTCTCTGCTCCCTGGTTGCATAGGGTGAGCAGCTTTTCCTGCCATGCCCTTGGCCTTCCCTGGAGGCTGAAACCAGGAGGAAGTAATTAGGGTGCTACCACTTTAATAGGCAAGTTCATGCAGAATTTAACGTGATGCCTCACTCAGCAAGGCTGAGGAAAGGCCGGTACAGACCCTGAAACTCTAAGTTGGTATTAAAACTAGGTTTAAAACAGTAACAACCTAAACAAGAAGTTCAGAGCCATAAACACACAACAAGTGGCAGGAAAACTCGTCAAGCTATACAGACTCAGGCTCAGCAGAATGAACAGGGCCCTTCTGACAGGGCAGGCTTGCGGGTTGCCCCAGTCACCTTCCAAGTCACCCTAGGACAGGCACTGTGACCTCGGTCACTGTGAGAGAACAGGGTCCAGTCAACCAAGGAAGAGAACAGTATGGAATCCCCAAAGAAGTGTGGACTCTGCCTCCACCAGCCACGTTCAGGCCACACTCTGGACCCCACGCAGGCAGGGTAAGGCAGGAGTGGCACTCTGATCTTCCTGCAAAGGGCAGGGTCCTCAGCTGCTTCCAATTCTCTTGCTTCTATCAAAGGGCGAGGAATGACTCTCATGAGGTCATTCAAGTAACTGAGAATGGACCATACAAGAAAGAAATGGCCAGGCAGGGGGCATGAAAACCACCGAACTCAATACAGCAAATGACTTGCCATGTTATAAACTGTAACTAAAGAAAAGACAGCCTGTCAGCGTGTGTGCAGGAAGGGAGCGCTTTGGTAGTTCTGCCTGCAAAGGAACACACTTCATCGGGCAGGAACAGAGACCGCGTCCACCCACGTGAGTAACTAGTAGCTTTCAGAGCCTCATCAAAAAATGCGCTCCCTTCCACAGGGTAAGACAAAGGATTTACCTGAAGAGAAGCTAAGAAATGTACTCAACAATTACGCCAAGAACAAATGTTCCAGTTTCCAAAACGGTGTGATCAGACGTCACACGTGCCACTCAGACACACAACTACACTTGCTGCAGAAGGCTGGTGCCCGGTGCCTGGCAGCGAACACTTCAGGGGCTGCGACAGCCAAGGCAGGCGAGCAACCTCAAGGGTCCATCTCTCAGCACAAAGGAAATGGGCAGTGGGGGGATACAGGTTTTAATCCAACACTGCAGGGAAATCCAGACTCAGAGGCAAAGAGTGTAGCGTCTACTTAGATACTTATGGAAATCAACAGTCATTTGGAACAACTTTGGAGATCAGTATTAGCTTTTCATTTTCTAACTTCAAAAATTACCCCGCTCAGGGCCAGCCAGATAGCTCAGCAGACTAAAGCGCCTGCTTAGGCAGAGTAGGGACCAGGGTTCGATCCCCAGCACCACAAACCGTGCCAGTCCTACCACTAAGGCAGTCTGAGGCAGCGATTGAGACTGGCCGTGGTGGCGCGCACCTGCAATCCCAGCGCTTGGGAGGCTGAAAACAGGAGGATCACTGCGAGTCCGATCTACGTAGTGAGACCCTGGAGACCCTGTACTAAATACATGAAATTAAAAAAGAAAGAAAAAAAAAATTACCCTATTCGCTCACTTAACGCAAAAGCACCGTTTACGCTCAGACACAGTTTTCCTGAGCCCCGAAACCTAGAAAGGCGCGTGGGCACAACGTGGCTCCCGGGGCGCGAGGAGGGTGCTGGCCAGCAGGACACCACACACATGCCCGCACACACGATGCGTCGTACCTCGGTCGACTACTTCGAGTCGGATCTAAAAGTTACTGCACCATATGCGGTAACATTTTCAAATAGAAAGACTTAAGCCTTGAAATCGGAAACCCAACAAGCATCAGACGCCCCCTCCCCCGCCGACGTCGCTGCGGCTTTCCCTCGCCACCTTGACCACTTCGCGGAAAAAACGGAAAGCGCCGACCCGAAGCGCGCGGCGGGAGGCGGGCGCCTGCGGACGGGCGCGGTGGGTCCGCGGGGGCGGC
>NW_004524593.1:23044633-23056571 GCF_000260255.1 Octodon degus | reverse complement strand
CCAGCCGGGGCGCCGGGGCAGCGAGTCCCCGTCCTTCGGAACCGGGGCGGCCCGGGGCGGGGACCGCGGACGCGGGGAGCCCTGGCCGGGCCCCCGCAGCAGCCGCAGCTGCAGCCGCGAACTCTTCTCACTTGCGCGGTGTTCCGTAAGTAGCTTTTGCGTGCCGCGCACCCCGTGCTTTCAGAAGGGAGCACTGTGACTGCACGCCTTGTCCCCAGCCGCAGCGTCGGTTCTGACTCGCCGAGGCAGGGTTGTGCAGAGGAAAGGAGGCTGGGCTTGGCGTTGGAGGGCGACTGCTCTGGGCGGAGCAGAGGCCGCTGTCGGGGTCTCTCACCCATCGTGACCCGAAAATACCCGAGTGATGTAGGCTGCAAGGGAGGGGGGTGCGAGTGTGGGCGATGAACGCGCTACGCGTGTGTGTGCTTTCACGCGTACACGACGCAGGTACCCAGAGGGAGAGCGTCATAGATACTCGGGAAGGGTTCACCACATCACCTCAGAAACTCATCATTTTTGGTTTTCAAAACAGGGTTCCAGGGGCCAGGGAGATGGCTCAGTGGAATACGCGCTTCCCTGGCAAGCGCAACGGCCTGAGTTCAATCCCTGGTTCCAGAAAGAAAAAAAAAAAAAAACAGGGTCCCTGTGTACCCCAGGCTAGCCTCCAACTCTCTCCTGCTCAGCTACCCAAATGCTGAGATTACAGGCGTGCACAACCATGCCTGGCAAAAAACAAATCACTTTTTATAGAAATGACTCAAGGGGTCACATATGCCGCGACTCTGCTCTACCCTAAGGTGACAACCAGGCTGCTTTCCCAGCCTCAGGGAAATTCCAGGATGCTGGACTCCCGGTGCTTAAACTGGTGGTCCTGGCAAAGCTGAGGCAAGGTGGTCACTTTACCTTGTCCCATCACCTCATAACAGACTAACCCAGGAAAGAGCGCACTCTAAGCCCAGCTTTGGACAGTTATCTCAGGAAATTTAGACGTGACACAGGAGAGCACAGAGAGGAGATGTCCGCTACAGTGAGTCACACAAACAGCAGTACCATGAATAGGCGCCATTAAGCTGACAGCAGGCACCTCCCTACCCCCTCCCCCAGGCCTGGTGGCCTCTTGGAGGTATGGAGCAGATTGTCCTGGACATAGCAGCGTCCCAGCCTCTTCCAGACCCTGTCCTGCAGGATGGCAGTGTCTCAAGGTCTTGCTATGTAATTCAGGCTGCTTTAAACTATGACACCTCCAGTAACTGTGAGCTAAATAAACCTTTCCTTCCCTAAGCTTCAGCGTTGGGTATTTGTCCCAGCAACGAGAAGAGTAACTAAGACAAGCCCTCACTCCCCTTTGCCAAAGGCCCAGAATTTGCCTCACAGAAACTATCCCTATAAATTTAAGACTTTTGTTAGGAACGATCTCAAGGAGCACAGGCGACCACATGCTTGTGCTAGCTGCTCCCAGAACCATGCAAACGGCACTGATCCAAATGGACCTTCCTTATTCCCACAGTAAACGGCCAGGTTGCACGGTCCTTTGCAACGCCCAGGAGTCTCATATGCCTGGACTTTGGAGTTCGTATACAGAACTCCAGTGGCTCTGTGTGCTGAGGAGCGGACAGGTGAGCTGATGAGAGACCAGAAATTAAAGAACAGAAAGATGGAAACCAAGGTGGCTGGAGAGATGGCTCAGTGGTCTAAAGCACCTACTCAGAACAAGCTTAGCAAAGCACAGGGACCACAGTTCAATCCCCCAGCACCACATGCCAGCCAGCCCCGCCCCCTGGTGGGCTGAGCTGGCCACACACACACACACACACACACACACACACATAAATAAATAAATAAAATTTAGAAACCAAGGCCTCTCATAGAACTCTTCCCCATTTTCCTCTCCTATCCCTATTTCCTTCTTCTTGTTTTTTCTCCTGTTTTTCCAGACTGCTCTGGACATCTTGCTCCTTGTATCTACCCAACCTAGATTTCTGTGATGTTTCTATTTAAATTCCATGAAGCTTTTGTGTCCTCCACGTAAACTTACCCATCCTGCCAAAGTTAGTTTCAGCAGCTTTCCACTCCCCACAGTCACACACCATTTGGTGACATCCACCAGAGCTCTGGCGGTGACTTCTACAGTTACCAAGGGGGGGGTGGTGGTGAGTGTATTGTTAACATCGTGTGGGGTGGGGAACTCGTGCAATCGGAGACTAAAGCTGAAGGAGGATTTGGAATCCGTGGACTTCTGCAGAACGGTTATGACGTCTAGCAAGGCACCTTGGATGCCTTATGGCCAGACAGCACATTAGTCCCAGAGAAGGCCGGTTCAAGACCTCCCTCCCAGGCCTGATCTTCTCCGTTACGGGATCGTCCTGGGCAGCAGCCGTACAAACCCCTGGGAGGCCACTTCAAAATCCACAGCCTCCCCCGTCAGGCTCCTCCTTGGCGTTACCCATGTCTACACAATCCCATCCGCCCCACAGCAGAGTGGATGAATGGTCGGAGGCCTGTGACTCTGAACCCGGAGAGAAAATGTTAAGGAAACAGTTCCTACTTATTTTTTCATTACTCACCACTTAGTTCAGGCACATAATGAGTCAGTTAACAGAGCTAATAAACATAGCTGTTCATAGCCTTATTTACACATCCCAGTTCTCTCCAGCTCATACTCGGCTCCGTCTGTCCTTAGCTTTCAAACACAACACGAACATCAGTAACACTAGCTGTTTCGTCTGCCTCTACTTCCTTTTGCACAGACGATAACCTAATAACTGATGGCCAAATAGGCAGCCTGCTTTCCGCTATCACCGTTGGACGGGCAGTCGTATCGATTGTAGGTAAGGAGCTGAGCGATGACAGCCCAGCTAGTGCTCTCTGCTTAGTAAATCCCAGCTCCACCTTGTGTTCTAGGACACAATAATGCATCCACGCCAAAGTAAAGACTAGAATGCTAGGGAAGAAGAGGGGAGCTGTCCTGGAAATGTCTTAATTTAATTGAAATACTTTAAAACATGACTTTTTGGTAATGGGGATTGAAAACAAGGCCTTGAGTGTAGGCAGGTGCTCTTGTGCTGTGCAGGCCTTCTCACTTGGAAACAAGGTCTCACTGAGTTGTTCCTGCTGACCACAAACTTGTGATCCTCCTGCCTCAGCCTCCCAGCTGGCTGAGACTGTGGGCCTGCATCACCACATCCAACAAAAGGTATGTGACTTTTCATGCTTTGGTCTAATTTTCTTATGGTGATAAAGTATCTATGGCATGAAATTTACCATTTGTGTTCATCAGCTTTTACTCATTGTGACAAAACCCCTGATATAATCAACCTTGAAGGATGAAAGATCTGCTTTGGCTCGCAGTTTGAGGAGCTTCCACCTATGTCACCTGTTTGGACTTGGGCTGAGGTGGAAAATTATGGCAAGGGTGCCTGGAGGAGGAAGCCTGCTCATCTAAGGAAGGCCAGAGAGCAAAGGGACAGAGAGAGAGGGGCCCCATGTGCCTTGCAGGCCACGTCCCCAGTGGCCTCACTTTCTCCTCTAGACCCTGCCTCCTAAGGAGTCAACTGTCACCCAGAGTGCCACAGGCTAGGGACCAAGCCCAGCATATGGCCTTGGGGGACAGTAACTTCCCTGTTAGCCATGTGTAATGTGTGAGTCAGGGTCCCAGGTCCACTCGCAGTGCTGGGCACCGGTCACTATCACCCTCCCTGAACTTCATCTTCCCAAAATGAAGCTCCCTGTCCATTAAACAGTAATTTTCTGCCCTGGTACCCCCATATTTTGGATGAATTTTATAAATTTGAATAGCTTGTAAAATATTGGTAACACTGATTCAGACCTCGTTCAGTAAACAAGTGGATAAATAAAAGAGCCTTGTTCAAGTCTCTTCTGTGGAACTCAAATGAAACATGATTTCCTCGGGGCCACACTGTATAACAATCGGATATTTCTGCCTCAGACCTCATCAAGATCTAAACCAATGGAAATTCCATGTGGAAAGAGGAAAAGACATGGAAATGGGGTACCTACTGACTGCAGGTCGGGTGGGCGCATCTAGGAGAACTTCAGTCCTGCGTTTTCCGGCAGAGGCAGTGGCTTCCCCTCACTCCTGAGCATACATGGTCTCACTGGGTTTTCTTCCCAGCAAAATAAAAACTAAGCCAAGATTCATCTGCCAGAGAAAGCGTCACCAGCTACGTTCCAACCCAACTAATAAAACAATCCTTTCTTCTTCTATAAAAATTCCACTCCATGTTTTGGTAATGAGAACGGACCCACAGCATTACTCCTAACTTGGAAATCTCACTACAAGACAAGCAACAGAGTGACTTTTCAGCCCTGAGTCTCACTGATAAGAAACATATTTCAGAGCTGGAGATAGGAGTTGGTGTTAAAGTGCTCCAGGTTCAGTTCCAGCAACACACACGCAGCACCAACAAGACCCATGTACTTCCTAAGCAGGAATTAGCCAGAGGCTGGGAATGTGAAGCCAAAATTTTCCTATGAAAACAACAACCTTATGCCTTAAAGGAGTATATATTTTCTTTACAAAATTATCATCATGATTACTTAGAAGTCATTTCCTTTATTTTTAGCATCTCTTTTTAAAAAATTTTTAAAATCAAGCACGGCAGTAAGGTTAATTATACTTGCCTTGAGTAGGCACAGCAAACCATCCTGGGATTTTCCCCTTTCCTTGTAGTTTTGGCTTCAAAAATAGAGAGGGACCAGGACGACACTGCAAGTGCCCACAGCCCACAGCTGCCAGGCGAAAAGGCAGCCAGGCAAACTTTGTTTTTTGCGGTACCGGGAATTGAACTCAGAACCTTGTGTTTGCCGGGCAGGCGCTTATTCTACTCAGCTATCTCCCCGGGGGCAGGCAAACTTTAATTTTAGATTATTTTTATCATAAGTATTGTGGTAGCTGATACACTGTATCAACTTGAGTTTAGCTGGATGGACTCAGCAACTCCATGCCCTGGAGTGTGGAGGCCTCACCCTTGGGGGTAGGTGGGAGGGAGGGGAGGGGAGGGGAGGGGAGGGGAGAGGGAGTGTGTAAAGCAGTGAGGGAGGCTTCTGCACACGGCCCTTCTTGGAGGAGCTCTGAACCTCGCAGGGCCACTTCCTGGAAGGAGCTCTAGGCTTGTCAGCCTGCGTGGAAGGGCTCTGAGCTTCAGAGCTGTGCCACTGCCTCAGAGGAGCTCAGGTCTTTGCAGTTGGTGGGCAAGGAAGCGAGAAAGGCTCGATAGACGCCGCAGCTGCTGTTTCTCCTCTGCTCTTCCGGGTTTCCTGCTACCGTGAGCTGCTGCCTTCTGCCCTGGAGCCAGCAGAGTACGGACTGAAACCTTCACTAACTGTGAGCTAAGTAAACCTTTCCTTCCTTCATTTGGGGTCTTGGGTGTTTCGTCTCAGCAACAAGAGAAAAACAACCAAGACAAGTATATATCAAATATTGCACAGGACACCTTTATATTAAATTATTCACTGTTTATTTCAAATTCAAACAGCTGGAAATACTGCATTTGTATTTGCTAAGTCTGTTCCTTGTTATTTTTTATATTTAATATGAACTTACTTTTCCCTACTAACTTTCTTGATACTTCTGTACTTTTTTTTTTTTTTTGCTGAACTGGGGATTGAACTCAGGCCCTTGCACTTGCCAGGGAAGCGCTTATTCCGCTGAGCCATCTCTCTGGTGTATTTGCTAAGTCTGGCAAGGACTTACACATAAAGAAAATTCTTTAACTATTTCTAAAGGAACATTTCCTTAAATACATCTGAGGCAACTCCCCCTAACTGCCACAAGTATGGAAAGAACACTGGCTAAGCACCCACTGTGTGGCAACGATCCTTCAGATACTTCTATTAAAATTTTATAATAAAAGCAGAAGCAAGACCAACGCTCTGCACATGGCACCATGAACTCCAGAGAAGGATATAGGACAGCCAGAGAAACTGGGCTGAGCTCCATGCGGTTTCCTAACACCTCGCAGGTGGGCTGCTGCCCAGATGCCGTCTAGGACGCTGCCTTGAGTGTGAAGCAGTCGCTGAACTAGACCGAGTCTCCACCTACCTCCGGCATTCCTCCGCACCGTGTTCCTCCGCCAAATGTCTGACAGGAGGTGAAGGAGGGGAGGTGCTTTGGGCTCAGGTTGCAGAGTTCAGCTGCTCCAGGGCGGACGTGCTGGAAGGAACGGGTGCTGGGGAGAGCAGCTCAGCTCACAGCAGCAGGAAGCAAGGAGCAAAGAGAGCGCCAGGGAGAAGGCGCAGGGGCCGGGGCGGCCGCACAACTCTCCCAGGAGCCTGCTCCACCCTCCAGCTCACCTAGCTGGCGGTCCAGATTAACCATCACATTACTTTTGAAGTGCTTTTCTATCATTGTTAAGCTCATGTTTTGTGTTTTCATCCATTTTCCCCCTGACTATACAAAGAACGTTGGTAGTGGAGGAGGACAGCCCAAGTGGCACCAGGATGTGGTGTTTCCAGAAAATGGGGCCTGGGGACCTCCTTTCCCACATTCTGTCCAGCAGCACCATGTGGCCCGAGTGCCTGAGATGTCCGTGATGCCTGAGCCAGCGTCCTGTCTCCCTGTGTTATCCGGGGTCCTGTCCTGCCCGAGTACAGTCTTGCGCTGAGGGGGCACCTGTGAATGGCCTGCTCCACTGAGACAGGGCACAGGATGCCCTCCATGCTGTCCATGCCTTCCCTGTGGGCCAGTCTGTCACTATGACAGCCCCCGGGGAGGTCCCAGCAGCCTCACCAGTGAGTGCCTCTCCCCTTGGAGAGGCCGGGAGGACCAGGGTCAGCTTCTGTCAGTTTCCCAAGCCGGCCTCTCTAGTACCCAGAGAACCTGCTGAGCCACCCCGAAGTCCTGACCTCGTCCCGCCCTCCGCTGACGCTGTTGCCAGCGCCCCACCTCCCAGCCGCCAGTGTGTCCGGTTCCTAATCATGAATCCCTATGTTAAGATGACTTTTCCCCATCTGGACTTGACTGACTCAGTGCCCCGAACGTAACATTCCTGAAATCACAGGCCGCATTTTAGTCATCTCTGCCTTCAAACACCTGGTAGAAAACAGAGCCTACCACAGGGCTCAGTGAGGGCTTGTGGAATGAAGAAGGAGCAAGTGTCTTCTCCTCTCAATGATGCTGTGACTCGAGTCAGTGTCCTGGCTGCCTGACACCCACCCCACTGTCCTGAGAAGAATTCAGAAATCTGCCTATCTGAGGGCCTCGGGCAAGACCTAGCAGCTGGCTGGAGCCTGGTCCCCGGGTCACCCCAAAGAGACCTTGCAGTCCACATGCCATATGGGATGCTGCTCCTCGGAGGCACAAGACACCTGAGGGCAGAGGACAGTTGCCCAGGCTCCATGCAGTGGGCAGCCTGCTCAGCTGTCCTCCGATTTGTCGGGCGTCCAGTCAGTGTGTAAATTGCTGAGAGAATTCAGACACGTTGGGCCCTGCAGGGCAGGGCTTTCCACAGTGTGTTTCCCCCGCATGTCTGGCCTGGCCACTGTCGCAGGAGCCCTTCTGTCTGGATCCCTCCAGTGGCTTGCGCTTCAGGCTGCACTCCACACGGCCACAGGCCTCCCTCAGACAGGGTGCCACGCTCAGTCCTGTGGGCTCCTCATGATCTTCCAGATGCCCCCCTGTCTCATCCTCTGCTCTCCCCTAACTCCATCTCCTTGCCCTTCTGACGAAACTTGCCTTTTGGATAGATGGCTCCATGAAACAGACTGCAAGCCGCCCTGTCCCTAGCACCAGCTCCCCCGTCTCGCTGGACTCCTACACATGGTTTTGGATAGATTTTTTCTCTGCACTTTGGAATGCCTCGTTTCTGCCCCTACCTCAGCTGGCACAGTCCTACTCAACCTGAAGACCTTTTCAAGTGTGGCTCTCAGAAGCCTTCTGATGCCCCGTACCCTGAGTGCTGTACGGTGCTGTCCCACGCGGTCACTCATCTGTCTTTCCCCACAGAAGTAGACTCTGGGTGGAGAGAGGCACCACGAAACTTGCCACAAAAGGTGGATATGGGCTTCAGAGGAGGACGACACGCATGTGTGATGAGCATGACACAGGGATGAACAAGTGAGGGAGTGGATGAAAATGGCCATCAAAGTGAGCAGCAGGAAGCACCCGTGGCCCAGACCTTCCACCCAGGCGCGAGTGGAGGCAGAGATGCTGGGTGGACGCGCTCCACTCGCGCTGCCCGTGCGCAGCTCCAAGGCGGCTCTGAGAGGCACGTTCTGCTGGATGTCTGTGGACTCATTTTGTGCTTCCGTCTGATGCCAGTCAATTTTCCAACTAATGATATCGGGGAAAGAAACCAGCCTCTAGACGTCCTATACAAGTTTATGGTCTCTAAAATCAAAGAATGAATTTTAGGAACTCCAGAGGTTAATAGCAGAATATATTTATTGGAGGAATGAAAGCTTCTGTCCAAGAGGGACAGAAAGAGCCTGGTTGCGTAGGACCCTGCCTTTTCTAGAGATTTTTATGGAGCAAACCCACGCCCTGAGCAAATCCGCAACTTGAGGCGGGTTCAAGGTGGGAAAATGGGAACTCACAAGGTGGGCATGAGGTGGGACAAAACTGTGGTCCACCAACAAGATTATAACTTCTCAGGTAAAAGTGATAAATTGGGACCAAATGGGGGAGCAAGACGCATAGCAGGGGTCATGGACGCAGAACAGGAGCTCTTCCTGGACGGGCTGAGTTAGTGGCTCTTCCTGGCTTTCTCAGGGTGACAGACACCTCCACAGAACATCAGTTCCTGGTGTTTGTCCTGAGGTAGTGTGTGAGTACCTTTGCTTCATCTTCTGTCGTGAGGTCTGGCCCTCAGCGCAGGTGTCTGTCCTCCCACAGTTGTAAGGTCTTCCGCACCGGCTCCTTTGAGGGCCCAGCCCTGTCTGGGTGCCTGTAATATTTTATCTAACTTAGCAGCCTATAACAATGCCAGCTTGTACACTAAGGAAGTGTGTGTGTGTGAACGTGTGTAAAAGACTGTATGTGTATATAATACCAAAAACTGGTTCTTGGACTGAGGAACTGTGCACGCGCTCAATGAAGTGGGAGTTCGGCTTTACTTGTACTACACGTAGAGTCACTCTACAAGCTGGAAGATCTGAAAAAGAGACAATCTGTTCCTATCACCAAAGAAAGCTGAAAAGAGAATGGTGGGGTGGTGGGCAGAAAGGTGAGCCACCAAAGAGCGTGAGGGACAGCCAGCCTGGTTCAAAGCCCCAAATAAGAACTGCAGCAGC
Source organism: Octodon degus (assembly GCF_000260255.1). Classification (NCBI taxonomy): domain Eukaryota; kingdom Metazoa; phylum Chordata; class Mammalia; order Rodentia; family Octodontidae; genus Octodon; species Octodon degus. The sequence goes on along the minus strand of NW_004524593.1, from coordinate 23,047,325 downwards.
CCCTGAATGATGGACCAGTGATCACCCCACACCTTGCAAGGCTACTCCGCAGGCTCTGCGGAGGGACAGAGCCCACATAAATGCAGTGTGTGCATGATCATGCAAGGGTTCATGAGGAGCGCTCATAGGGCCAGTGGGGGCCGAGTCCCCGTGGCCAGCTCCTGGGTCCAGGGCCGGTGAGCCCAGGGTGACCACACGCAGCGTGGGCCTGGAGGAGTGGGCAGTGGTGACTGAAGGCGCGGTGCTCACACAGTCAGCCATGGGCCTCAACATTGGAGGCCAAAGCATCCAGATTGGGAGTCTGAAGGAACTGGAGACTAGCACCCAAAGGCCACAGCAAAGACCCAGGCTTGGAGCAAAGGTCCTACCCCTTTACCCCATCCAGAATGCAGGCCTTACAAACGGTGCCACCCACATCCCCGCACCTTCCTCCCTCTGCCTGTAGCCTCCTGTCAGTCACCACAGCCATGCAGAGGCCTGCTAGGCCGACCTTGCCCCAGGCAGTCACACAGCAGGCAGGAAAATCCCTATCCAGCATTGCCAGTGGCTTCTGGCCAGCAGGTCTGCTGCACATCAGAAAGGGCGCAGCCCTGTGAGCCTGGACAGCTGCCTGTGGCTGGTGTGCATCCTCATTGTAGGTGCCTGCCTCGTCCATGGACGTGCACTTGCACTTGTCAGACCACTTGAGGTGACTGTTATTTCAAACACAAGAGCAGGAGCCTTTGCCATGGAGGTCACTAATGGATTTCAGTGCTGCAGGGCAGGAGCTCAGAGAGAGGTGGGTCCCTTGGGCAAAGCTGTGCAGCAGCCCTCGAACTCTGTTTCCTCTCTGCTTCTGCCTGCTAATAACTGAGGTGTCACCGAAGAGCGCTTGGGCCTTGATCCTCCCTGGAGGACTTGTATGTCCTTGGAAAAAGATTTAAAATGGGGAAGGGGTTCAAGAACCAATGAAGTGAAGAAGTAACAGTGGGTTAATGTACAGGACAACTAGGGCCTCAGTTTACCCACTTGATGCCATTAGTCGCAGGTTTGCACCCTTCCTCCTGGGGCGCAGCTCCCTCCCTCTCTCCTTCTGCTCTAGTGTCACAGTGCATACCACCCTCCTGTCAATGCCAACCAGTGAAGCAGATACACTGCTCAGGAGGACCATGGCCTCCCGCCAAATCATAAAGGGACTGAAGGGACCTGGAGTGGCCAGCCTCAGGGAGGGGCTGCTCGTCCCGCCCTCCTCGGGGCCCAAGCAGTGTGTTCACGGTCCGTGGTATGTTTGCAATGTGTGCCACATCCGGCATCCTCACCTTCCTGAAAGCCTTGGATGCAGTGCTTTGAGCCAAGTGATTTGTGTCAGCCTCAAACAAAAAAAAAAGATGTGGGGAATTGAGCTCAGAGTGCTCACGGTAAATAACTCTGTCTTCTGGGGATGGATAGCTCTCTGCTCCAGGATGCAATCTCCAAGTTCCGTGCTTTAGCATCCTGGCATGTGCCCTCCCTGCCCCTTCCTCCATGGTCAGTCAGCACCAGGCTTCATCCTGGGCTCTTAGGAGTGTTTTCTTGTCTATGGACCTCATCCAGAGGGAAGCCCATTTTTGTCAAAGGGTTTGTGCGCGCACACACAATTTTCATACCATGTTGGCTAATTCTGTTGATTGTATCTATGAAGCATTATTAGGAAACTGACTAAATTGACAGAGCTAACCCTACATATTAGGACAAGGTGTACCCTACACTTAGAATCCTTAAACTATATGACGCACCCCAACTCCATTTGTTAGGGAGCAAAGTTTGTGAGATGCTTCCTTAAAAATTCACATTAAGCCAACCCAGAATAGTTGTTCATCTTAGGCTTCTTTCAAATTGATGGAGTAAAAGATTGAAGCTTCACTATTTCAGCTAGTGAAGGAACGTCAACTTCTGTTGTAGTCAGGGGCTTGTAAGGGGAAACAATACAATGAGGACACTTAATAAGATTATTTATAATAGTCATCCAACAAGTCATATAGGGTTAGGGTTAGGGTTAGGGTTAGCGTTTGATCTAAAGACCAAAGAATCCAGCTGAGGGCCTGGATCCCATAGCAGTGTGCTGCTGGAGCTCACCTGAAGACCTAGAGCCCTCAGCATTGCCCCCCATGAGTCCAGCTAGAGGACAAGAGCCTCCAGCAACGTCTCATGCAGGCCTGTTTCAGGGATCTGCACTGGGAAGGCCTGAAGGTCAGCAGTGGAAGCTAGAACGTCTGTGCTGGTGGGATGAAGGATCTGAGCCGGCAGCTGCAGGATCTGCCTGGGGGCTAGGAAGCAACGGCTCCGGGCAAGCACCAGAGCCTCCCACCCGGCTCCACAGCCACCCTCAGAACAGTGAGGTCCCAGCTCCTCCAGGATAAGGACAGCGGAGCTCCCCTCAGGAAAGCCTGGCAACAAGCCTCTGCAAGGACTGAGTGGTGCGCCGTTTCCCCCCACCCCCAGAGCCAGGGAGCAGTGCTCAAGATGAGGAGCAGAGCTCCCCCAAAGTGAATCATGGCATTCTCAGCAACAAGGTCTCAAACCCCTTCAACAGTAAGAACAGCTGGGTTCATCAGAAAAGCCAGCATGACAAGCTCCTCCAAAAGAACCACCAGCTCCCACCAGCTCCCACCAGCTCCCAGCTCCCAGGAGCTCCCGGCAGCTCCTGCCAGCTCCCACCAGCTCCCACCAGCTC
>NW_004524593.1:23000444-23043982 GCF_000260255.1 Octodon degus | reverse complement strand
GCAGCTCCCAGCAGCTCCCACCAGCTCCCAGCAGCTCCCAGCAGCTCCCAGCAGCTCCCAGCTCCAACCAGCTCCCAGCAGCTCCCAGCAGCTCCCAGCTCCCAGGAGCTCCCGGCAGCTCCCAGCAGCCAACAGCCTCTAAGCTTCTTCCTCTCCAGTCCTGAGTGCTATGCTGCTGGCAGCAATCCTCAGGTAGGCCTCCCATACCCAGCACCATGCTGGCTGAGTTTTGTTGGTATTACAAGTTGACTAGCAGTTCTCAATCCACCACAACTAGTTTATAGTTTTGCCTAAGGCCCCATTTGTACATTACCCAAAACAGAATTGAGTTGTCTTTTCTTCATAAAAATTTCAAGAGTAATTTATGGTTCCTTCTCATGCCTGTATATTCCCTACATCATACTTTTTTAAAGGTGAGGAAGAGAAAAGTACAATCAGGGCTAGAAATCAAAGTCTGTTAAGTCCTCTGGTGCAAAAATAAAGAATCCCCAACCAATAAATGTGTAAATGAATTAAACACTTCTTGAAATAAGTACAAATGACCAATAAGTACATGAAAAATGTTCGACATCTTTAGCTATCAGGAAACACAAATAGAAACCAAAATTATGCTAAGACTCGGTCTCACCCCAGCCAGAATGGCTGTCGTCAAGAACACAGAAAGCAAAACTGCCGATGAGGGTGCAGTGGGGAAAAGGGGTCTTCTATGCTGCTGGAGGGAGTGCGAACTAGCCCAGGCCCTCGGGAAGTCAGTGCGGAGGGTCCACAAGCAACTAGAAGCAGAACTACTCAGGACCTAACTACCCCACTCGCTGCGTGCATAAGGGAGTGAAAGGCAGCCCACTGCAGGGACAGCAGCTTACTGTGGCACAAGTTATGACGGCCAAGATGTACAGCTAGGTGCCCATCTACAGGGGAATGGATAAAGAAAGTACAGTGTACACCCGTACAGCCCAGTGTTACTCAGAATAAGGGAGTGTAACAGCGTGTCATTTGCAGGGAAATGGGCGGAGCCAGAGGTTGTCCTGTTATATAAAATAAACCGGCTTCAGAAAGACAAGTACTATATGTTTTCTCTAACATGCAGAACCTTAAAAAAATGGTAAGAAAGTGGAAAATGGGAAACTGTTATTATCAGACAAGAGGAAAAAGAAGAAGAGATAGATGGGGAGAGGAAGTGTGAAGGGTAACGGGATAACGAGGATGGAAATATTACATTGAAGCCAGTATTTTGTAAATTAAGATGCACTAATCAAGAAAAATGTCAATTCCCTTTCAAAAGAACAGCCCGGTGATGTGACCACTCCAGAGTTTCAGAGCGACTATGTGATGACCTGGGTTAGGGGGTGTAACGGAGCTGCGATTATTCTCATGTAGAACAAATCCTGCGATGCAAAGAACATAATGGGGTCATTATAATTACTGAGGATTATAATTACTTTTGGATTATGATTGTCCATTAATTTAGTGATGACTGTTTAAGTGCATGTTGGTTCTTTATGAGACATTTTTACATTTATATATTGAAATATAGTATTTTTAAAAGTACTTTCAAAATCTGATTGCATCTATTATAAATGTCCCAAGCATTACTAGAGTGAGTTTGAAAATTCCTGAATAAAAGAGGAGGCGGAAACAGAGAACTGAGCAGAAAGAAAAGCCGCATTGTTTTAAGAAGCTATCCCTGTCATCCAACACTTCTGAGTCTGCCCACATCCTCCTCCGGGACACGCGGCACCCCAGGCACTCAGTAGGAAGCAAGGACAGGAGCCTGCAGTGGAAGGGCATGCCCTGCCCGCCTGTCCCCCATCAGAGCACTGGGGAGTGCTGGGCTTCAGCTGCTGGCTCAGGGAGCACAGGAGGAGGAGGGGGGCTGCTTCCGACTTGGGCCAGTGGAGGGGCCTGGTTAGAACAGGAGTAGGGGACTTTTCCCGGCAGCTGTCTGCAAAGCCAGCTCAGGATGACTTTAAGTCCAGTATGAGCCAATTCTAGAGGGCCATCACCAGGAGTGTTGGAGGGAGGCTGAGGGGACTTGCTGTCCTCTGGGCCCTTCTGGAGAGCCGCCGTCACTCCTGTCTCCCTCCCCCCCAGCCTCCTCTGGGAACTGGCTGCACCCTACCCCTTAGGGCCTGGCCTGAGCTGTCCATGCCTCCTGGCGCTCCTTACTCTGAGTCCTCTGGGCCTCCTGCCTTTGGGGAGCCCTGTCACAGTGTCACTGCCTCCTGCCCGCAGTGCTGTCTCTGGGCTCTTTGCTAATCCTCCCCAGAGGGGTTCTGGCGCCGACCCCAGGTCAGGGCCCGACACACTGACCCACTTCCTCCGCTCCTCCGCAGCCTCTGGCCGCTCTGGTCTTTTCATTTCCGTGGTGACAGGGGCGCTGCAGACAGCGAGCAGGTGTCTGCCCATGAATGCCAGGGTTGCTCGGGCTCCAGTTACCCACGTTTTCAGGGATATTTTACTTACACTGCTGCAGTTAGGAGCTCAGCTGAGAGATGGAAAAGAACAGGAAGACACTGCAATGGCCAGCAGAAGCTCCAAAAGGACACCAGGATTGGGAGGCGGGCTTATTTTATGTCCATGGGCACTGGCTGGGATCATTCCCAGAATCTCTGGCTAGATCTCTGTGGTCAAAGGCTTTTATATGATGCACAAGCAGGAGGTTCAAAGGCGAGACAGAGCAGCCTGGCGGCTCTTCTGGTTGGTGGCAGGGTGAGACCATCCCTTATGAGGCTGGATTAGTGATCATCGCTTAGTCAGGCATGCTGCATGTTCAGTTACCCCCTCGTGGTCACAGGGGTTGACAAAGCAGTTACGGAGCCACGAAGCAGTTGCAGGGCTCGGCAGTTTCAAGAGAACAAAGCTTTTTTAAGGGGTCAAGACTGAGCACAGGGTTCTAAAGCCATGTTCCGGGCTCCCCAAAGTTCTGGGGGAGCTGGGTCCTAACAGGGCGGGGTGGGCAGGGTCCTCACTGCTCTGGGCAGAGGACCTCGAGTGTCATCCTCCAGAGGCCAAAGGTCGAAGGCCAGCTCCTCAGTGCCCGCTGTCCCAGCTCCTACAGGCCCGGGCATGGGGCTGAAGGTGGGCTCCGAGCTTCGCTGTTGAGCCACACTCAACTGGAGCTCACGTACACTGGCGTTTGAAAACAGCCGGTATCGTCAGCATATTTGACTGCCGTCTTTGAATCCATAATTTGCAAGACAAAAACCCAGTAATTTTTTTGAGAAGTAGACAATATGTTCTCAATAAAATTCTAAGCAATAACTGTCTGTATCTTAGAATTCTCCCCTTCTTCAAATTAAATAAATAGTTACTGAGCAACTACTACATGCAGGTCTCAGTCATAAGTGACATAAGTCCCGGACACAGAAGGGGAAGACCTTCCTGTCCTTTGGGTACTTAATTGGGAAGAATAAGTAAATCAAAACTACAAACCATCATCAGGGTGGTGGCTGTAGTCCACAGTACCAGGCACTTGGAGGCTGAAATGGAAGATCCCTTGAGTCCTGGGTAGGACCACATAGAGATTCCATCTCAAAATAATTAATTAATTAATATTATCATTATTTTGGTACTGGCAACCAAACTCATGACAGTAAACTTGCCAGGCAGGCACTGTACTGTGGACCTATATGCCCAACAATAATTTTTAAACAAAAAAAATTAAAATACGAAAAATCACCAATAAAGTCGCAGAACCTGAGGGTGATCAGAAAGATACACACCAAGGCAAAGAGTTTTCTCTAAACAGCGCAAAGGTGCTGGGGAGAAGGTGGCCCCGTGCTTGCTCCAAAGGCTGCTGGGATCTTGACAGCAGAGAGAAGACCAAGCAGAGGACACGCCAAGGGCAGCGGCCAGGCCCGCCCGCGAGCTCAATGCAGCGGGGCAGTGAGCGCCAAGGACCAAGTGGCACGACACTTGGGATGCACCAGGCACCCACAGAAGTGGCACCGCCACCTCCCTCCCAGGGCCAACACCTGGCTGCACACTGCCTCCAAAACGTCTCACGCTTACTGTCCCCGCTGCTGCCTGGCCAGATGCCACGGGCCGAGTGACTGAAACAGCAGAAACCTGTTTCCCATAGTTCTCAAGGCAGAAGGCTCAGTGGAGGCATGGCCACGTGGTGCTCCCGAGGTCGCTACTGCTCGCGGTGCCATCTCCCTCCACCCCCGGTCAGCTTCCCCTGCATGTAGGACGCCAGCCTGCGCTTTTGTTGCGGCATCTGACCCTGACCACCCCGCGGAGGTCCTGCCTCTGAGCTCACAGAGAGGCGCTGGTGGCACCGCTTTTGGGCAGCGGTTTGGAAGCACAGTCCAGTCAGCAACACCCACTTACTGATGGTCCACGGCTGCTCCTGGAGGAGCAGCCCTGGCCCAGACACCCCGGGCCCTGGCCCAAGGCTGCACCTTGGCACTGCTTTCTGACAATCTGTTGGCTACAGGCAGAATACACGCTGTGTAGGGTGAAGTAGATGAGGGGCGCTAAGGAGCCGGCCTCACATCTTCCACACACAGACGGGGCTGTACAGCCGCAAGCACCCCTCACGGGAATTGCCCCGTGGCCTGGAGCAGCTCTGCTGGAGGCTAAAGAACAGGAGGTGGGACAGCCAGTTGGGGCCTCTGCGTGGCCCTGGAGGAGGACTGAGGACTCGCACTCGGTGGTGGCTTTGGGGAAGGGTGGGAAAGGGAAGCCCCACGCCAAGCTTGCATTGGAGCAAGGACAAAAAGACAGGGAGCAGCTGAGGAAAACTGTGGTCTGTGAGTGCGGCAGTGAAAAGCTTCCCTTCTAGCTGAGTGACCTGACCGTGCTTGGGATGAGCCGGGGGCGTGACAGCAGGCGAGCCACCTGCGAGCCACGCAGGTGGAATACAGACCCCGAAGCCGCAGTGCACTGACAGGAGAGGTGGGAAATGCAGGCCCGCTGTCCCCGACGAGCCATCAGAGCAAGCTCGCAGGCCCACGCATCTTCTGCTTGTTCCCTCCCGCGTCCCCAGAGCCCAGCTCCATGCCCGCACACACGCGTGGCTCGCTAAAGCCGGTCGCAGGGGGAATGGGGGCTGAAGTGAGATCTGGACTTCAGGCTCCGCAGGGAAACGCAGTCGTTGAGATCAGGCAGGACACAGGAGGAGGGAGCAGAGCCGAGGGACGTAGGTCTCTCTCTTGACCTTGAGGCATCTCACTGTGCAGTGATCCACAGTAGGTAGCTAAGCCCTGGCATCAAAGACAAAATCTCTGGGACCTCTGCAAACAAAACAACCCAGAGGGGCGGGGATTGTAAACGTTAGCCAACAGCAGCACCTAGCGACCAGTTCCCGAACAACAGCAGAGCTCGCCCGCGAGCTCCTCAGTGAGAATCTTGCAGAGCTCAGACGGGCAAGACTCTCCAGAGGCAGGAAGGACCACGGAAGGTTTGCAAGGAATAGCCTGGCTTCCGTCTAGAGCTCCCCAAGCGCCCGGGGCCATAGGCCAGGCTTTGAGGGTGCTGGATTCTGGGGTTGGAGCTGCTGGAGGCGGGGCCCGTTTGAAAGCTAGGGAGGGGCTCTTCTGCCTGTCTTGGAGCTGTGACCGGGTTAGGGACACTCCCTGTCTGGCTCCTCCCTTGACTCCGCCTCCAAACGCCGCGTGGCCCTGAGGACTGAAGTGTGAGCCCAGAGAACTCTGCCTCTAAGTCAAGGGCCTGGCATTGTGTCTCGGCAGCAAGAAAGTGACACTCCGAGCGCTTAAAAACGACCCTCCGCACACCCTCTCTCATCCCGCTGCTGAGGGGGCGCAGCGAGGTCTGCGTTGCCGGCCGGGTGGGTGCGGCTCGGGAGGAGGGCGCGATTCCTGGACGCCTTTTATCCCAACAGTTGGCCACGGAGTGCCACCCTCTGTCACCTAGATGGTGGCTCAGGCACGGTGACAGGCTGGAGAAAGGGTATGGCCTGCTGCGGCTCCGACATAACTGGAAAAGCTACAAGGAAAGCCAGACAGCACACACACGCACTCACGCGCGCACGCACGCACGCACACACGCACACCCACACGTGCACACCCACACGTGCACACCCACGCATACAGCCTCCCTCCCTCCCTCCGCAGGCCACCCTTCTTCACCCACAGGCCTCCCTCTAGCGGGGTCCAGGCTGGGAACCAGCTATGGTGGCCCCTGGCGAGACAGCAGGTTCCTCTCAGAGCGCGACTCACATCCCCTGGGGGCCCTTCTGCCAGGCGGCTCAGAGGGTTTCACTCTGAGTTGCTTTGTTCAAATATTGGCAAACGCATAACACAAAAGTTACCATCCTAGTCATTTTTAAGTGTAATCCAGCAGTGTGAATGATGTCCACTAGTTGGAACTACGGCACTGTTCCAAACTCCTGTCACTGCGTGTTCTTCTTTTCTCCCCCAAGCTGCAGGACACAACATAGCTCTCCAAGCTACCCTCAGTGATACTTTGGTAATTGTCATTTTAATTGTTTGATTTTGTTTTGCTGCCAGGATGGGCCTCCGGGCCTTCAGGGTGACGATGCTTTGACGCTGACCTACATGCCCGGGCCCTTAGTGACATGCAGTTCTTTAATACTTAGTGCTGAGTGGTTGCAGCTACAATAACAATTGTGCTTTGGTTTTGCTGTGTGAGCTCGTAAGATAGACGTCATGACTTCACTATCACTCACGGAGGGTTTGGACTGGGTGGGGACTGGGTTTACAGCGGACTCAGTCGGGTACTGAGGGGACCCCAGCCAATCCAGGGACACTTGGGGACACCCCAGGCCACAGGGCTCCCTCGCTGAGCCAGGCTGTCCAGCCACGCCGTTGCCACCCCTGCCTGCTCACACCCCCTGCATTCTCCCAGGTACTCACCCTATGCCACACCTCCTTTAGCTCGTGTGCAGGACAGGTGGGCAGTGACAGCAGTGGACAGCAGCGACCCGCGACATACTGTGGCCAGTGCTCTATGCCCGCTTAGTTGCATCAAAAGACATGTACTTGGTTTTTCTTTTTTAAATCCAAATAATGGCATTATCCAGAAAAAGCTAATCTAGTTCCTCATAATTATGGCCGTTGAACTGCTGTTATTCATCCACTGAAACACTGGCTTGCGTGAAGGCTTTACAACCCTGTGCTGATAATAAGAGTTCACACCTAGGGGACTGCTAGTGCCTGATCTCTCTCTCTCTCTCTCTCTCTCTCTCTCTCTCTCTCTCTCTCTCTCTTTCTGGTACCAGAGATTGAACTCAGGACCTTGTGCTTTCCAGGCAGGTGCTTCTGCAGCTGAGCTGTCTCCCTGGCTCTAGCGCCTGATTTCCGTCCTGGTTTCTTCTCTCACAATTACATCCTTACATACAAAAGGTATGAAGGTTGACCCCATGGGGAAAATATTTAAAGTTCAGAGTCATGGGTGACAGAAGAATTTTTCAGGCGGTTTCACAGCGCAGCGAGCCCCAGGCACGGTCATCCCGTGTGCAGCGAGCGTGGCGCCTCTGAGGTCTGCGCCGTGGCGGGTGGGTAGCGCGTGGGTTGGTGTTTCTGCACGCTGGCTGCCTGGAGACCTGAGCGGTCACTCTGTCCTGGCGCTGGACGGGGACTCTGAGCTCCAGGACTCAGTGGACCTCTGGAAACCCCAAGCTCATAGAGGGCTTCGGTACCAGGCCCAGAGCTCGAGGCTTCTTTGTACCGGCAGCAGAGAGGGCTCTCTTGCCGTGGCCAGCTGTCACCTGGGTGCTTCAGCGCTGGTCCACTTATGGGTGATCCTCTCAGTACAAGCCATAGCAGCGTCCTTCCTTACACCCACGGTGTGGTGATTCGGTCTGTGGCTGGCTGGCTTTTGGGCCCAAGTGCGCAGCCTTCTTGCCGTCCTCCTGGAGGCGTGTGGGGGAGGGGGCTCTGCAGCACCTTGCTGAGGTGAGGCTTTCGGCAGGGCCTATGCGAGGGCTCAGCTGCTGCCCACAGTGCTCTCTGGCCATGTGGAGAAAGCTCACATTCCCAGCCTCAGAAGGCAAGAGAAGACTGCTGCTGAGGATGCTTGGCTCCCGGCTTCTCCAGGGCAGTAACCGAAGACCTCAGAGATGAAACAGTTCTCTTAATTAGCAAGACTTGCTGCTTGGAATGTCTGTGTTCTACCCTCTCCAGGCCTGCTCCTTCTCAGGGCTTTTGCCTCTCATAGGCCCTCCATCTGCACCCCTCTGAATTATTAAGGACTCAATAAATACGAGCAGTCCAGAGAAGTCTTGATCTTAGCTCCGAGAGAGTTCTGACCTTCCTGGACCCCTGCAAACCATATTACAATGTCTTCTTCATGTAATCCTTTCCCAAAGCTTGTCCATAAGATTGGTGGCCTGAGCAGCTCATGCCATGCACCCACAGGTGACCTCTTCTGAGGGTCCCTTCTCCATCACACAAGAGTGTGGAGGGTCTGGAAGAGAGGACCTAACTGTGGCCACTGGTGAAGCTCTAGCCCTCTGTCAGCAGCAGCTCCTGAAGGCCTGTCATGGTTCACTGCCCCAGAACCCTTAGGTCTCTACATAAGAGCTCCAGCAAGGCTTTGGAGTGGAGCCAGGAATCTGAATGAGATTAAGAATCTGTATTTTTAGCAGCTCCTCTGGGATGGTTCTGACATAAATCAGATCTGAAGATTCAGCTCTCATGATCATTTCTTACTTGGTCCCTTCTAAAAAACACACTGGCTGAGGCAGTAGGAATGCCATGAGTTTGAGGCCACCTTGGGCTAATAAGTTCAAGGCTGGTCTAAACTGCACAGTGAGACCCTGGCAGGGCACAGTGCCAGGGACTGGGGAGCCCTGGCTCTGCCCAGGTGGTTCCTACAGTCTGGGGTACAGGTGAGAACAGGGGCAAATGCCTGAAGCGTGCCAGCCCAGAAAGGAGAGTGAAGGAGCTCTGGGAGCTGGAAAAGGAGCAGCTTACTCTGACGTGGAGGGTGGAGCTGCCCTGGCACACCATGGGGAGCCCAGAGCCAAGGCTAGAACTTGTTGGCTGGGCAGAAGAAACGTGTGCAGTGGCCTGGAGAGGAGTCCAAGGTAGAGGGGAGGGAGAGGAGGTTGGAAAGGTGAAGAAGCCAGTTCAAGAAGGGCCTTGGGCGCCACGGCAGGGGGAGCAGACTCGACCGTGGCATTTGTGGGAGTCACTTTCGGCAACACCAGGGCACAGTCCAGGACTCAGAGGGGGGAGCTGCTTTTGGCTCCCAGTGTTCAGAAGTTCCAGTCTGCAATTGGCTGGCTCCAGGCGAAGCCACACGCAGAAGGTTCTGCGTAGGGAGGCTGCTCGTCTAGTGGAAGGCTAGAAGCAGCTGGCCAGGTCGTGCCCAGCGATCAGCCTCCACCCACCAGCCCCCCAACAGGAGCTGCGGCACCCCATGGCTCAGTCACCTTTCAAAGGCACCCCCGCTAGTGCATGAGGATTTAGGGTCATCTAGACAGAAACCGTGGCCATGCTACGTGCAAGCACCCCTCCAACACAGCTGACCTCCTGCCAGGGGTGGTTTGGAAAGAAGATCCTCTCTGAAGCACCAGCTTGTGTCTCGGGATTAAAAGAAGGACACAGCCCCAGGAGGCCTCCGGACCCTAGCTCCCGCGGCCCGTCAGTCACGGCGCCTCCATCGGCCGGTGCTGCGGGTCTGCAGTGCAGTGCGGCCGCTTGCGGGGGAGGAGGATGTATGGCACCCTGAGCACAGGGCCCGCCTTGGAATTCAGGGTGCTGAGGAACGCGGTCATGGCCCGGAGCCAGGAATACCTGGGCTGGAACAACTGGGAGAGAGGCTGCGCATCAGAAGGCCCCACCCGACCCACGTAAAGCGTTATGACTATAGAGAAGGGTGTTCTTGCTCCTGGAAGATAGTTATGAAGTGCTTGGCATCTGGAAGTGGCAGGATGTGAGTGATTTGTGAACAGAGATACATGAAGCTGGTCTTGAAATTCAGTTCCACACTGCAAAAGGCCCATTCTCTCTCTCTTCAAAAGCAAAACACACGCGCTAGCAGACTAAGAAACTGTTCTGCACGCTCTGCAACCTTCTGTTGCTCCCCACCAGAAAACAATCTATACAAACAACCAAGTCAGCCTTATACTTAAAAATGCCTCCCCCGCGAATGACGCCGATCTCCGCATTCTACCTTTGTGGGAGTTCGGCTTTCAGCCACCAGCAGAATTCCGGGTCAGGCACTCATGGGCCTGCTGCTCTCAGCGACTCCCAGCAGACTTCTGTGTCTGCCCTGCTCTGCTCCCCGCCCTGTTGATTCCACGTGGGCCTGAGAAATGCAGCACGGAGTCTTCCGAGAGGAGGGGAGAAGTTGGTTTATAACTACAGAATGTAAGCAAGGCACGGGAACAGGTGGACTCAGAATGGAAAGCTGCATGTCGGATCAAGCAGTCTGCTCCGAGCTTCAACAGCGAGGGCATGACACCCGCTGTCGGGGGCGATTATTTAGGAGAGCCTATCGGATCAGAAATGTCTCCATCAGGGCTGGGGAGATGGCTCAGTGGAATAAGCACTTGCCTGGCAAGCGCAAGGGTCTGAGTTCAATCCCCAGTTCCACCAAAAAAAAAAAAAAAAAGAAGGAAAGAAAAAAAGAAATGTCTCCATCTACTTGTCCTTTTCTACCTGCTCTGTGAAGGTGTTTGGCAACATCTCTAGAGAATTCTAGCAAGGGCCCCTCATTTATTGAGACTTTGTCGTACGCAGGTCACCCTGATGTGTCCACTGGAGGAGACCATTGAACATTTCTGTTATGGTTTGTGTGAGGATGTCTCCCCAAAGCCTCAGGCCATCATGGGGTGGCTCCTAGAGCAGATTTAGGCCATCAAGGCAGCCACAACAGTACAACTAAAGGCTCCCAGGAAAGAGGACTCCAGACTGCTGCGGGAAGGGTGGAGAAGATGGGCTAAGAGGGCTTGAAGGGAAGGCTATCTTGCAAGGCAGGGCGGTGAGCTCTTCAGCGCGCATGATGATATGGCCTGCTTCGGCTTGCGCACCATCAGTCCGCCAGCACTGTCAGTGGGGCTAAGGTCAGTGAGACTCCTCCTGTAATACAGTAGGAGCGCTTAGAAATTCACTGTATTATTTCAGGCGTGTCTGATGGTTGGCCTCAGTAAATACTCAGCAGAAGAGAATAAGGAGAGCTGGAAGGCAAGAAAGGGTGGGAAGGAGGTAGGGCCTCAGCTTAGCCCTGTGCCCCGATCCTGCAGAGTCCTACCCCAGAACCTTGGCCTCTCTGGTCGTGCTCCGTCCTCTCTAGGCTGCTTGCATTTCTGGCTTGTGCCGCTGAAGGTGCAACCATCTCCCTGTTCCTGGCGGCAGTTCCACTGAGAAGGTGGCATCTCCGCATCTCTCGGTCATGCCGCCTGGGACTCAGCATCCAGCTATCTTGGCAGAGAGGACAGGACTACAAGAAACCAAGGCAAAAAACTTTCTGTCTTTAATTCTGCTGGGAATTTAATCTAATCAGCATCTGATCTGCACAGTGCTGTCCTGACAGCTGTGATCATAGGGTCTCTGTGGAAGCAGGAGATTCCCATCCACCAAAACCATCATTAGAGCTTCTTTATCACCCGCCGCATCTCTCCAGCTGTGAGCAGGACACCTGGGTGTTTATGGCACACACGTGTCACCCAGCTGCAGGCTCGGTGTGTGCTGGGTGGGGGCCTATCCCAGAACCTCAAAAGGCTGAGTCTGAGGGTTTGATCAAAGCACAGGTGTCTGTTAATGCTGGGTGGGAGGAAGACAAAGAATCTTGAATGAGAGCATTCCTGGCACCTGGCAAAGAGCAACCGACAGCAATGTGTGGGGCTTGTGCAGTCCCTCTGGGCGGAGGCTGGGAAGGGAGGAGCGGGCTCTGGGGTGGACTCCTCGGGGCCTCTGCTCCCTGAGCTGGGCTGCACCAGGCAAACAGGGATGAGCCTGGCAAATGCCACGCTCCTGCTGAACGAGTGGCGAAGGAGGTCTGGAACGCGGGTATTTGCCAAGAGGGCTCATAGTTGTGAAGCACAGCTGACAGGCAGAAGCCTCTCCAGTACCTGAGAGCTGCTCCGAAAATGTGACAGCAAGACCCATGCAGGAGACAGATCCTGACATGAAGCTCCAGCCACAGCCTCTTCTGTGTGGCCTCTTCTCGCCCGCACAGATGCGCTTGCCCCGCGTTCTCACGTCTCCTCAGTGTCCGGACCTCACCCTCCCTCTGGAGCTCCAAGGTCCCTGTGGAGCTCAGCTCTTTCCCCTGTGGCAAGGTGTTTAAAAATACCTTCCTCACATCCAGCTGCAGTGTGAGAACCGAGCTCTTGGCGACACAAAGCTTGGCCTAAGGACGACCCAGTCCACAGAGCTGAGCCCAGTGCCCACCACCTCAGCTCCGCGGGCCACAGGTGAGAGCAGGCCTGCAAAGCCCTAACACCAGACTCGGAGAGTAAAGCAGCCACGCTTCGCCCAGTCAAGGCCTCCTGGCTCCCCCAAGGCCCTCCCTCACACCCCACCCACCACCACCCACAGAGGCAGCTTGCCCGGCTTTTCCTTTCACAGATTGGTGTGGTGGTGGTGGCTTTTGTACTGTGGACCACAACCCTGGTCGATGTCACACAGATGCCTCTAAGCTGGTGGCGGCATGTAGGCCTGGCCAGGTCCCCACCCCTGTGTCAGTAGCTGGTCCCTGAAGGAGGCTGTGTGACCGCTTTCACCCTTAAGGCTTAGACTAAGAGCTACGTAAGCTACAAGCTGTGGGCACAGACCTGGACAAGGCCAAGCAGGTTCCCAAGAGGTCTGCAGTTTGGTCGAGGGGTGGGAATGTTTTATAGAAGACAGACATTTGAGCAGTAAGAGCTCTGCCTGCCCTCCCGAGCTTAGCACACACCCACACTCCTGCAGGAACAAAATGCTTTTCATTTGATTTAGCTAAACTCCTCTGAAAATCTAAGTTGTCAGACTTTCTTTGTTTCATGGGAGGCACTCCTGTTCAGAAGAGCAGCCTTGGAGAAAAGTGAACTTGGCACGAACTCTTCATACATCCATGAGGTGTGCTCAGTGACTTCCCCCAAAATGGCCTGTGAGTGGCAGGAAGGACCTGCCTCTGCTCCCCCACCACCCGGGGCACTTGCCTGCCACAAGCAGGCCCCAGGATCCCTCTTGGCTGAGAGCCTTCGGCTCCACCTTGGTGGCCGCCCTCATCTCCACCTCAGGCAGGAAGCTGCTTCTACTCCAAGGGGTGTGGGCAGCCTGACTGCTTTCTGCTGCACCTTGACCTTTCCAGCAGAAGGACCTTGGGACCAGGTGAGAGGGGACAGGGTCAGTGGGGGTAGAGCTCATGGCAGTGAGCTTGCAGACGGGCACTCTGACCACCTTCACTTTTGGGGCAGCTGCCATTCTCCCTCCTGAGGCAAGCACGGTGCTTGGCCGAGTATGGCCACCCAGCCAAGAAACAAGCCCAGCTCTCTGTCTCCTGGCTCTTGGAGGCTCTGTGTGCTTTTGTAAAGCCAGGATCTCACCCCCAGGCTCTAGGCAGTCTTTCTGGGGCTCTGGCGGGGGTTGTGGGGCCCACCCACCGCATGCTCACTGTGCCCCACAGCCAGATGGAAGGTAAAACCCTCAGGTGTGTGGCCCTACCTGGCTGGCATCTGGCTGCAGAGTGACTGCAGAGCCACGTGCTTCTTGCTACATCTGGATGTCATTTGGTGGCCATGGAAGCAAAAGTAACAGCTCTGCCTAAGGTTGGAGAAGTCAAAGTACACTGGACTCTGCTGAAGTTTTGAGGCAAAATTTCTTTTTCTCTAGTAAACCAGTTTTGTTCTTTGAAGCCTTCGCTGATGGGCCAGGCCCACCTACACTGTTTTAAGTGATTTCCTTTACTTAAAGCCAAGTGACTACAGATAGTGACCACACTGACAAAATCCCTCCACAGTAACACCTAGGCTAACGTCTTATTAAGGAACTGGGCACTGGGCCTCATCAAGTTGACGTGCAAAACTGACCACCACCTCAGCCAATGAGGGAAAGTGGGTATTTCAGTCAGCCATCTAAAATTAGCATGGATAGTTTTGTATATATAGTTTCAAGGACTGTCGTCTTACAATTGGAAGACAAAGTGGCTCCTTGTTTCCTTTCATTGGTACCTTCCTGCCTGTGGGGACCATCTTGCTCTGTCACTGAAGCAAATTTTTCTCCAAGACAACCAAAGCCAATCATGACATATTGATCTTAAGGCAAGTATTCTACAGAAGTTCACTCAACTCCAATGCGAAATTTGCTTCTATTTCCAGCTGGTCAATCTGTGGAAAGCCTTAAAGAAGTCAGATAAAACATATGCGCTAGAGAATTAATATCCACTTGGTCATTTGTTGGGGTCCCTGCACGTCCTTTCTCCCAGTAAAACCCCGCCCGCCGCCCAAGTTAAGTTGAGCCGCGAGAGCCTGCTGCTCCCACCTGGCGGGGAATCACGAGGAGGAGCTCCCCTCTCTTGCCTGCAAAGCTGGCTGCCGCGCGCAGCTCCCCGCCGAGCTGTGCGGGAACCCAAGAGCAACACTGGCTAGAGGCGTGCGTGGCTTCTCTGCCGTAGGTAGAGGGGATGATGCCACCTCGCAGCTGGAGGTGGTGGGATTTGGCAGAGCACGGAAACTTTACGGCACTAATTGAGGGGCACCGCCACCAAGGAGCCTCAAAGATGAAAAGGAGCGCACGCTTCTTGGCAAGACCGCTCCTTCGGGAAAGCACGGCCTCACGATTTACGTGCAGAGCTGAAGGCCGCCGCCTGGGAGCCTGTGCCAGGGCCGCCCTGCGCCGACTCCTGCCTCGGGCTCTGAAGGCTAAGTCCAAGTGACCTCATCATCCGGAAGAAAAATAACACTATTACCTTTCATTTGCCTCCATTACACACACGGATAATAATCCCTGACATCAAGCACTGGAAAATGGATTACAACTAGATTATTAATTTAAAGGAACTTTGCTATTAATTTGTTTAATTAGGGCTATTTCTGCCTTGGCAGAAGTCCAGGGATTAGATGTTCTGAAAGAGGAAGTTAGTTACCACTTTTCCAGTATGTCACGGGCCTTGGAGCTGCCAGGCGGACCTGGGAAACACATGTTCTCCACATGTTTACATCTGCAAGTTGATGAGGAGCAGAGACGTCTTCTGACCAGAAAAGGACTAGAACTCTGACTTCTTCCCTGGGGTTGACAGACACACAGGGCAAGCTAGGACACACTGGCCAAAGGCCCACGCAGACACGGGAGAGCTGGGCCCGGGCCCACTCTGACCGCGGGTGGGAGCGTGGTTCTGGCTAGAGCCTGTGGTCCAGGGTGAGCCCCTTCCCACCAAGCCAGGTGACACTGGGGTTGCAGTTTGGGCCCAGCCATTGTGGATGTGCAAGAGTCAGAGCCCGAAGGACTTGCGCTTACTGCTGGGGACTTGGCAGGCATCAGGTGAAGCAGGATTCCAGACCTGCAGGCCGCGCTTGCTTTGGCAGTATGTGTACAAAAACTGGAAGCATGCAGAGAGTAGCACAGCCCCACGGGCAAGGAAGACACACACCTTCATGAAGGGTTCCATACACTTGAATTCCCAGAGCTCTAGCTGTAAGCAGCTGTAAATGTCAAAATAATCATGCAATAGTCATGTCACACACACACACACACACACACACACACACACGCCAAGTGCAGCAAGGACGAGGCATGTCTGATTCAGCTCGGTGAGCGAGGCCACCTCGACAGGTGCAGCACAGTCATCCCGGGAGCACGGTGGATCTCAGACGAGTCAAGGATGCTTAGGAATATGTGGGAGTGAAAGCCGTACCAGTCACCTTCGCTTCAGGGAGAAGCTACACCGAAATGTAGCAGCTGAACAAGTGCCGAGGACCTCGCCTTCTGAGCTGGGAGCCCAGGAGAGGCTCTGGGGATCGCGCCCCGTCATAGGCCCACTGTTGGCTGGAGATCAGCCCTCCACTGGCAGGGTGAACCGACCTGCTGAGCTCGCCTGCTTGTGGGGAGAAGGTGGCTGGCCACCTGCAGCCCTGCTAGGACAGGCTGCTCTCAAGAATGCCTGAGATGGGGTCTGCACTTCGGGGCCTCGGATGTAAGCACTGATCTCATGTGGACACGCCCTCGCTCAGACCCAGCAATAGGGCTCAGTCCTGGTCCCCCTGCCCCGCCACGGTGACGCAGTGAGTTGCCCACCGCCAGTGTGGATGACTGTAATTGGTCTTGCAGCTTTGGGACCTACTGGAGAAGGGGCTGCCGTAACTTCTCAGCAGATGCTCGTGGATGCTCTGCCTCCCTCGCCTTGATTCCTCTTCCTGCCTCCAGAAGCAGGCGGCCCGGATCCAAGTCACTGCTCCAGGTTTCCACCTCGAACCCTCGCTGCTCTTGGGGACTGAGTAGGGCGCTGGTCACCTGGCCAGAGAGGTAAAGGAGATTCTGCTCCAGGAGTCTGCAGCATGCGCCGAGGAACCAGGGGCTACAGCGTGCAATGGGCCCCACACCCACCTGATGTCGGCTTGCATCTGTCCCCCGCTGTCCCGACAGGGGCCCCTCTGCCTTAGATACTGGCTTTGCTCCCTAAGCATAAGGGACCCAAGAGGCTTCATGGCCCAACCAGGTCACAGTACCACAGGAGGTGCTGTGTCTCCTTGGTCCCAAGTGGCTCACCCCTCTCCTGCGCCAGAGAAGAAAGTGCTGCCCTTCCCACTGCCCGGTGAGCCCTCCTGCGACTTCTGAGCTGGCCTGTAGGGCCTGGGCAGGGTTCCTGCTCCCGGAGACCAGCGTCACTGCTCAGCTCTGCCTCACTCCTGCTCAGCCATCCTGAGAGCCTTGCGTGCTGGGATTGTGCAGTCACAGGCGCATCAGCCCAGCCAGCACAGAGTGCTGCCCTGCAGTAGCCTCCACACCATCACACGGAGTAATACTCCAGGGTGCAGGTACCTCATTTTCTTTCATCCACTTGCAGCCATGAATAGGCTAGGCCGCTTGCACCTTTAGCTACTGTGAATTACACTGCTACAGACATGGATATGCACTTACGTGATAGCACGATCACTTCAACGTTGGGGGGAGTACTCAGGAGCCTCTGCCAGCACCTGTAGCTGCACCAAATGACCCGTCTCAGTGTTTTGAGGAATCCCCACACTGTTTCCTGGGGAATGCACTGGCTTACACCCCAACGGCAGCGCAGGTGGCGGAGGGCAGAAGGCGCCTTTTCCCTGCAGCCCGCAGCACTGCTGCTTTTTTTTTTTCCCCATAATTTTATTGAGAAACAAATAACAATGAGACAGTTTCAAACCAAATCGGTAGGACAGTTTCAATAATTAACACATTGCATACTCTCTTCCCAGTGGTTAATTGCTGTACAAGATGCGGACATGATATCCTATTTACAAACACCATCAGAACAAATCCCTCTATTCATTAAGAGAATGTAACTATATATCTATCTCCTAACCACTTTGAATACACAGATACAAAATGGACATTCATCTCTATCCCTTTTTTGTTTAGTTCCGTCATTTGAATATTATAGGTGTGTTAACTCAGCAAAACATTCCAAAAGAGTCCAGCAGCCCATAATAGTACTGGGTCTTGCGCTGACTGGCAGTGTCAGAACCCGAGTCCCCCACAGCCCGACATAACAGCACGGCTTTGCTTCTTCTACTTCGCTTTCTGTGCGCTGGATCTCAGCTGTTCGGACTGCCACGCAACCTCAGAGTTGCCGGATGTGCATCCCCCTCACGAGCAGGGGTACCCCGCATTTTCCCATGTGCTTGTTGGCCGTTGTGTTTCTTCTTTGAGAGGTGTCTATTTGCTTGCCCATCTTTGAATTGGGTCATTTGTTTTTGAGGGGATCTAATTTTGTTTAGTTCTCTATATAGTCAGATATCTGTCCTCTGTCTGAGTAGCTGCTGGCAAACCCCCCCCCCTCCAGGGGTCCCTGCTCACCGCTCACGGCTTCCTTTGCAGGAGCCTTTCAACTTAATGACATCTCATTTGCTGACTCTTGCATTTCTTGTGCTATCAAGATCTGTGCGACTTGTCTGTGCCTTGAAGTGCTTTTCCCTAGTTTGTTTTCCAGCAGTTTCAGTGTTTCTGCTTTAATTGCTTTTATGCATTTGTACAGGGTCTCACTACACAGCTTGGACTCACAGTGATCCTCCTGTCTCAGCCTCCCCAGCGCTGGGATTACAGGCTACAGGTGTGTGCCACCACACCTGGTCTCGGTGGCTGGCCCAGCACACTGGGGTGGGGCCAGTGCAGTATGTGGGGCCAGGGATCGAACCCCGCTCCCTGTGCTTGCCTAAGCAGGCGCTTAGCCCACGGAGCTCTCTCGCCAGCCTTTTTCTGCTTTTATATCTAGGTCTTCAATCCATTTTGATTGGACTTTAGTGCAGGGTGGGAGCGGTGGGTCTTGACCTGCTCTTCTGCCCTGACAGCAGCCTCTCTTACGGTGTGGCCTGGACTCTAGCGAAACTGGCCCTTGAAAGGACTGGCGACACCTTCAGCCCCAGGCCTTCAGAGCTCTGCATGATATAAGCTAGCCTCAAGTCCTGGCCTACCTGATGCACTGTACGCTCCAGGCCTCCTTCGGTCTTTGATATCAAATTAATTCTCTTTTCTTGTGAAGCAATTATTTTAATTATATATGGCTGAGTAACCACTTCAGAACTTGGAACAGGAGCCAGTTATTTCTCAGTGATGTGGGCTTGTGCCTGACTCGTCTGTCCCAGGAGGAGGATCACAAGGCCCCTCAAGGCTGGGTGGGGACATTCCAGGTGGAGTCTTGCATCCCCGGAGGCCTCATCTCCCCCACCCCCATGCCTGGCCGATTCCCACTGGGCACCTTCGGCCAGGCCTGGAGTCACTCCGGGGGAGGGCACGAACTGCAGGGAATGCCTGCTGAACTATTTATTCAGTGTGAACATGAAATATGCAGTCTTAAAAGTGTCTTCATGGCGTCATCTGGTGTTAATGATACCCACAAAGACAAGCACTGTAGATGTCTTACCAAGACAGGCTGGGCTCAGAGTCCTGGGCTGCTGAACTCACATGGCTAGGAAGAGGAAAGGACCCGGAACCCCCGTCTGACCGCTGTGAAGCCGTGTGTTCTCTTTCACTTTGCCCAGCACGACCTGTGTTACGCACAAGTAGCTCCAATTTCTAGATTTGATTTTTCCTGGTTTTGAAAATTTGTTGACAAGCAAGAAAACCATCCATTTGAAATAACCTTGTTTGTAAGCCAACGTTAGGTGTTTCCTAACCTGGGGGTGTGAGGGGGTGCCTCATTCTTAAAGCCTTTGATCTTTTAGCCACGGACAAGCACTGCCTGCTGCTGTAAAGCAGGCCCCAATGGAGCCAGAGGGCCCTTGGGAGAGCACACCCAGGCCAGGCCCAGACGGCCTTTATTTATACTTCACAAGTTTCCTTCCAAGGAACAGCGTCTTATGGCTACCGAGCCCCATGGCCAAGGCTGCCCCAGCCCCAACTCCCCAGGGTTCCTTACGGCATTTATGCTGCTACAAAGATGTCATACTGGCCAGCCTCACGGTGCAGCACAGCAGCGGCCAGAAAAGCTTTATACTGAGAAAGTGTGCCAAGTCTCCTCCCCTCTGCTTTCAGTTCTGGATGCAGGAGTCTAAGTCACTGGATGAGGGACAGATCTGGCCGGAAGAGCCATCCCGGGTACTGTTGCCATGGTGACAGGAACAGAGATGCTGGCCTAGGCCCTGTAGTCCTCATCTGTGGACAGCCCCCCAGGGCCACCCCTGGGCTAAGGGCTGCTGCCTGGTCCTGGACTCTCGCCCCCACCATCCAGGGGACACTTCCTAAGAGCTGCCAGGGCCTGGGGTGGGTTCCTTCCCTGCCCGGAACTGAGGCAAAGTTAGCTGCACAGCGAGACACCTGGCAGCACCTCCCCCGGGGGATGCTGTGGAAGGGGCTTCTCTTTTGTCACTGCCATGACAAAAGGCATGGCCTATGGGGTAGGACAGATACCCAGAGTGGGCACTGGTGTCCCATACAACGCAGTGCCGGGCTGGTGGGTGGGGTGGGTGCTCCCTCAGCCTAGAGCTGAGCAGCCACCGCACTCCTCCCGGGCCTGGCTGTCTCATGAGAGTCACCTGTGTTCTTCTGCAACCCATCGTCCTCTCATAGCATGCACTGATCTTGGGTTGAGTGAGACCAAAGAAGACAGCAAGCCTTCCACCGAGGAGCTCCTAGGCTGCGAGAAAGAACAAGCTCTCAGTAGAGTGACCATCAGCAGAGCTGAGCACCTGCCAACATGGGTGTGAAACCCTCCCCTGCCTGAGGATGCTTTCTTGGCAGCAGTGAGGAGACCTCAGGTTCGGCCCTGCCCGGAGCACTGGGGTCTGGTTTCCTGCAGGCTCCTCAGTAAGCCCTTCCTTCTGAAAGCACGGCCCTTCCAATCCTGCCTGCCCTCACAGGGGTTTCAGGTCCTCCTGCCCCAAGCCCCTTCTTGCTCATGAATGTGATATCCCTATTTTATAGTGCTTCTCATCTTTAACCAAAATTCTAAGCCAGACATGATAGTGCATGCTTGTAAACCAGCACTAGGGAGGCTGAGACAGGAGGATCACTGCGCATTTGAGGTTAGCGTGGGCTACATAGCGAGACCCTGCCTCAAAAGGAAAAAAAAAGGGCTGACCAGAGATAGCTCAGCAGATTACAGTGCCTGCTTAAGCAGATGCAGAGACCAGGTTTGAACCCCTGCAGTGTCACCCCGCCCCCAGGGCACATAGAGACTGTGACTGCAAATGGGCATGGTGG
The DNA here is from genome assembly GCF_000260255.1 of Octodon degus. Classification (NCBI taxonomy): domain Eukaryota; kingdom Metazoa; phylum Chordata; class Mammalia; order Rodentia; family Octodontidae; genus Octodon; species Octodon degus. The sequence goes on along the minus strand of NW_004524593.1, from coordinate 23,023,238 downwards.
TTACGCCCGTAATCCCAGCACTTGGGAGGCTGAAAATAGGAGGGTCTCAACGAGTCTGATCTGTGTAGTGAGACCCTGAAGACCCTGTATTAAATACATTAAAAAAAGGAAAAAAAAAAAACAGGACTCTAGTTCTTCATTTGCCATAGTATCTAGTATGTACACAGAAAAGTTTCTGAAATGCTAAAATAAATCTTAGTAAGCTTTCCTGTTTAGGGACCACTAGAAATTAATTGAAAAGTTAGTCTCGGTGTCGTCCTCTGGGTTCCCATTCTCCCAGAGTCTGTGTAGATCCCATGGCTGACTGCATCTGGGAGCCCAGCAGGTCCCTCCCCGTGCCTACCCCACAGTTGATAGACGCAGTCTCGCTGAGCCTGCGCAGCCCAGACTGGCCCTGGGCTCTGGGCTCAAGCGACGCGCCTGCCTGGCCCTCCTGCACAGAGGCCCCTGCTGCCTTCCGCACAGCCCAGCGTGCCTGGTGCTCTAGCCAAGCTGAGCGCTCTCACCTGATGCCACGCAGGCCAGGCAACCTGGGCTTCACTCAGCTGTGTGCCCCAAGCAGGGACCTCACCAGAGCGTGGAGCTCCCTGGAGGAGTGTCTTACTCTCCCTGCAGTGTCGCGTCAGGGCAGGGGGAGGACTCACTGGGAGGCGACAGGCCCCGTCACTGCCCTCCGCGCATTTGGGATGCCACGCATTCTCCGAGGGCTCCCTCAGCCTGCTCTGCGGCCCCATACCCACCTTCGGCTGTGACACGCAGAGTTCCTGACCGCAGTCCTGTTCCCGAGTTGCCCTTCGTATCTCGTGGCTCTCCACAGCGTCTCCGCGTCATCACACGGCCCACGTGCCCACAGCGCCCCTCCCGGCCTGGCCACACACCAGCTTACGCTATCAGCACTGTCACTCGTCTGCTGAGGGGCGAGCCCGTGGCGGGGCAGAGCTACGCCCGCAGCCCTTCACCGCTAATTCTGCAACAGGGTCTTAGTTACGAGTTGCCTGGCTTAGGCCTGAGCCTGACGCTCCTGCCTCTGCCTCCCGGCATGCCAGGAGCAGTCTGCTGCTCTGAACCGCCCACGGAATACTGGGCCTCTTGAAAGCAGAGAACCTTGTCTTTGTGTCCAGGAGGTTCTTGGTGATGTTAGTTTTTTAGTGAATGAATATCGGTTTCTAAGAGCTGCATTTTGTAGTTCTTCTCATTCTTACACTGTAGGGGCCGGTGAGATGGCTCAGTAGAATAACTGCTTGCCTGGCAAGTGCAAGGGCCTGAATTCAATCCCTGGTTCTGCCAAAAAAAAAAAAAAAAAAAAGTTACTTTCTTTGGGGCTGGGGATTTGGCTCAGCGGTAGAATGCTTGCCTGGCTAGCTGGAAGCCCTGGATTCGGTCCTCGGCACCACAAACAAAAAATAAACCTCTAAAAAACAACTCAACCAAAAAAAACACAGTAAAAACAAAAATGACCAAACACAAACAAGGCAACTATATCTAGTACCTCCCATAGACAATGCTGTAGACAATTGGCTTATTTGCAGCCCTCTTTGTCTGAAGGCCTGGACACTTCCGGGCGCAGACTGCCAGGCCTCGGGCCTCCTGGGGGACAACCCCAGCCAGGGGTGCCTTGGGGGCAATGAGAAATGGGAACCAGCAAGCCACATCTGCCCTGAGAACGACAGTGCCCCCTAGCAAGGCAGGCATGGCCTGGAGCAGCCTTCAGACAAGCTTAGGGCCACCCAAGCCGACACCGCACTTATGGCCGCCGGCGTTAATGGCAACCAGAACACAGGACTTTCTACACAGCTGCAACCAAGCTCTGGAACAGAAGCGTGCCAGGCTCATCTCTGCCTTCCTATGGAGCGCCGGACCGGCACCTTGCCAGAGGACAGCGGTGGGCAGCCCTCGGGGGCGCACGCAGCACAGACGCACGCCACACTGCATGTCACATCCCGCGCATGCACAGGCCCTCGAGCCCTTCTCTGCGGGGCAGAGGGGAAGTCACCAGCAAACAGCAGAAGCCAGAGAGGCCACAGAGCAGAGAACTAGTGACTCCTGCAGCTTGAAACAACCGACATCGAGTAACTGCAAACAGACACAAAGACCTCAATGAGCACGTGAGTAAAACTGCTTTTATTTTCATAAATAAAAGGGTGATTCATTACACAGATGCCATCCAGCTGAAGCAGTACGAGCGCCGCCTGTCACGGACACGTGCGCGTCAGCACAGGCAGGTGCAGCTTTCGGCCGTGTAACTCCCCGACTCTCAGCACCACTTCACAGCGTTATGCACACGGAGCGTGTGGATCACAGCGTCACCTCTGCCGAGCCGAACCTCCCTCCTGAGCACACTTGCTGCGCTCCAGGCGCTGAACTGCTCGCTGGCACAGCCTGCGGGGTGGCTCACGATCTTCATGGAGTGCGGCCATGGTGTTCCAAGTGCCAGGACCAGCCGTACACTGGGCCCAGCTGGTACCGAGTACTGTTTCAAATGCTGCTGTCAATAGCACAGAGCAACGAGAGATCCAGGGGTAACCACGACACAAAACACAGTGACACTTCACATTTTTTCTAATCAGGAGAATAAAACTAAGCATCTATTACTGTTTCAAATATTCTAGAAACTGCAGGCTCAAATATTAGATCTTGTAAGCATTAATTAGCATTTCCATATATTTTACAAACACACTTCATTCTGCAGTGAAGGGAAGGGCAAGAGCTTGCTGTGATCGATGCCGTCAGTTATTTGAACACGTCTGGACGCAGGCAGGCACTGTTCCAGTGGGGTCACAGATGTTGCCTAAAGTTCCTTTGCTCAGTGGTGGCGGAGGCCGGATCCGGGGGCTGGGGCCTGGCCTGGGAAATGCGATGCGGGCGCAGTGGTGTCACCAGGGGAGTGGCCCGAGGCTTCCTGTCCCCAGCTGGCCCTGACGCGAGCGCCTTTCCTCCCTCCCTGGAGTTCTGCCGTGGAGCCAGGGACCATGCACCAAAACCTCTGAAACCGTGAGCCACAGTAAAGCTCTGCTCAAGGCGTGTGCACCAGGCACTCTGTCCCTGTGACAAGCTAAGACAGACGTCACACTCCCTGCCTTTGTTGTAAGGAAACGTGCACTCGCCTTTCAATGCTCTTTGCAGTTTCACGCCTTTCTCACAGGGGTGCTGTGGATTCCATGGTTTATCTACGTAAGTGTTCAGCATGGCACCGGGCCTGCAGGAAGCTCTCAAAAACTACTATTATTTCTATTAAGCGAACCAATCTGTCATTTCTAATACAGGAAAATTACCCACTAGCCCAGAAGGGTCATGAAGTGAACCCACAGCCGTCCTGGCTCTGCTGAAGTTTCAGGCCTCCGCGACTTCTCCAGTGTTATGTACTCTTGGCTGTTTCGAGTAGTCCAGCCCATTTCTGGTGCCAACCTGCACGTGCATTCTGAAGTCCCTGCTATGGCCTAAGGCCTGAAGTAGTCCAATTCCAGTAGGACACACATATTACAGAAACATGTCAAAACAATACACACCGAAATTGGGCAACCAGGTCACTTAGTACTAAGACTTTTTAAAGAAAGTAGTTACCAGTGTAACTCAGGACAACCTACGTAAGTTTTATCTTTGTATCATGCAATGTTGCTTTCTTCAAAAAACATTTCCCAAACTATCTTCCCCAACATAGAAACACCAAGTGCTGTTACAAAGTTTTAATCTCCAAGTAAGAAAGGCATTAGAAAAGGGATATGTAAAAATCACCGGGGGTTGTGGCTGGGGAGATGGCTCAGTGGAATAAGCGCTTCCCTGGCAAGCGCAAGGGCCTGAGTTCAATCCCCGGTTCCACAAAAAAAAAAAAAAAAGAATAAAAATCACCGGGGGTCATTAAGCCTGCATGAAGCAAAGCAAGCCAGGCTCCTGAAGGGCTCAGCCCAGCAACACTGATGCTCACGGGGATTCTGACCCCAACACACAGGGGCTGCCGTGAAGGTGCGCTGACCTGACCTTCTCCCCACTGCAAAAGACAAAGAACTCAGAGCAGAAATCTGTCCAGAATGAACACAGTAGTGAGGGGGTAAACCTGTCTCTCTTCAAAATCAATTCTTGTCATTCTTCTGGTATCAGGGAGGAAAATAAAGGTTTTTGTGTAGAAAAATCTGTCTGAAAACACATCATTTAGGCCCATGATTCATTAACCTGAAACTTAGCACCCAGTATTCAAAAGGACCCAACCCAAGCATGTACTGAGCCTTTCGGGCGTCTGAGCAGAGGGCGTCTGGGAGCAGGGCGGGAAGCATCCCCACAAGGCTGAAAGTCAAGAAGAAGCAACGGAAGGTGGATGCTCTCCAATACGCGATTCCTCTGCAGCCTGCAGAGCAGTCACTTCAAGGAGGGACTGAAGCGGTATGGTTTTTCCTATGCACTAGAGCAAGTGGAGCCCCATGGCGTTTTAGGAAATGTAGCAGCCAGTGTCCTTCTGGGGCTTGATGTCTGGTTCTTTCACAGGTTTTACTTCTTCTTCTGGCTTGGGTTTGGCCTAGGGAGAAGGAAAAACACAGACAGCATGTAAGGTGTGGTTCGGAACACAAAGCTGTGACCTCTTCTACTTCAGGCTTTGAAAAGATGCTGCACTAGGTGACAAAGCTGAGGCCAAGCAAGCTGCCCCAGAAGCTACAGGTCAATTTGCTTATGACAGCCAGGGGCCCTTTCAGTGCTAGCCTAGATGGGCGGCCAGACGGCGCCACGCACGGCCCTCTGCCGCTGGACTGCACAAGTCTGGAGCACCTCAGGACCGTATCAGGCTACCTCTTAGGGCTGTGTCTCAAGGGCTGAACAGGATATAAAGATGGCTATTTTAAGGAACAATGGCTTTAGCATGGGAAGGAAACTATATAAAAATACAATTTTGAGGGTGGGGCTGGGGTTGCAAAGTAATTTCCTTTCCTTTGTTACAGGTCCCTGGTCTTTTGATAGTTCAATCTCAAAATTTCCACATAAACCATCATTTGGCTCAATACCAAGATGTACTTAGATGTTAATGAATAAAATATGTTGCTCCTGGATAATTCACAGAGTGCTGAAGCTAGAGCAAATCTTTAAACATGCTGCCATAATGCCAAATCCGAGACAGTGCCACAGCAACAGAAACATGGCGACCCTTCCCTCAGCTCTTCTGGAAGGAGGCCAAACACCCTAAAGGCAAGGTGGCACGTTGGAAATGATGTTGTGTCAAACACCAGGAGACACTGAGGGTGCCGACTTTCTCTGAGTCCTGTGGCAAGCACATCCTGCCCGCACTGTGATTAGCCAGATTAACATGGAGACACACTGTGTATCTGACTAGAGATCAGCTATCAAAACACTAACTCTGGATTCAAACTCGTAACAGAGAAACCCATCTCATACACTGTCGTCCTTGGGTCTCTTGGTGAGGTCAAATGCAGCCAGCGCTTCTGGTGTCCACTGAGCACCCGCAGGAGGAAATTCGAAAGGCACGGGCTCTACCAGCCCATAATTTGCTTTGAGTTCCAGTTGTGGGGCCTCCGTTGGGATTTTTTGAAAGTAACTGCAAAAAGCAATTTAAATAGTGGATCATTCATTCAGGCATTCATGCATTGGCTATCTGGGTTCCTAACACATCCAAGGTCTGAAGTAGTGACGAGGAAGTTTCTCTGTTTCCTGCAGTTCACAGAGCAGCCAAGAAGTGCACTGTCCCTGACGCTGCTGGGGTTGCAAACTGCCAGAAGACAAGGATCTGATCAGAGACAAAGCAGAGCTGGGCATATTCGAGGTGGCACAGCCAGGTGCAGGACACCAGGGGAAGAGCGAGACACAGAAGCAGGGGCGGGTGCAATCTACACCCACAGAGGTGACCCGCAGTTTAAACCCCAATTCAAGAGTGGGAAACTGGTGCAGAGGGCAGCACACCCGTCATCCCAGCACTAGGGAGGCTGAGGCAGGAGGATCATTTCGAGTTTGAGACCAGCCTGGGCTGCAAAGTGAGCTCAAGGCCAACCTCAACTGCACAGAAAGACCCTGTTTCAAAAAAAAGAAAAAAGAAACAAAACAGCAGGAAAGGTCCAGGAGAGACTGTGCAGCACTTCATTTTCTGATCTGTAGGTAGTTACAAGTGACAACTACAGGGAAGCTGCTAAGACAACCCATGAGCTATGTCGGCAACTCATGGCCGAGTTCTGGTCTCGCTCGCATACACCATCCGCAGGTACAGCGCTGCAGTCGCACTGCAGCGCCGGGACTTCATCGCTAGCGGCACTGCTGGCCTGCTAACGCTGTGGCAGCAGCCCAAGCGGCCGGGGAGCGGGGGCGCGTGCGCTCACATGAAGCCGTTCTCCCTCTGACACTTGTCCAGCGTGTTCTTCACCAGGCTCCCAAGCTTCCAGAAGAACAGGTGTCCCGAAGGCTTGGCCGTGGGTCCGGGCCCCTTGGTCTCGCCATACTCTTTGCAGAGCGCCTCGGCCTTGGCGTACACTGTGCAAGAGACAGTCACTTGACAACAGCCACGCGCCGCTTGTGCGCAGTAAGGAAGCGTCGCGTGCCAGCGGCCGGGCTGCTGCTGCTTCTGCCTAGGGACAGCAACAGCCTCACCGCGACTGCAAGTGGGAAGCGGGCATCTTCTATAGGCTGGAGGTTTAAGACACTGTGGTCTGCTCTCCAACCACCTCATCGGGTCCTGCTCCCACTCAGGAACTGAGCCGAATCTCGTTGGCTGCCTACTTATTCTGTCTTAGAACAAAGGAGCCAAGAGTCAGACTCACATTTCTCTGCTTCCTGGAGAGCCCTGACTGCTTCCCCGCACTTGTCTCCGGCCAGCAGCGTCTGGCCATGGTAACAGTATGCCTGGGGAAAGAGACACGTTCACACTCACGCTCTCCCTCCACCACCACCGCGGCGTGAGGAAAGCAAATGTCTACATCTGTCTGATGCCTTAGCAGAACCCCTTACATCGCTCCGTTTAAGTGTTTCTTTCCCTGTCTCTGTTCCTACAAATGGTGCAATCACATCCAGATTTGAGCAAAAATAGCCTTCTAACTGCATTCTAGGAGCAAAGGTTACTTGCTGAAATCTGTTTTTAAAATTAGGACAGTGCAAGCTGAGCATGGTGGTGATGCCTGCAATCCCAGCACTCAGGAGGCTGAGGCGGGAGGACTGTGACTCCAGGCCAGCCCAGGCTACAGCGTGACTCCAAGGCCAGGCTGCACTGCACAGGGAGACCCTCTCTCAGAGCAGAACAAACAGAACTCTCAGGACAAGCAGTTGGGGAGGAAAGTGCTGCATTAACCAGACAAGCACTGTGACAATCAGGACCAGTGTCTGGGGAAGGCGCGCTGGCCTGAGGGTTTCTTCTGCGATCACCCATGTAGCAGCAGAGGCCCTGAGATGCTCGCTTTGAGAGAGACTCTGGTGTGTAAGTAGTAAGGCACGTCCTTGGCCTCAGGAAAAGGTTCTGCCCATCTCTCTGAGGCACTAGTCAACCCAGTGGTCACTCTCAGGGTGTATCCCCAGGCGCTGACAGCATTCTGCCGAGAGGTGCTCCCCTGCACAAGATCCTGCAGGCGGTGTCCAGGACAACATGCCTGAGCACGCAGAAAGCAGGCTTCAAATCAGAGCGCAAGTCTGTCACTAACCCGGGGCTCAGTCCCGTCTCTCCCCACTCGCTTCAGTCCCCCCAGTGCACTGGTGGTGTCTACTGAGAACCACGTGCTACGTATAAAATGCTGAGGAATCGGAGTCTGGGGAGGGGTGCCCCAGTCATCTAGGCTGTTCTTAGGTTACTCATACTCACGTAGGCTGTGTAGAAACACATTTTCAAGTGAAGATATTTTCTCCATTTAGCAGAATATGCAGGCTCCAAACTGGATAAAGTATGATCTAAAGTTACATTTTAAAAAGCAAAATATAATTTCACCCTGATTCACTAGGAGACTTTCAGTTCATGTGTTCTGGCGCTAAAAGCAGAATGCTGGTCAAGGCTGAGATGCAAGCATCTATACAAAACTCTGTAGCAAGTTAAGTATCAGGCACCACTTTGACTTGCTGGTTAGTGACCTTTAAATTACAGACACACGGGTGGCAGCCAGCGCTGGTGGGAGGCTGCTCCCCATACTCTCTCGGTTCACAGCCTACATAACCCGGCAGCGCAGCAGCAGTGCAGCCCCGAGGCAGGGACACAGAGGACAGGCTCGTCTCCTCCATTCCCGTCTCAAGGAGTCCTGTGCCAAACACACTCCCACGCCACACACACTCACACCCACGCTGCAGGAGTCTGTCTCCTCCCCTCTGCTTCCTTCTCCATCCAAGTCATCAGACACCCGGTGCAGCCAGCCTGTGTCACAGGGCAGCCACAGGCCCGCTCAGGGCAAACCGCAGTGAGGCAGAGCCCGTGGAATCTCGTAGCAGGCCCAAGTGACCTCAGAATCAGGCCGTTCTGGCTCGCACAAATACGCAGCGCCCCTCCTTCACCCCTCCCTGGTCTCAGCTATGAGCAGCCGCCTGCAGGCCCCTTCCTCTCCCTCTACAGTGTACACGTTTCACTCTTACACACTGCAGCTTCCCGGGAAACTCAGAACCGCTCTGTGATTGCCAGGTGAGGCTGGATGCCACCTTCCTCCAGAAAGCCTCCACCAGCAAGCCGGCTGTTGGTTCTTACCTCGCTGCTCCAGCAGCGTTACGCATCACGGGACACACTCCACAGGTACGTTCACCTCTGTCCTGAGCCTACAAATCTACTCAACTTACTCGACTCAGCAGCTAGAACAGTAATCATTTCTTAAATAGAAATGCAGGCATGTTGCTTAAGTAAGTGAACATGAAGAACAAAACAACCAGAACTGGAGCCTGAGTTCTGATCCATCCCAACTGGCTCCAAGTGACAGGTGGGGCATGCGAATGCTCTGGTTTCAGTTTCATGTCTCGATAAGTGAATCATAGTCAACATGAAGTCATCCTAAGGTTGCCATGAAGACCAAAACCAAAGGCAACAGCAAGTGAGCCAGGTGGCTGCTACTTATGACTGGCTACGAAGTAGAGCCATATCCTTCCTGGCGACACAGCTTATTAACAGTGAGCAGCTCTAATTCTTTAAAATAAGATAAACATAATAATGAAGATATTCCAGCTTTGCAGACAGTAGAAAAATCTGAGAACCCTTTCATTTTCATTTCTAATTTAGCTCAGAGGAAACAATCTGCCAAGCTAAGACAAAATGTTAACAGCAGGATTATAGAGGCGCTCACCGGCTCTTTGGTAGAAATTGGCCGTTTCGTAAGCCAGTGCAGCGATCAGCCCCGGAGCGTGCTTGAGTTCAATTGCTCGGGCAATTGTCACTGGGGGCAAAACACAAGAGAAGGGGTCTGGGTGTGACTCACACTCACCTGCTGCCACAAGGTCAGCAAAGACAGCCTGACGCTTTTCTGGACTTTTACATAGTTCAAGTTTAACACAACAAGTTATGCAAAATTCAAACACAAATGAAAACAATGAGGCTGATGGTTCTGATGCCATTTCCTTAAATCAATCAGTAGTCAAGACTTAACTAGTAGGAAGGACAGCAAATTCAGAGGACTAGAGTTTGAAATAAGGAAAGAAAAACCAAAGCCTGTAGAAGTTTTCTTTTAAATAATACAATAGTAAAAAAAAAAAAAAAAAAGCATTAGAAACGATACAAACCGCAATTTTCTCTTGCCCTCCTGTGATTCACACTGTTGGGAGTGGTATGGAGCCCGATGTGTGTCTGTGTAACTCAACTCAGCGCTGGGCTTGCCAGGCAGGTGCTGCGCCACTGAGCTAGGTCCCCAGCTTTCTGTTGTTCTGAGATGGGGCCTGTCTTGCTGTGCTGACTCAGCTGGCCTTGAGCTTACAATCCTCCTACCTCACCTCATGAGTAGCTGGCATTAGAACAACAAACCACCACACCCGACTTTTTCCAAAATCCTCAAAGCTATTCAGCTGTAAGGGCTTTTCCTTCATGAATGCAGATGTTAAAGGGAAAGCTACTCCTACAAGTTTTCAAAACCTGGAAATCACAAGCTATACAGCTATTTCTGATTTAAAAGTAATTAAATGCCGACACAGATTTCCTTGAACAGCAATCTTACAACACATGGGTACCTTCTTGAGCCTCCGCCTGGCACTGGAGGATATATGCTTCCAGGAGCCGGGGCTCCAAGTCCCTTCCCTTCTCCGCAGGTGTGAGGAGCTTCGGGATGTGACTTTCCTGAGGAACAGAGATGTCCAATCTTACTTAACCAGGTATCAGAGATGAGGAAAAGCAGCTCTGAGACAGTCAACCTGTGCATGAAGAGCAGCAGCAGCAGCAGCAGCAGCAGCAGCAGCAGCGAGCTTATGGAAATGGAAGCTTCTCCTAAGCAGCGCCACGCGCTGAACTTCTAACTGGGAGTGAATGGGAACTTCCATACACTAGAGACACAGTGAACAGAACTGCCGCCTTGAGGAGTCCGGTAGCTCGCCCTGGACAGACTGACAGCAGCCGGCCCTGCACTATCTAGGGCTCTGCATCTGCACACCTCCACCTTACGGCGAAAGCATCTGACTGTGACACGGCACCCGTGAGCACGTCGCAACTCCATCTTCGCTCCCTCAACGACATGGTTCGACTATTTATACAGCATCTCCCTTGCACCAGCTAAAGTGTAAGGCAGAAAAGGTGCAGGTTACACAGAAATCTTACGCCATTTTATAAAAGGGACTTGAGCACCAGCTTTTGTGCCCTGGAAAAAGGGGTCTTCTGTCCGAGAGCAGATCCCCCACAGGCCGTGAAGGCCCCGGACTGATTGTACAGAATGAAACCATCCCCCCCCCCCTTACAAAACATTATTCAAGCGTTAAAGCATTAGAAATATACTTAATTTAAAATGTTTTCTTTACCTTCAAATGTTTAAAAATCCCAGCTGCAATTTTCAGGCTTCGGTGGACCTCTTTTGCTTCATCTTCTGTTATGCTTGAAGACAGTGAGTGGGTTAGTTAGAGGATGGGTCCAGTTCTGGCTGCTAAAACCAACGTCTAATATATTACCTCAAGTGAAGTTATTTCTGCTTATCACCCTGTGGAGGACAGGCGACTGGTGGCAACTTGTACCCCCAGCCGAAGTGAATCAGCATAGTGCTAGGTGTGGAAGGCCCCTGAGCACTGCTGCCAACAGCAGAAAAGGGGGAGTGGCGGGGAGCAGGTAGAGCTGTGGGTTCTCCCCAGAAGATTGTCTTGCGGGCTTTTCCGATGGGAACCTGGCTGTTCTCATGGCTGGAGGCGCTCCTGATCTCACTGTCCCTGAGGATGGCTGTGGTTCTCTTCGGAGGAGCTCTGGTCCTTACTGCACGTGTCACTTCCTGGCTCCAGGGCCAGCATAGATCCTGCTGGCCCAGACTGTCTAGCTTCCACCACTACCTTTGGGTCTTTCCCATGCAGATCCATGAAACAGGCTTGCACGGGACATGGCCATGGGCCCTAGGCCTCATCTGGACTCCTGCAGGACACTGGGCCAGATTCTCTGGGTCTCTAGCATGTGGGCAGATCTCCTGCACTGCTTTGTGCCTGACTCTCTGGGGAACTACCATCAACTGATCCTATAAATTATGGGTCTTCTATTAAATTACTGCCCTTAAAAACTCTGCCTACAACACACCACTAGTTTTCTTCCTCCAAAAAAGTCTAATTTTGACACCAAAAATATGCATGAAAAACACCTATTACAGCCGATAGCTAGATATCTCTCAAAGCCCCCTGCACTCACAGGTGGGACTTTGGGGAGTGACTGGACCACGTGATGCTTGATTAGTGGGGGACATACTGTGAAGAGGGGAGACCACTGACAGGCTGTGCCCTGGATGAAATGAACAGGGAAAACAGGCAACGTTCTGCTCCCCGCCCCACCACTGGGTCTCTTGCTTTGGAGCTGACTAGGGACGAAAACGTCCAGACTAGGCTGAAATAACCTCTCCACCTCAGCCTGTGAGCGAGGGCATTCTGTCTCGGCAATGGGACAGCAACTGAGGCAGTATCCAAGAAGATGGCGGGGAGAGGGAAAGGCAGAGACCTGCCTACGGCTAGTCCCTTCCAGACTCTTCTGTCCCCAGTGCAAGCATTAAGCACTCAGTACGTATACAATAGTACATGTTTATGTTACACATGAAATAAAACAAGCACTGTTCTGCTTAATCTCTACAATAAAGAGAGAATTTCACAGGAGCACACAGAATTCAACCTCACTGCAAAGTGGCTGTGTATTATTCCTACGTGTGGCGGATCATAACTGGCCTGCCAGTTTCCCAATGTTGAGCCCACAGTGGCTACTATAAAAACCACTAATCGAGCCTCACACCCACAGTCCAGTGGCTCCCCAAAGTCGCAGCTGCGAGTGCAGCAGGCTTTGAGAGACATCTAGGTATAAGCCATAACCGGTATTTTTCACGTATATTTCTTAAGTGTCAAAATTAGATGTCTTTGAGGGAAGAAAACTAGAGGAAAGAAACTAGTGGTATGTTGGAGGCAGCGCTTATAAGGGCAACGATTTAGTACAGTTTGCTGTTCTTTAGTCCTTCAAAACATCTTTGCATATATTTACATGCCTTGTGTTTCTTTTGTTATTACCCAGTTATGTTCTCTTATTTCTCCTTTTGACTTGTAAGCACATACATTACAAAAATAAGTAATTTATCGTATGTATCGCAATTCTTTTGACTAATTTTCAAATGTTTTTAAACTTTGCTGATAATACTTTTATGTAGTCAATTTTTCCATAGTCTTTTATCCAGAGAGACCTCCCACATGACAAACTATAAAAAAAACTTTTCCAATTTAAAGTGAGGCTTCATAAGTACTGTAGTACTTAAAAGGCAATCTTTTAGTTACCTGAAGCAGCACTTTTTAATCAATGGCCGAGAATTTCTAAAACAAAACTCATTTTGAAAGATAATATTTACATGTGCATGAACCTTTTTCGTTTAACTTACTTTTCTTTGCCAGCCAGTCTTGAAGCATATTTGGTGTACCATAAAGCTACATTAAATCCCATGGAAATTAATTCAAAAACAGCATCCTGTTGGGCACTGGAATTAAAAATACATTCCGCAAGTTTTCTAAATTAGTAAATTATTGCTATATGAAACCCACCAGATATTCAGCTCACAACTACAAACTACAAGCTAACTTATACATGTGTGTAAATAAAGAAAGAAAAAACAGACAGGAAGGAAGAAAATGGTGGTTGTGTTTAATATGGACAGGTAGATAAAGCCACACAGTTAATTCACAAAGAGCGGCTGAATGTACTGGCCCAGTGTGTACCACACACTGATAATTGAAGAGTACCTTTGAAAACACAGACTTCTAGGGCTGAACTTCAGACTCAAAGTCTGGGAAGGGCCCAGAATCAGTACTTTTATTCTGAAATGAGCGGCACTTATGCAATGCATCGTGACAATGGAACTCCGAGGAGGGGTGGTCTTAGCTGGAGTCACAAAGAAGCCTTACTGGTACTTAGGAAACCAAACTGTGCCCCAAGGGGTGAGTACATGGAGGAAAGGTGCCCCGGCGAGAAGGATGCTGTCAAAGGACAAGAAGGGTTTTCCTGGTAGAACGGATCCAACCTACTTGACTGGAGCAGACGTATGTAAAAACAAAATTAAGGCACAGGCCAGGGAGATGGCTCAGTAGAATAAGCACTTGCCTGGCAAGCTCAAGGGCCTCAGTTCAATCCCCAGTTCCACCAAAAAAAGAAAAAAAAAGAAATCAAGGCAGAGCAGGACAGATAGCTAAAAGAAACATAAATGAAGAGTTCTGAACACCAAGTGTTATGCAAAGAAAAAGGTCTTGAAAGCAAGAATATTTTATCCCTTGCTTTCTTCCTATTCTATCACTAAGGCATAAAGAAAACAGTGAGAGTGCACTATACCAGTGAGATACTAATTCCAGTATCATCTCTGTCATTCCAAGAGTCTAAACATTCCTACGTACTGCCTCAAATGAAGAATGCAAAAGTACTAAGTTTATTTTACATGCCACCATGCCCAGTCTTAAATTAAAAATTTTAACTGTACTTTGTATCTTTTATTGTGAAAGGAATGAGACACGTCGATATTTTATTTTTCTAACTTTTTCAAATGTATTTAATACAGGGTCTACAGGTTCTCACTACACAGATTGGATTCATGGTGATCCTCCTGTTTTTCAGCCTTCCAAGTGCTGGGATTACAGGTGCGCACCCCCACGGCAGGCCAGGGATCAAACTCCTGGCCCCTACACCTGTTCGCAGGCGCTTTAATCTGCTGAGCTATTTGGCCGGCCCTAGAAAACTTCTTAAAATTGTTTTGCTTCTTAGTTTTAATAGCTTACTCTTTCCAGCATAAAGAACTTCTGAATAAGACAGGAAATATAATATCAGACTAATGAAGCCCATTACCCCAGAACACTGACACCTGCACAGGACCCGTATTCCCCACTGCCCACCCAATTTGTGAGTTCTGCACACGATGTTCCCAAAGAAGGGAGCGTTTCTCCTTACTCACTCAGCAAAGCACCCTCATTTTGGTCCTCACTATAGTCTCTGACCCCCGAAGTGGCCAACGCCTCTCAGCTGAAGACTGTCTCCTCAGAGTCTGCCTTTCTCCTTACTCAGCAAAGCGCCCTCATTTTGGTCCTCACTACAGCCTCTGACCCCCGAAGCAGCCAACGCCTGCTCAGCTGGAGACTGGGGCGCACACACAGACGCGTGGACGCCAGCCCACACTCCCCTGCGTGCACCAGCGCCTCGTTCCTGCAGCAATCTCCAGGGCCTTCCTCTCTGCTTTCATAAAGCAGCAATTCTGGCTGGGTGTGGTGGTGCATGCCTGTAATCCCAGCACTCGGAGGCTGAGGAAAGAGCATCTCCACACGTTTGAGGCCAGCGTGGGCTACACCATGAACTCAAGGTCCACCGGGACTACACAGTGAGACTATCTCAAAAAAATAAAAAACAGTAATTCTAAAAACAGACGGAGCAGGGAGGTAGCTCAATAGTGTGTGCCTGCCCAGGAAGCACAAGGTCCTTAGTTTGATCCCTGGTACCAAATAAATAAGTAAATAAATAGTGAACCCACTTGTGTTTTTAAAAAAGCAACTAAGGAAGGTTAGTACATTATGATCTAATTGCTGTTATAATTAAGTCTGTTTCAAATAGTTTCAACTGGTTGATGAAAAGCTCTGAAATGAAGTTTTTAGAAAGAGTAGAAAAAGTACAGCGAAACATGGAAAAAACGAATGGTGACAATCAGAGTACACAACTGAGGAGACAGACTGACCAAGGATGGCTGAACTACCCATCAAAAGAACAGGCCTTAAAGGTAAGACTGCATGTCAGTTTGGATTCCCAATCTTTGCCTTGTTCATGCATTAAAAATATGTCACGGCTGTTCAATTCCAGTTAATAAAGACAGATTTGGTCTGGGAGAAACGAGTAATGCTTCACTGAACTTAAGATGTAGGTGAAATGCTCTTACCTACCTTCCTGGTAAGCAAGTGCTGACGAGACCTACCCTTGCCGCCGCCGCCGCCTCCTCCTCTGCAGTACTGGGCATTGAGCTCAGGGCCCTGAGCTTGCCAAGCCCATGCTTCTTCTACTGCCCCACCCCCACCCCCACCCCCACCCCCACCCGTTGCCTTCTAACAGAGGCCACGAGTACACTTTTACCTTGGCACCTGTCCTTGCAGTGTATCGGTCCACTTGAAATTCTGAATATATCTTAACTTGCTTTCCTGTGTAGATTCACCTGGGGAATGTATGAAACCTACACAAAGACACAGACATTTTAGTTTGAGAAGCAAAATCACAGGTTCCACTGAAAGATGTTTCTGATCACTGCTTTTCCAGGTGCCTGAATGAAACCTTTGGCCTTTCCTCCCTGACTGCATCTGACACTGTCTCCAGAGGTTACCTAGTTCCAGGAGGTGTGAGGATCGCGTTACATGTACCTTTAACTTCTGATGTGTTAAAGCACACACTGCCTTACCACCTCTTTTCTGAAACTCATGCATATCAAAACTTACAACACTACACTATCCATATTTAAGAAGTCTGGGGGCCTGCCCCTTAGCTGAGCTCTTTAAGTGGCTGCTTCGACGTCGGGCTCAGGTTGCTGTGGTTCCATCCCCACAACTCAAGCCAGCCAAACCTGCCCTGAAGGTATTCAGAGAAAAAAAAAAATCCTTATTCCATATTTAAGAAGTCTAAGAAGTGGGCCACAGAGATGGCTCAGCAGTCTAAGCACCTGCATAGGTAAGCACGAGGACCGGGGTTCGATGCCCAGTACTGCATACTGTGCCAGCCCTGCCCCAGGTGCACCAAGCCAGCCACCAAGACCAGGCATGGTGGGCCACACCTGTAATCCCAGTGCTGGGGAGGCTGAAACAGGAGGATCACTACAAGTCTGAGCTGGGCAGTGAGACCCTGTGCCAAAAACATAAAATTTAAAAAAAAAAAAAAAATTCTATGAAATAATGTGAACTTCTTCAAAGTTTTATTTTTTAAACGCCCAAGTAAATATAAACGACAAACCTTGTAAAAGTGAGAAGTACAAATCTGCCGCATTCTTCATCATTTCTGGGTTACAGCTCAGATCGGTGAACAGCTCCAGGAGGCGCGCCCTGGATGACCTGAGGTCGCTGACAGGAAACAGGAAGGCAAAGGGAGGGAGGCTGCGGTGCTCTGCTCTGTGCACGTGCCTAGAGGTCTCACAGAAAAGCTCTAACACGCGTGTGATGTCCACCCCTCGCCCTCCAAGGCATCAGCAAGTACACAGAAGTAAATACAATCAGAGACAAATTAAATTACTAGTAACTATTTTAAAACGGCACACTGTATTAAAATCAATCCAGTTCACTTATAAGACAAATTGTGGATACAATTATGTAGTAAATATACATAGCAAGCTTTAATTAGAAAAATCAAACAAATGCATGCATTTCAGATTGAGGGGAGGAATTAATAATGAGCAATTTCAACCAGTTCATGATAAGCTTTTGGATTAGCTCAGTTTTTTTTTTTTTTTGTATTTAGGACAGGGTGTACAGGGTCTCAACACATAGACTGGACTCATAGTGATCCTCCTGTTTCCAGCTTCCCAAGTGCTGGGATTGAGGCACATGTCCCCAGTCTCAATCTCTGTCTCAGTGTGCCCCAGGGGCAGGGGCAGCATGGCAGACCTGGGGATCAGGATCAAACTTCCGGCCCCTGCATCTGCCTAAGCAGGTGCTTTAATCCACTGAGCTATTTGGCTGGCCCTTAAGTTTTTGGACATAACGGAAATTTACTATATTTGTGTCTACTTTTAGTACTCCTTAAAGGGACTCTCTTATTTTTATATTTATTTTTGGTACTGGGAATTGAACTCACAATCTCATGCTTGCCAGGTAGACGCTGTGCTGCTAAGCTAGGACGCAAATATTTTAAAACTGAAATAGCGTTCCACAACTCAGGGCACATGCAAAATGTCTAAAAACGCATGACTTAGTTTTAGAACTGTTCTCAGCTCCGTTCTTTTACTTCTCTGCAGCACAAATACTGCAGATTTGTCTTTTCTCCTGTTTCCACGTAAAAGTGGCTTAGAAGTCTCAAAGAAAAGCTTTAACATGCACATGAGGCCCAACCCCTCCCTTACAGGTATTACCAAGTACACAAATTTTTTTCCTTGGAATTTTTCCCCACAATACTAAGTTTCCAAGGTGCTCCTCTCATCTCTACAAGTTTCTCACTTTCCCTGTGTCCTCTTATCTCCACTAAAAGATTTCCACCCTTGGCTTTCAGTTTTCCCTTTGAGATCTCACCACCTTCCACTACTTCCATTTCCAGACTTAACCTGTCAGCTCTAACTTGTTCAGTTCACTTCCACATATTGTCTGGAAGGCAATTAAAGGCTCACTGAAGGTTCCTGAAATCACACTGCATGGACAAAGGCTGTAGCCACTTGAAGTGTGTGAGTGACAGTAGAAACACGACCTCTTAACTGGAAGGCATCCAGAGAGCAGGGCCTGCCCTAGAATAAAGGCAAGGCTAGCACGTACTCAAAACGCTGGAGTGCAAGAACAGCAACTCTCAAACATTTCCTTCTGCTTTAGGATGGCTGTGACATGTCTGTCATGTTTACAGGACGGGACATTTCATCTGGAGTGTTCCTGATGTTGTGCATACACACCGGTGCTGACTCTGAGGAGGCTTATCTTAAGAAACAAACAGGCTTACGAATGTGTCACTGCTTAAGGTACTTATCTAAAAGTTGAAAGGGTGATTCCTGAATTGGGAAGAAATCTGAAGTTTAAAAAATTCTTTAAGGCCTAGTTTAGGCTCAAGCATTGTGTGCCAAAGTAGGTGCTCAACTGTCACCTACAGCCCAACTTGTATAAAGCTAAACTCATCTTAAAATTATTGAATTTGAGAAAAATGAACTGTAGCAATAGTAATTTATGCTGTATATCTGACACATCAGGAATCAGGCCCAAAGATATTAAGAGACGTGCCCACTGCTACAGATAAACAGCTACCTGGCAACCAGCGTCTGGGAGGCCAGATGAGGCTGGCAAACTAGTCTGCAGCTTGTTTTTGTGCAGCTCACGACTTACTCTTGATCAGCTCTCAGACTGAGAATGGTTTCTACATCTATAACGGTTCCAGAACAAAGAAAAACTGACTACATTTGCTATCTAGTGGCTCGCCGACCAGTGGTCTAGAGATGAGGTCACTGCCCTGCTCTTCCCTTACTGGTCCCACCACTGACCCAGCTACCTAGGTTTTCTGTCTCAGACTGTACCCTTCCCAATCTCCCAAAGCCAGCTGGCCCATCAGGCGAGCCGGTGCCTGCAGAGTACCTCTTCCTCCTCTCCCTCGCAGCCGCCAGCCCACTCCACTCACGCTCCCTAGTGACGGCCCTCACTTTCCTCTTTCCCCACCCCCTCCATCAGGAACTCCACAGAGTAAACATTTCAGGCTCTTTGGGGCACAAGGTCTCCATCCCAACTACCCAGTTTTGCTGCTCTGGAGGCTGCCACAGCAGGGTATAAATAAATGTGGGTCTGGCTGGGTTCCAATAAAACTTTATTTTTTAAAAAAACAAACAGGAGGCTGAACCTGTGGGACAGCTTACCAACTCCTAAATTAAGCCATTCAAATTAAACCCAGCTCCAGTCCGTTCTCCTATGTGACTTCTTTGATGGCCGTTCCAAGTCACAGGGACCTCTCCCTGTTCTGAACTCAATGAATTCACTGCCAGCCAATTAATAATGTCCGTCTCCTACTTTCTGGCATCTCCTACACTACAGTAAAACAATCATAACTCTTTTGTTGTCACTCCTTTAGTCTCCTAGGACTCATTTATTAATTTTACATTAATGACATAGGCCTGGACGATGGCCAAAGTTTGACTCTATGATTTCACTCTTCATTGGCACAAATCAGCAACTCTCAAGGTAGGGACAATGTGTTACCTGTTCCTATATTACCCAAGAAATCTAACAAAATACCTTGTATCTAAGAGTGACAGCAAATCTCAGACTTGCATACAACTAAAACTTACTTGCAAATTTTTGAAGCAGGTAGGCCAGCGGCCACACCGTAGTAATTAAAAGAGACAGGAGCCGTGGCTTTCAGTGGGTTCCTATGAAACCAATGGGTCATTTTTTCCAGATGTCTCCTATATAGAATACATAAAATTAAAGACAACATATTTCATAAATAATGAACATGGTGTAAAAGTATTTTTCAATTAAGCGTTTACTAGAGAACAAGAGACAGGGACCACTAGAGGGACTGTGATAGGACAAAAAGGGTAGGAAGGCGAAATAAACCGGAGAGCAAGTCATCTATCACCCTTGAAAGCACAACCTTTTCAACAGAATCATAAGATCCTGATAAAACCACAAAAATACCGTGTTTACATGCAGTCAGAAAGTGTTACCAAGGAGGGGAAGAGCCCCTTGCTTTCAGTCAACTCATCAACTGAGCACGCATTATTAGCTTGCTGTAGACAAGGCTGTTGACCTTTGGGACATGGTAACAGACGCCTGGGTTACTTCCCAGGGACGTGAGCCTGCTTTTGCTGAGAACACTCATTCTTTAAGGCCCACAGAAGTCTGACGGGTGACTAAAATGGAATTAAGGACTGGCCTTCCTGCTGTTTTAACTCTTCATTAGACTCTACTTCTCTCTGCCCAGGGACAGAAAGATCGTCATTTAAAAATGTTTAGCCCAAAGCTACGATGCAGGTGTAATTCGCCCACTGCCCAGTGGAGCTGGCGTGCTTGCTTCTGTCCTACCCTGTACTTTTCAGGAGCTCGAGCACTGAGAGTCCCTCAGCCCCAACATGAGGCCAGGACATTTATGCAGGACGAGGGCATCGTCCGAGTAACTCGGTGGTTCCTGAGCAAAGCTGACTGCCAAGTACAAGGCCAAGATGTTTTGTGCAGGAAAAAGGTATCAGATATACAAATATTTAACCGAGTCTAGACAAGCGGAGTGACTACATGATGGTCCAAGTCTGTCACAAAAAGAAACAACTTTATTGAGACGAGAAAACAACCAAAAATAAACACCTTCAGGAACTGCTGAGTGTGCCTGGGCTTCAGCCCACACGAGCAAAGGCACGAACCCCGCTGCGGTCCTGCGAGCAGCAGCTGGCACACTCAACCACGTCCCAGGGCCCTCTCCGTGCTCTGCACTCAAGGAACTGAGAGCGTCCATCTCCCCCTTCAAGGCACCTCTCAGCCTGCGGTAAAACAAGCCTTCGTCTCTAGGGACCAACACTCCAACCCCCATGGTTTCTTTCCCCATGAAGCCTGGTGGTACTAAGCCCACCATCCCACAGCACACATTTTATATGTAAACTGTTACATACAAAAGATGCGCTAACAAAATATCTTCCACAAATCAAGGCTGTTTTAACCGATCTATTTATGGTAGTCTATATTTAGACCAGAGAGATTAAACAAACAACCCCAAAAAACCAGCACTTGAAAAATTGTCCGGAGCGACCTTAATGTTAAAATACAATACGGAAGTGCATTTTAACACAACATTTACTTCACCTGCGTAAAAATCACGTGGGAGTGTGGCGATCTTGCAAACAGTAAAGTTCTAGTTCACAAGATGCTCACGCAGTTTTTGAGGGGGGAAGGCTCTAGTTGAGAGCTGCAGCCGAGAGGGGCAGAGCCAACCGCCCGAAATTGTCAGAAGAGACTGAATGGGACTCTCATTTATATCCCTAAAGCTACCGAAATAAACCCTCTTCCCCCACACTGCGGACGCCAACAGACTGGTTCTAGCAAGTATTCCACGGCAAAAGGCACTTTCCACAACACAGGAGGAAAAAAAATCAAGCCTCTAACAAAAAAAGTGCATTTGAGTAATAACTTCGATCCTAAAAGTGAAAACACCTGAAAAACTACGCGAAATGCTAAATTTAAAAAAAAAGAAAAAAAGGCCACGTCGCCTGCCGCAGGCCACGCACGCCCAGGAGGCGGCGGCGGTCGGCGTCCAGGAAGGTCAGGCCGACTGAGCACCGCGATCGGGCCGCCCGACTGACAGCGCGGATTCGGACGCGGCTTCTCACGAGCGGCTCGGCACAAGGCCACCGACGGACTCGTCAGGAACAAACGCCGCGGCGGCCTGGGCTGCTCCACGGGGACGCTCGCACGCACGCAGTGGACGGAAGAGCGCCGCGGCCCCTACGAAAACCTGGGAGTTCACTTGCGACCCAAAGCTCTACGGCGCCTTTCAGAAGACACCCCGAACGCCTTCCAGGCAAACCTGCTTCCCGGGAAAGCCGAAGCGGAGGCAGCTCCGCCGAGCCCTCCGGGGCAGCGCCTCCCCCACGCGAGGCGAGCCTTCCGCCCCGCGTCCTCCGGGCGCCGCCTCTCCGCCGGGCCCCCGAAGGCGGGCGGCCCCCAGCGCAGGGTGGGTACCCCGAGGCCACCCGCTCTGCGCAGACCGACCTTACCGCAGCAGGCCGCCAGCGCGGAGCCCACTTCCTGTTTACGCGGCTCCTCCCGGGGCGACGCCGGGCGCAGTCTGCGCACGCGCTGACTCGGACAGGCAAGGCAAGGGAAAGCCGATGCTATCGACCCGGGAGGCGTGCGTAGACGACGGCCGAACGCAGCTCTATTTACTTTAGGTTATCGGAACCGTGGCAGCCAGTGGAGACGCGGAGCAAGAGTACTCTAGGCAAATCTAGCTGTCAGGATTATTGACTTGCGGCACCAATGTGGAATTTCTATCCTTCGTTTGATTCAGGGCATCAGAAACCGACTTTTTATAGCAGCATCCAGGAGTCTATGGAGACTAGAGTAAAGCGGTGGGCGGCTGCTGCTTGGCACTCAGGGGTCAGCCGGGAAGGGAGAGCGCCGGTAAAGGCACAGCCTCCGATACACTTACCGGGCCGCGCAGAGTCAGCGCGGCGCTTCTCCTGGGGGAAGAAGGGCAAAATCGCGGTCCACGAGAGAGAAAAAGAGGCAGCAGTCGCGCCGAGAGCAATCAACTGGAGTGACCGGAAGCCAGGGCCGAGCCGGGCATCACGTGATCGGCGCCGTGACAGTTACCGAGGCAACATGAAGCGTGGCGAGTGCGGCAGGCGAGGGTCACGTGGCCGGCGCCATGACAGCTAGCGAGGCGGAAGGACGTCGAGCGGCGCCGGCACGTGACTGCCGCCTGCCAGCTGTCGGGCGGTGCCGAGCCCCGCGGCGTCGCCGCCCCTCGGAACGCCCCGCTCGCTCGGCGGCCCTCCCACCGAAGCTTGGGTGGCGTCCCCGGAGAGGCCGGGCCGAGGCGCCGGC
>NW_004524593.1:22961242-22999869 GCF_000260255.1 Octodon degus | reverse complement strand
CTCCGCGTCCCCGCCCGCGGCCGCCTGGGGCCCGGCGGCTTCGCTCTGCCCTCGCGTCCGCGCAGGTTCCGGGAGGGGGCTTCCAGGGGCTGCGCGGCCGGCCGGCTGCTGCCCGGCCCTTTCTGGGGAGCGTGTTTTCACAGTTCCTGCTCGGCTGCGTTTCGGTTTCCGGGACTGCTACTTGCTAGGCAGGGTCCCACCCACCCCTCGCCCGCTGCTCCGGGTGGAGTCGCGCAGGATGTGAGAGCCGAGAGCAAAATGTGAATTAATAGGCCGCGCACGGGAGCCGCCCCGCCCTCCCGGGGCGCCTTCTGCTTTTCCTGTCCAGTGTGTAGCCTCGGGGTACTGTACCAGTTTCCTTTATCAACCGAACTTTAATTTTTTTTTTCCTGGCTTCCCGTCAAAAACTGAAGGGTTGGTTTTAAAAATTAAAAGATAAGATTTATGTGCAAGTAAAAATCTTGCCTAGTTTCTTTACTTACTACTGAACTCGAGTACTGCCTACGAAAATGCTTTTGTTTGCACACTGTTGCCATTAATCACTCCTTGGTTTAAAGTAGGACACTGTTTGAGGTTTCTCTCAGAGTTTGAAATCCTGCGTGGGTAAAATCTGCCTTCTACCCTGTGACTTCTGGAAAGAACACCGAATGGGTACTTGGAAAATCAAAGCTCCCGTCTCCTCCCCGTAGTGATTTGTTTGTATGTGACCATTGTTTAGGTGTTCTTTCCTCCATTGTACTGCCTTTGGGAACAGTTGTGCTCTGGGTCATTTTTCTGTGCCTAGCAACTACTGCCATTTGTGGTGCGCTACCACATGATTTCATTTGGGAAGATAATTACTCTCATTTTACAAAATGGCACTGAAGCCCTCATTAAACATGATACTCAGGGTCACAAAATTATACCACTGAAATCGGATTTATTTTCCCTCCAAATCCTGTCTGCTACTCTAATTCATAAATGATTAGGGTGTTGTATTTGATAAAGTATCAGTAGAATAATTCTGTAGAGGAGCACTTTTTTTTTTTTTTTGGCGGAACTGGGGATTGAACTCAGACCCTTGCGCTTGCCACGGAAGCGCTTATTGTACTGAGCTATCTCCCAGGCCTCTGAACACATTTCGAGATTCCTTCGCAACAAAAGAACATCCCCTCCATCCTGTAGCCAATTAGACAGCACTCTTGTATCCTCACTGCATGTGTTAATGAAAACCGCTTGAAATACAAGGAACCTCTTGCTAGGATGTGGGACCCAGCAGCTGTCAGTGGACCTCCTAGTGGAAAGCGAAGACTACCATGTCTAATTGAAATTACAAAGGGAAATTGACTATGCAAGCTGCTTAGTTGGAGTTTGTGGAAGCATCTCAATGAGGGTAATGGCACACATGTGAGTCACTTGTTAGGTCTCAGTGCTACCTTTCATGTCATGATTCAGAGGTCCCCAGTTATAGAAAGTGCTAAATTTCAATAGAAATACATACCGATTGGCTTAACTTTTGTAAACATAGAGACTGTACTCATGTGAGAGGTTGAGTGTAAAATATTCTAATATTCTGGAAAATGAAGGCAAATTGCCATGCTGTTCGTAAGAGCTGTTGGGAGGGAAGGCTGCCGCCAGGACGGCTGAAGCTGCTGGGCGCAGTTGCCAGAGGGCTTTGCAGGGACTGGATGTGGAGGCGCCAGAAGGGCCTTTCTGGGGTGGGGCTTTCTAACCGAGGGTGTACCAGCTCTGCTCCGGACACCTCAGCCCATCAGCCCGCGCTAGCAGCACGGGAGGACTGCATGGCCTCCCGGTTCATGCCTGAGCAAGTAAGGACTGGGACAGAAATAAAACCCAGTTTCTGCCCTCCCAGCGCTTGAATTTAATGGAACATTGAAAACTAACCCTATTGCATTCCCTGAAGTCTGAAAATTTAAAGTCCCATACTCCTTGGTTTCTGAAGCATTGCTCCTGTCTTAGGGCTTCTGTATTTTTTCTGGAACATTATCTGCTGGGGTCACTTGGTCATCTCCTTCAGGTCTATCCAAATACCATTTTGTTCACGGAGCCCCCAACCCCCAGCCACACCCTAAAATCACCACGCCAACCGTCTGTCCCCACTTCCTCTAGCACAGTCCAGCATCCCCGGTCCAAGCTGCTTCATTTGTTCCCTACCACATCCGACAACCTGAGACAGCTGCTGCTCGCTCTCCCCTCCACCAGCGCGTGGCGGAGGACAGGGGTGGGGGGTGTCTGTTCTGCCCTCTGCTCTGCAGGGCAGTGCTGGCTGCCAGGGCATGGTGGTTTCCTTAGGTGTTAGGACAGCATTACATTCAGCATGACTATGGATTCAGGGCTGTGCTGTGGAAGTGTGAAGGAGCTGATGCCGATGCCAGAATGCTGTTGGGACATTTAAAGAGATTATGTCAAATTAAATTGTTACCCGGAATACACATGGCCAGCTCTCTGTTTGGGGGGTCCTCGTGCAGCTCCCTTATGCTCCTTCTGCAGGAGAGTGCAGCGGGAGCTGCTGTTCCCGGGCAGACATTTCGCTGATGGATCTGGCAAACTTTTTGAGCACGTAGGTGCTCAGTAAATCCCTGTTCAATGCACAGTGACTTTGAAGAAGGCAGCATCTCTGTTGAGAAATCTTTACAGCCAGGCCTCATAGCAACTTGACATATTTTCTAAACTGTATTATCATGAAACAGATTGGGAGAAAAAAAGGGGTTCTTTGCTGCAAAGTTTGAGAAGTGCTGAGTTCTGTGTCTTTGTGGGTCTCCAACAGTGACTTGGGGACTTGCTTAAAATGTCGAAAAGTCCTGTGAGTTGGGCGTGGTGGCACTCACCTGAAGCCCCAGCACTCAGGAAGCTGAGGCAGAAGGATCCCCATGCGTTTGAGGTCAGTCTGAGGCTACATGGTGAATTCATGCCAGACTGAACTACATAATGAGACCCCCCCAAATAAAAATACTTCCCCCTTAAGCATAGTCCCCTTTACTTGTAGGCATCTTGGTGGGGTAAGAGGGGTCTCCTGATAGCCGGATCAGGTGAATTTTTGTTCAGTGAGTGAGTCATGTTTCACTTTGTCTTGACATGGTACAATTCTTTGTGGATTTAGAAAAAAAAAATTGCCAAGGTACAATGTTTGTTTAAACAATTTTATCATTACATATGACTGTGTAATGACATTCCTCCACTTGTATAAGTTAATTTTTTTTTAGGTTAATTTACCTAGTCATACATTATCAGCCCAGTCAAGTTCAGAACATTTCTATCAGTGCTAATAAAACACCAGCTGCGCCCACTTGTGGTCACTCCTCAGCCCCACAGCAGCCAGAGAGCCACTAATCTATATTGTCTATAGTTGTAACTTCTGGGCACTGTGTGTAATTTGAATTTCATAGTATGCCATCTTTTTCACCTGACCTTTTCCAGTTAGCATAACGTTTTAGGGCTCATCTGTGTTATACCATGTGTCGAACTGTTACCCTGTTTTCATTGCTGAATACTATTACTTTTTATGGAGACAGCCATGTTCGTTGATGTCAGACATCTGGAGTTCTGATTATATCAGTAACGCTACCCTGAGCATTGACACAGAATTCTTTATGTGGCCGCATGTTTTTGCCTCTCTTGGTAGGTATTGTAAGTGGAACTGCTGGATCATATATTAAATTGGTTATATGTCATTTTTTTTTAAACTGTCAAATTGTCCAAATTTGAGCATGCCATTCTATGTTTCTGCTAGCTGTGGTGAGGGTCCTTGTCTCTCCAGGTGGCTGACATGGGTGGATGTCGCTTTTTTTCTGGTGGAACCCGGGATTGAACTCTGGCCCTTGTGCTTGCCAGGGAAGCGCTTATTCTACTGAGCCATCTCCCTGGCCCCATGGCTGTCGCTTTGATCAAACACATTCTAGGTCAGCTCCTGGGTGCCTCAGTGTAGCTTTAATGTACGTTTCCCGGTGGCTAATGGCACAGAATGTCTTTGCATGTGCAAAGGTAACCCTGTAAGCCTTGTTTGTGAGATGTCTTCGTATCTTTTGTCTACTTTAATTGGATTGCTTTTCACCTGCTGAGTTGTAAGCCTTTATTTATATATTCTAGAGATCCTTTTTGTAACCTCCTAGACCATTGTCTAATATTTATTTGTCTTTCTGAGACAGGGTCTCCCTCTTCAGTTAAGGCTGGCCTTGAGCTCACTTTGTAGCCCAGGCTGGTCTGGAACTCACCACAATCCCCTTACCTCAGCCTTCCCAGCACTGGGATTACAGGCATGTGCCAGCATGCCAGCTTTGGGGGTGGCACTGTGGGACTGAGTCCAGGAGTGGTGGTGCACACCTATAATCCCAGCACTGTGGAGGCTGAGAACAGGAGGATCACGAAGGAGTTGGAGCTGCCTAGTGTACGAAATACATAAACGAAGAAAAATAGGCAGGCAATTCATTTTAGTGTATTCCCCATGTGTACAACCATAGTCACATCTCTTTCCAAACAGCCCGTCATCCCCGAAGGAAGTATGTACCTAGTATCAGTTGCTGCCAACTCCCCCCTCCGTGGGCAACCACTACTGTGCTTTCTGTGTTCGGATGACCTACTGTGGACACGTCACGTAAATGGAGTCACATATAATCTTTTGTATCTGGCTCCTTTCATCTGGCATCATGTTTTTGAAGTTCATATTGTAGTGTTTGCCTGAAATTCATTCACTTTGTGACTATGTACTATCCCACTGAATGGACACAGCATGTTTTGTGTACCATTTATTGAGTGGTGGACACTCTAGTTGTTCCCACTTTCTGGCTGTTACAAATAATGCTGATGTAAGTATATGTGTACAGATTTTGTCTGAATTTGTGTTTTCAGTTCTCTGAATTATATACTTAAGACTTAGATTTCATAGTCAGTTGTAGCATTTTATATTCCCATCAGCAATGTATGAGGGTTCTGTTAATTTTTTGCATTGATGGAACAAAATACCACATACCCAAAATTAAGGAATGAAAGGCTTACTTAGCTCACCGTAGGTGGAGTTTTAGTCTGTAATCAGCTGGCTCCAGGGCAGGTGGCAGGGCACAGGGACAGCAGCGCAGGGTGGCAGGAGCCCACAAGAGCACAACAGGGAGAGCCTCCCCCGCGAGCGCAGGTTGTGAGCAGGCTCCCCGCCTGGGCCGGGCAGGATGAGGATGTTTACGAAGTGAGGTCCTGGGCCCTGCTGAGTCAGGTAAGCTTCTCAGCTTCTCCAGCCAGCGCAGTGAACACACGCTAGAGGTAAGGGCAGGTCCTGCACACGCCAGGGTGTAGAGCCCAGGACTTCTCAAGTTGGCAGTGTATCAGCCGTAACAGTTTCGTTTTTTTTATTCTCACCAACATCTTTTGTTTTCTCCCTCATTTTAGCTTTAAAATTATGTCAAACGTGTGGGTGTGAGTAGTATCTCATAGTTTTGATACATATTTCTCAAATGACTAGTCAGGGTTTGCAAAGAAAATATTTCATATAGGACACATCTATAGGATTTTATAGCATCCACCAAAACAGTCAAGTGCAGAAGAGTGCAGGACATGTGTCTGCACACTACAGACGCAGAGAATCTAGCTCAGGGCCCAGATCCCTCCCCTGGCAGTGTCCTGGGGCCCATGGCAGTGTCCCCCATGAGTCCAGCTGGAGGTCTAGAGCCCACCACTGTGTTTCGTGCAAGGCTGTACCAAGCATCTGCACTGGGAAGGCCCAAAGGTCAGCCGTGGAAGCCAGGCAGTGGATGTCAGCAGGATGAAGGACCTGCTGGCTGGCTGCACGATCTGCGCTGGAGGCAAGAAGCACCGCACTAGGAGCAGAGCTCCCCTCAGACAGCCGCGGCCACCCCCAGTGGGGCTGAGGACCTGAGGACCCAGGCTCCTCCTGTGAGACAGCAGCAGCAGGAAAGCAGCTCCAGGAGAGTGCACGGCACCATCCCCTGCAGAGCCAGGAGGCATACTCAGAGTGAGGACCAGAGCTCCCCAAAGTGAACCACCGCCGCCTGCAGGGACAACAAGGTCCTAAGCGCTGATGATGAAAACAGCTGAATTCAGTCAGGAAAACCGACTCGCTTTCTTTTCCAGGAGAATCTGTGGCACTCCTCCTCCTCCTCCCCTCCGGTTCTCCTTTTATGCTGCTGGCAACAGCCCTCAGCTGGGCCTCCCACACCCAGCGGGCACGGGCACGGGTGTGGGCGTGGGCGTGGGCACGGGCGCTGGCTCAATTCAGCTGGGGACCACAAGCTGCCCACAAGTTGTCAGTGCACCACAAGTAAGAATGTCGAGTATCTTTTCATGTGTTTACTGGACATTTCATACATCTTTGGAAACATGTTTATTCAAATTTCTGCCAAAATTGGCTATTTGTTGATTATCTCTAAGAGTCTTTGTATTGATTATTTGTAAGAATCCTTTGGGAGATTTGTCTCAGAAATGGCTTTGGCTCCCCAGCAGTGAACTGGGATTAAGACCGTATATCCACGCTTTCAGACTCACCTGAGCTGCGTGGGGTGGTGCGCCTGCTGTCCCAGCACTCAGGGTCGCCCTCAGTTCGAGGCCAACCTGAGCTGCAAAGTGAGCCCCTGTGTAAAAAAAAGAGAAATTGAAAAAATAAAACTCTAATGAGGCTTACATGCTATTTTTAAGGCTGGTGACAATTGGCACGGTACATACTTTAGTGGGGAGCTTTCTAATTTTCAGGAAAGAAAGTTTTCAGAAGTATATTTTGTAAGAGTATCATCACTGTCGTGGCTGTAATTTGGGTTTGTACTAACCAAAAAATTAATGACAGATGGATAAAATCCTTCTGATTGATACAGATACTGTCTGTTACAGGCGCTCAGTGGAAACACTGAAGCAGAGTTCTGACAGCTACTTGGTGGCTAGTTATAGGAGAGCTTGTGCATGCTCGAGAGTTGGAGTAGATGCCCTTTGAGATTCCTTTCAGCTCTCAGATTCTGTTTTTCCTGCCTGGAGCCCGTCTGTCCTAGTGAAGTGCTCTGAAAAGTACTGTGTATTTTTATCAAGGTTGTGTGAAGAGTTTGATTCTAGTGGTAGTGTAGATTGACACTTTGAAAACAGAATAAAGCCTTGCTGTATCTTTAGAAGATTAAGTTTTATACCTTGTTGCAGTTGAGATAGTTTGATTTCTTTCAATTCTAAAGAATGTTTTCTCCTTACAGATTAGCAAGACATCTACAAAAAGAGGCCCAAGCGCAGCACAATAATTCTGAGTTCACAGAAGAACAAAAGGTACCACAAAATAATCTCTAGATGTAGCCAATTCTGTAACAGAACAAACAAAAACTAACCATATGGTTCGTGCTGGTCTAACAGAAGTGGCCCTTGGGAGCTTCTGTACACCTGTCACTGAATGCATTTCTCTGCTCAGCCGGGAAGGCTTTGGAGACCATACACTGGGGGCGTGGGTGCCCAAAGTGCAAGCCACCCAGAGGCTCGCCGGGAAGCAGGACGGCACAGTCGCCCCCACCTCAACACTGTCTTGAAGCTTTCAGAACTCCTACCTACTTCCTATCAAAACAACCAAGGGGGGTGGGGGCTGCCCAATAGCTCAGTTCTTTAAGTGCCTGCTGAAACAAAGCTGTCAAATTCATGGTTCTGTGGTTCGAAACCAAGACCCTCAAGCTGAACTAGACCCGCTCTGAAGGCAAACACGGTCAAAAAAAAAAAAAAAAAAATCCAAAACAACAACCAACAGGGGCCGGGAGATGGCTCAGTAGAATAACGCTTGCCTGGCAAGTGCAAGGTCCTGAGTAAAAAAAAAAAAAAAAAAATCCAAAACAACAACCAACAGGGGCCGGGAGATGGCTCAGTAGAATAACGCTTGCCTGGCAAGTGCAAGGTCCTGAGTTCAATCCCCAGTTCTGGGGAAAAACAAAACAAAACACACAAACCAATAAAATCCCCAAAAGAAGTGACTCCAAGCCAAGAATTTGCCCTACAAATTTATCAGCAAGATCAGTATACAAAGTTGCAAATAGTTTCAGTGGTGTTTTCTCTTTGAATTAAGTTTGTGTGCCAGGTTGAGTCCCTGAACTGTTAGAGACTCTGAGAAATGGGTTACTTTGAAGAAACCACTCAAAAAGGGGAGAAGCATTTCACTTAGTCATTGGAAAGAAAGGTTTGTGAAGTATTGTTTGGACAATTAAATGCCTGTGTCTTGTCCTCTGAGTAACAAATTTAAGGATAACCTTCCTATTGTTTTGAAATCTTGGTTTTTTTCTCTTTAAGTGAGAGCATCGGCCAAATAGCTCAGCAGAGATGGCTGAGTAGAATAAGCACTTGCCTGGCAAGCACAAGGGCCTGAGTTTAATCCCCAGAGGGGCCGGGGGTTCGATCCCCAGGGCGTGCCAAGATGGCAATTGAGACTGGGCGTGGTGGCGCGTGCCTGTAAACAGGTGGATCACTATGAGTCTGATTTAGTAGTGAGACCCTGAACACCCTGTAGATCCTTCCCTAAAAACAACAACAACAAAAAAAACAAAACAAAAAAAACCCAAAATATCAAAAAACAAAGTGAGAAGGAGTGGAAGGAAACAAGGTCCATGTTATTGTGGCTCCACTGGCTCCGTTGTCAGCCTTTCACCTGGCAGATGGTGACAAAAACACCCTAGCGTTCCTGCCTCTCAAGCCTAAGTGAATTTGTTGCGCCCACAGACTTTGAGCTAATAGAAGTTTGGGAAGAAGAAACCTCCAGAGATTAGAATTAGCTGTATTTCTTACCCAAAGTAATATATTTACATTTTTTAAATATTTAGGCTATAAGTTACAAAATCATGTTGCTACGGGCTGGGGAGATAGCTCAGTAGAATAAGCGTTTGCGTGGCAAGAACAGGGTCCTGAGTTCAATCCCCGGTCCCACAAAAAAAAAAGCTCTAAGGGCCAGAGAGAGATCTCAGAATAAGCGCGTGCCTGGAAAGCACAAGGTACTGAGTTCAATCCCAGTTCCCACCAAAAACAAAAACAGATCATGTCATTACAATTTATAATATTTTTTCTTTTTTCTCTTAATAATTGCTATCATCCACAGTAGTTTTAGGAAACTTGGGATTTTGGCCCAGGGAAAATAATCACAGAGAAAGTTGCGGCGGAGCTGCTTCAGAAAGGGAGCAGGTGTCCTAGTGAAGGGGAGGCTTTTAGAGAGCAGGTGACTGGACTACGACCCACTGAACTATCGCAAAGTGCCAGCGCTAATGGGAGTGGTGACGCGCACCTGTACTCCTGCACTCGGGGGGCTGAGGCTGCAGGGTGGCCTCAAGCTCTAGGCTAGCCTGAACTTCTTAGCCAGATCTTGTCTCTGAAAGACCAGAAAAACAACAACAAAAAAAGGCCATTAAAAACCCAGCAGGGCTGGTGAGATAGCGCAGTGGCCTGAGCACCTGCTGTGGTGAGCGCAGGGACCAGGGTTCGACCCCCAGTCCCGCATGCCACGCCCGCGGCACCTTGAGCCAGCGACCGAGTCAGGGTGAGGTGGCTCACACCTGTAATTGCAGCTCTGGGGAGGCTGAAAACAGGAGGATCACTGTGGGTCCGAGCTGTGTAGTGAGACCCTGTACCAAGTACGTAAAGAAAAAAAATACAAAGCCAATGTTGCAGTAAACCTGAATTCTGAGTTTTCGTTGGCGAGGTGTCTGTTACCTGATGCTCAGCCACAGGATGCTTGCTCCTGCGCCAGCGGGAGGCCTTTGTGCCCTCGCGTGGTGTCTGTGCTGATGGGTCACCTCCCGCGGCTTCTTGGCCTAGTCACCTCTGTAAGATTCCTGAGTCATTCTAGGAATGGATTAGGAAGCGGTCAACTGGCATCACAGACTTGGGCCTTAAAGTGCCTCAATTTTGGTGGATAGAATCAAAGTAGACAGCTTACTAGTTGATAGGTGTGTTAGGAATTGGAAACAGTGAAAACATAGGGAATTTTAATTTTAATGAAATTTTAATCATATTTCATTCACCTGTTTGCCTTGACTTACTTCCAAGTGTGTTTTCACCAGTATCTGTTGCTTAGGAATGAGACTTGTGAGCCATAAGACCACGAGTAGAAAGGGATTTGACCTCCTAAAACATAATAATAAAGTTACACATGTACACGCAAGTACTGCCAAGAAGTGAGCCTTGCACTATGATTAGGCTAAAGAGGCAGAGCTTAACCTTTTCTTGAAAATGTTTGATGGTGCTGTTTGTTCTTTAACCTATGGCTGTCCCATAGCAGCCACCTGGTTGCTGTCCTTTTTCAGCTTCTCGTTGGTAAGACACAAGCAGGGCATGGGAATGTACACTTGCAACCCCAGTAGTCAGTAGGCTGAGGCAGGAGGATGGCTGAGAGTTCAAGACCAGCCTGAGTTACAGAGTGAGAGCCTGGATCAAAAAGCAAGCAACAGCTCCCAGGGAACCAGGAAGCAGCAGGACCTCGAGGAGCGAGCTGAGGTGTTGGGTCAGCAGGGTCTGCATTGGCCTCTCAGCAGGACCTCAAGCGAGCTGAGGTGTTGAGTCAGCCGGGTCTGCATTGGCCTCTGGCTTAGGGCTGAGTTGTTTTATGTGTGAAAGTGGAGATAGAGAATCATAGTGACCTCAAAGCATACTCCCCCAAGCCTTTGTGGGCTGCACCTTGTGCTGCTGTCCAAGGTGCGTGTGCATTATGAGGCCCACCCGGCTGGCCAGCCAGCCGCTGTCAGGTCCTGGAGGACCTGGCCGTTCTGGACCACAGAGAGTAGAAGGCAGGCTGGGTGCACTGAGAAGCCAGTTTTCTTTAAAAATACAGGGAGCCTTCAACTGACCAAAAAGCTGGCAGACTCACAGCCTGTGCCTGAACGTCACATACAGTTTTCAGAGGCCCCGCGTTAACAGATAATTAGAAGTAGCCATCTTGCGGACACATTCTGGGGAATGTTGGTTCTGAACAGCAAGCATGTTACTGGGCACTTCGTGGCTTCTCCCACTTCCACTGTGCTAGCGTGTGTGTCGGGGGGTTGAGAGGTTTCAATGTGCGGTATTCTGAAGTTTGCCTTTGAATGTTCCCCTCTTCCTTTTGCATACTTCTCATCGTGCCTAGAATCCCACAGAATGTCATGTGGGAGATCTCGATACAAACCGTTGGACCTGCAAACTGACTGGATGACTGGTACATGCTGGAGGAAAAGCTCAGTTGTATTTTCCTTTCTTAGCAAAATGATTTATGTTTTCTATTTTAAATTGTATATTTTACAGGCTGGCCAGAGAGCTCAGCAGATTAAAGCACCTGCTTAGGCAGATGAAGGGACCAGGGATGGATCCCCAGCATGCTGTGCTGGCCCCACCCCCAGGTGTGCAGCGAGAGCAGGAGTTAACTGGGTGTGGTGGCACATGACTGCAATCCCAGGGCTTGGGAGGCTAGAAACAGGATCACTCCGAGTCCCGTCTGTGTAGTGAGACCCTGTAGGCCCCGTTCTAAATACATTTTTAAAAAATTGTATACTTTATTTTTATTTTTTAAATTTTATTTATTTGTGTGTGTGTGTGTGTGTGTGTGTGTGTGGCCATCTCAGCCCACCAGGGGGCGGGCTGGCTGGCATGTGGTGCTGAGGGATTGAACTGTGGTCCCTGGGCTTTGCTAAGCTTGTTTTAAGTAGGTGCTTTAGACCACTGAGCCATCTCACCAGCCCTGTATACTTTATATTTTCAGTATCAGTGTTTTGGTAGCAGTAACACAGTTTAGAATTATGTAGAATTATGCCAAACATTGAATAATCTGTGGGACTTTAATAGATTTTTTTTTTTTTTTTTTTTTTGGCAGAACTGGGGATTGAACTCAGTAGATTTTTTTTTTCTTAAAAAAATCATATTTGTATCTTTGTGCAGCTTTTTCCTGACTTCCTCACATTGAGGTCTCAAAAATATTTGATGAATGAATTTTGGTTCTTTGGATATCAGGTTATTGATATTTATTCATGATTATTTTAAGATAAGCCCTGATTTTGATAAGAATAACTTACATTGTTTTTAGAGCTAAAGAACTGCATAGCAGAACTTCTTTCTAAGCCAAGTTAGTGCTGGGCAGAGTAGAAACTTGCCATGTATTTTTTATTCTTACTGGTCTCAGAAGATTTTTGGTTTACAGTAGGGCCAGATTCCTTTTCACCCTCCTGCATGATTAGCTTCCATTTCAGTTCACCATAGCTTGGTCGTCTGCAGCCCAGGAACAGCTGCCAGAAGCTTGCATTCCACTGGGTGCCCTGCCCTAGTGTAGCAGAATTTCTCATGTAAATTTCTGGACCAAAAGAACTCCCTGTCCCATGACACTGGAGCGTTTTCCCACTTGGAGTCAGATTCGATGGCAGGAGAACCCAGCATGGTGTGCTTGTTTTGTTTCTAGGGTCCCTGCTTCTGCCACTTTCCACTGTCCCCTCTCCCGCCCCTAGCTGGACAACATGACTGGCTGTTAAATATGAAAGCAGTAAGCCTGGATTAAGTGAAACTCTGCGTCTTTTTGCGAATTTTTAAATGGGTTTTCCTTATATAAATTAAGTACGTTTTAGAGTGGCTCTTAATTGTGCATTTTCTCCCACTTTCTCGTGAACTTTCATGAAGTGTCCTAGAGTGAAAGGTCGTTTACCTTCAGTGCTTAGTGTGAAGGCACTAACTACTTGCTCACCTTCTCATTGTCTGAGGATCCTTCAAAAGGTGAAACTATTTCAGTAGCAAACATTTGATTTTGACATCAATCAGTAAATTCCGCATGCTTTAAAGGTCACTGCCAAGGCTGACAGGATAGTGTTTCTCTCTTAATACTGGGCTTGGGTGTGGTCCCTTAAAGTAGTTATGAATAATGCCTATTGGTATTTTGCCATAGTTTAGTACATTTCTGTTAAAAAGCTATTGCTTCTTAACTTGGAGAAATGTTTACATTTAAAGTAGTTATCAGTGGCTCAAAGTAGTTAATCTACGACATTTTTATCTTAAACATTAAAGGATGAAATCAAATGGATTTTATAGTAAAGAAGGAAAAGATGATTATTTTTAGAGACGAACTCATTCCTGTATCTCAATACGTACGCGGTTCTCTCTAAGAGAACGTGCGCAGTGACCGCCGACTGCCGTGCTCTGCAGCAGGCCTGGGGCCGCGCCCGCTGCCTCCGGCCTCCGGGCCTCAGTTTGTGCAGGGCGGCTAGGACAGCTGCTGCTCGGGCAAGCCCGCGCTCGCCCACGCGGACTCGAGCTGAGCCCTGCTGCAGCCCCGTGGCCTGCGGGTGAGCAGCGCGTCCAGCGAGGCTGCCTGCTGCTGTCTGCACCGTCGCTGTTCGCGAGGTGAAGCACGCGCAGTCTCTTTTGCGGTGACTGTGTAAGTGTAATTGCCGAGCGTCAGCTTCCAGAATAAATTGAGCTGTTTGAAGAGGATGCTTAGGGCTGTGCGGGGGATGGGCTCCCTCCGGGGCTGGCAGCCGCTGACCATGTGTGCTGCCCACCTCCCAAGTCCTCAGGCGGGCGCTGCTTGCTCTCCTCTTCACCTCAGTCACCTGCCAAAGAAAATGGGCCGGACGAGCCCCAGCCCCCATTTGCTGGGCGCGTGCAGGTTGTCGGCGTTTATGTGAGCACCCCGGCGCAGGCCTGGCCAGCGCTGCACGCCTCATCCCCTGGGGCTTCAGAGGCACCTTTTCTGGGAAGGACTTGGTGTCTTGGCAGTCTTCCCTGGGATTCCCGGTATGCAGCTCTTCCTCTTCATTTCTCCAGTCACATGAATGAACACTTGGAATAACCTGATGTTCCCCTTACTGGTTCCTGCCTCTTCTCTGTTTCAGCCTTTGAATGCTTTTTGGGGAAAGAGGCATACTGGGGATTGAACCCAGGGTATTTGCACTGAGCTACATATCCAGACCTTTTTTATTCATTCATTTATTTATTTATTGTATTTTAGTACAGGATCTACAGGGTCTCACTGTATGGCTCAGACTTGTCGTGATCCGCCTTGTTCAGCCTCTCAAGTGCTGGATTACAGGCGTGAGCCGCTGTGCCGACTCAGTTGCAGTCTCAGTTGCACTCTTTGGGCAGGGCTGGCATGGCAGGCCTGGGA
The DNA here is from genome assembly GCF_000260255.1 of Octodon degus. NCBI lineage: Eukaryota > Metazoa > Chordata > Mammalia > Rodentia > Octodontidae > Octodon > Octodon degus. The sequence goes on along the minus strand of NW_004524593.1, from coordinate 22,985,816 downwards.
TCAGACCTGGGCCTCTGAGTCTGCCTAAGCAGGTGCTTCACTCCGCTAAACTATTTGGCTGGCCTTGTATTTTTTATTTTGAGGCAAAGTTTTGTTAAGTTGCTCAGTTATACAGGTTGGGCTTGAACTTGGAATCCTCCTGTTCAGCCTCCCAATCTGCTGGCATTGCAGGTGCGGGCCACCAGGCACAGCGCAGCAGCCTTCGTTCAGGGCCAAGCTGAACGCCCTGAGCAGAAACGCTCCGAGCAGTGGCAAGGAGTTAGGTGGGCCAGCCGTGCGCCCCGCGCCCTGTCCTGCTTGCACTGTGCTTGCTCGCACGCCTCTCCTCTGCCTCCCAAGTGGCCTGGAGATGGCTGGCTGAGCTAGCGTGATTTTCTAGGTGCTTTCTTTCTAGAGCCCACCCTGCTCTTTGAGCTTCCTAGTGCACATCTTGTGTTTCTTCAGGACATACTATGGCTCGCTTTGCTGAGCTGCACAGAATGCATCGTCTTTGCTTTTGAACTGTAGGGATTGTGTGTTGTCTCAGGCAGTAGAACACAACGGGATAAAGACAGTGTCTGTCTTGTCATTGGTGGTAGGCACTTCAGAACTCGCTAAACAGATCTGACTGAACCTTGGCATGCCCCGCCACGTGCTGAGTGTTGCTAGTAAGTATTTAAACAAGTCAGTGTTGATCTTAAGTCAGAATTAGGTGACAAGGTGCTGACTTCAGACACTTACGTGCAAATCTTTTAGTGGGTGTCAGGCTTTGTGGAAAGAGAAGATGGAGCTTGAGGGGTAAGGTTGCTAGCACCCCCTTTTCATTTCCCTTCTTGCAGTTTGCTCTGTTTTTTAAGATAATTTTCAACTGAAACATAACAATGGGGTGGGGTGAGGTTTGGGTGCTGTATACATCGTGTAGTGCTTAAAGCAGGCTGAACATAGCTGCTGAAATGCTTACCATTTCTGCATGGTGAAAGCCTCCACAGCACTTCCTCCTTCCTGGCTCAGGGAACGATACAGCACATTTCTGGGGTCTGTAGTAGCCCCCCCGTGGGGGGCACTGCTCTCCTCCCAGCCTTCACCAGTTCAGCTTGAATGACATGGAGCAGCGTCTCATGTGCCTGGCCCAGGGCACATGACCTCGGGACTTCCAGTCTGTCGGTCTTACTGAATACCGGGCTTGCTTCTGGGGTAGAACTGTGCTCCTTGTGCGCATGCGCCTCATTTTCCTTCCCCACTCAGTCCATGTCTGTCCTGTCTGAACACAGTTGCGGGGGTCTCTGGAGCACACTGGTCCCATTCCTGTGGCTCTACTGCATGGGACAGGATCACCTGGAAGTTTTGTTTTTAATCTTTGGAAGGACTTCCACACTGGTTTTCATAATGGCTGTGCTCAGGGCCCTTTAATCATACCTACTGCTGTCCGTCGCTAAGGCCAACTTGATTTAGAATTGGTTGTGGCATGTCATGTTAGGAGAGAATATATGCTCACTGTCCTTCATCTCAGTCCTTTGCCTCCTCTTTTTCTTAAATCGGTAAGATGGGGCTGGTGAGATGGCTCAGTGGTCTAAAGCACCTACTTAGAACAAGCTCAGCAAAGCACAGGGACCGCGGTTCAATCCCCCAGCACCACATGCCAGCCCACCCCGCCCCCAGGTGGGCTGAGCTGGCCACACACACACACACACACACACACACATAAATAAATAAATAAATATTTTAGAAAGCACATTAAAAAAAATCTGTAAGATGCTTGAAAGAAATGTAACTTAACTTATTTTTCTTAACAATTTAACTTAAGAGAACTATAAGGCAGGAAGGTAGCTCAGTGGTATAAGTGCCTGCCTGGCAAGTGCAAGAGAGTTTGAGTCCCAGTACAAAAAAAAAAAGAGAACTATAGATCTCTTCCTCCTCCTCTTTCTTTTCCCCCTCCTTCTTTTCCTCCTCCTCTTCTTCTTCCTTCTTTCTTTCTTCTTCTTTCCTCTTCTGAGCTAGAGATTAAACCTGGGGCTCACACTTGCCAGACAAGCATTTTCAAACTGAGCTGTCATCCTCAACCCTTGTTTTGGGTTTTTTTGGTTTGCTTGTTTGGAGATTGGATCTTGCTGTGTTTTCCAGTTTCCATGGCTGGCCTCAGCCTGGGCTTGTGTGATCGCCCTGCCTTACGCTTAGGGTGACGGGGACTACAAGTATGTGCCTCGCTGGATCTCTCAGCAGTGAAATATTAACTTGATTTTAACAACTGACAGTTATGATAGTTCATTTATAGCATTTTATTTTTCCTACAGAAAACCATAGGCAAAATTGCAACATGCTTGGAATTGCGGAGTGCGGCCTTACAGGTAAATAGAGATTTTCTTGTCTTTGTAATACAACCCTCCCCGCAAGGCATTGTGCTAAGGCGTTAGGCACTCATGTGCACTCATGTGCAAAGCAGCGTTGTCTCTGAAGGGTCTTGTAACAAGAGAAACTTACCAGCTCATGTTTTGTGAACTTTGAAAATAAAAGATAAGACTTTAAATTTTTCTATTACTCTTGGTTTGAATGTTCCAGGAATGTAAAAATAAAAAGCAGTTGCTATTAAAAAATAAAAAATTTCATTTTGCTATTAAAAAATAAAAAATAGATTCATTTTGAATATTTGATCCTTGCTACTTAAAAAACATCCTGGGGCCGAGAAGATAGCTCAGTAGAATAAACGCTTGCCTGGCAAGCTCAAGGGCCTGAGTTCAATCCCCGGTTCTGAAAAACAAAAACATATATATTGAAATAAAATACAAAATATACTGAAACCTTTGTAATCAAAGATGTAACGTGAATATCTTGTGTTTAGTCTGCACAGTCCCAAGAAGAGTTTAAGCTGGAGGACCTGAAAAAGCTGGAGCCAAGTAAGTTTTGGGCCTCTTTCAGCAATACTCCTTCTAAAAAGTGCTTTACCTGGTACAGACACTTTGGGTTATGTAGCACAGATGCTGATCCGCCTTAACCTCCTCGATGTTTGGTCCTTTGTGTGTGTGTGTGTGTGTGTGTGTGTGTGTGTGTGTGTGTGTGTGTGTATGGCCAGCTCAGCCCACCAGGGGGCAGGGCTGGCTGGCATGTGGTGCTGGGGGATTGAACCGCGGTCCCTGTGCTTTGCTAAGCTTATTCCAAGTAGGTGCTTTAGACCACTGAGCCATCTCACCAGCCCCTCGATGTTTGGTCCTTTGTGATGTTTTCTGCCCTTTTAAAATTCCTACAGTATAGTTCGCGCTTCACCTCCGCTGTAGAATTGTGGGGCCGCTTCACCTGGATGTATTTAAGCCTTGCGTTGTCTCAATGCCTTTCCTAGGGCCACTGTTGCTCAGGCAGACACTGCTGGCTGAGTCCAGAGGGGACCCGTGGCAGTCCTTGATGCCACTGCCCTGCAGGGCATCGAGAGCTGAGGTGCGGCTGTCGGGCAGCACTGCACAGTATTTCCTTGTGTCTCCTTTTCCCCCATCTCTAAAACTTTTTGAAGTAAATAGTTCCTTCAGATATTTTGGTGCTTCTTAGGGTCCTGCCAAAAACAGTCTATTTGCTGGTTGGAATGAATGCCCTCCTAGAAATGTTGGCAGTGTGGGCAGAGTTGAATAGAAGGCCGAGTGAGTGGAAGTCAGATGCTCCCCTTACGTGGAGACAAGCCCGCCCACCTTCAGGTACCCACCTTCAAGTCAGTTGGCTAAGTAGGGAGTCATAAAAGCATTTTAGGCAGCAAGCAGTCCTAGTCGTGGAGTTGCGCGCTGCGTAGCTGCAGATCAGTTTCTCTCCGAGCGTTTGCAGCTGAGTGGCCTGCATCTCAGAGCACACAGCTGCAGGCCTTTTGGTGTTTCCATGGGCACAGGAGGTGGGCACTGGGACAGCGACTGAGACTGGCATGGTGGCACACGCTTGCAGTCCCAGCTCTTGGGAGGCTGAAGACAGGAGGATCACTACGAGTCCAGTCTGTGTAGTGAGACTCCGTAGACCCTGTATTAAATACATGAGAGAAAAGAAAGTTGAAAGTTAAAATTTTCAGAATTAAAGAGAAAGTTCATACAGAATGCAGACTGCCAGGTTCTCACCCATTTGCAGCAAGTCTGCTAAAGACAGGCGTGACTGAGGTAGCACCGCTGTGGCTGTGATTGCAGGTCCGACACAGGAGGGGCTCTTGGGCTGCACTGAAGGGCTTTCTGTTGCGTTGGGAGCCGGAAGGAGCACACCAAGACAGGTAGCGGGTTTGCTGTGATTCTGGTGGCTCCTCCACAGTGTTGGGGGGGTCGTATGTCGCCTCTTCAGAGTGCTCCCTGAATATGGCAGGAATTACAGTGAGCTACGTCACTGTCATAGTTTTGGTTGCCTTCTGTAACCCACATCACACTTTCTTCTTATTTTAGTGCTGGGATTGTTTCCACAGCCTTTAGCATGTGATACAGTAGCATGCCCCGATCTACTCCACTGGCTCTAGTTCATAAACTTTTTATTATGAGAAATATAATTTCATATCCAGAAATGATTTTATCCATGTCCAAAGTATATGGTGATGGCAATCAAATGGTGTAAAAATTCTCACAAGTTTTTACTGTAAATGACCATATTGTGTCCACATTTTGTTTTATTAAGAGATACTTTGTGTAGGACTATTTTTATACCCGCTTCATTGATACATGGTTTATCTGCCATACAGTTCAGCAGTCTAAAGTGTACGTTTGTGCGTTTCTTTCTACAGTGACACTTGGGCACCCCCTACCCCGTTGATTTTAGGACATTTCATCACCTAGAAGGAACCCTGTGCTTGTCGCATCTCTCCTTTCTCCCCACCCACCCCTGCCATCCCTAATCCCGGGAAGTCCCTAATTTAATTTGCCTCTTCTGGACATTCCATGTGAGTGGAATCCTGTAACATATCATCTTTGATAAGTGGCTGTTTAAGATTATTTTGAGAAAAGAAAACACACTGATGGTATTAAGTAGAAGATTACAGAGTGGCCGGGGTGTGTAGCTCAGTGGTACAAGTGCCTGCCTGGCAAGCAGAAGGCCCTGAGTTCAGTTCTTAGTGGAAAAAAAAAAAAAAAAAAAAAGTTGTAGTTACAGTTAGGATGTCTGTAATAAAGTGGTTATAAAGAAAAGCATTACATTGATCCATTATTGCATTTGATTACATTGCCTGGAATCAAACTCAGCACCTTGCACTTGCCAGGCAGGCACTTCTTCCACTGAGCTATCTCCCTGACCCTTTTTTATTTTTTTTAAAGAGAAGAAGAAGAAGAAGAAGAAAAAAAAAAAAAAAAGCTATTAGGACCAATACAGAATTTCATTAAACAAAATGATAGGAATTCAGTGGTTGCTGTATTGTGTATTGTTATCTTCAAATTGGTTGTTCAGATTACCAGATGTAAGCATGCAAAATTGATCAAAAATTAAAAAGGAATAAAAAAGAGCATTAACTGTTCCTTTCCACAGACCAGTAGAAATTAGCAATACAATTATCCAAGTACATTCGATTTTTAATGATAAAATAATTACAGTAGAATTTTGGCCTTTTAATTTATCACTGTTTTTCAGTAGCATTTGTCTTCCAAGGACTGTGTGAGAAGCTTAGAGATATGCAGCATGCCCCTGAAGACGGAGCTGCTTATCTCAGATCTTTCTGCGTCTTCCTGAAAGAGTGCTCCATGCTGCGCCTGTTGTCGCACGGGGTCTTGCGCTGCATGCTGCTCTTCAGCTCCATGCTGAGCATGCAGAACAGGAGCAGCCCTCCCTGAAGACACCCCTGGCCGCACGGCCCCCAGCCCTGCAGCGTGTGCACAGGAGGGATGGGCGTGAGCTCCCGAGGCCAGCGCTGACCTCTGCTCAGGTCCAGCGAGATCATTAATCCACGTGTTAGTGGAAGAGTGAAGTGAACTCTGCAATGGTGCTGTGTGTGTGTGTGTGTGTGCGTGTATTATCCAAGTTGAGGGCTTTTAAAGTTAATTACTGGTCAAGAATTACACCATTTCTAAAGTTGGTGTTTTATTGAGATGTATTCTTAGGACAGCTCGCCCTTGGTCAAGCGTCCTGTGAGGAGAATTAGTGTAGCTTTCCGTACGCTGGTCTTAGCTGGTATACTGTGCAATCTCTTGAAACGCCTGTCTGAAATGTTACTAGGACAATGACTGCGAAAGCTCTGTTCACTTTCCTTGCCTTCACCGTCACTGCTGTACTACTTTTCCTCGTGCATGCCTGCCCACCTCTGTGCTGTAAGATTCCCCTCCGTTAGTCTATCCTCCAGGGCTGCACAGAACTCCTTCCTGCCCCGGAAGCTTTCCCTGCCTTCTGTGGCCCCCCAGCCCTGCTAGCGTTCTGTCCCGTACAGGAGCAAATTTTAGTACCTAGGATCAGAGTCTGCTGATTCATTCTCATGTATTTTGGCGTCACTTCTCACAGACATTAGAATAACCTTTGTGTTTCCCTCGCAAGTCCATTCTGTGCTTTGCATTCATTCTGAGCCTGGTAGGTTTATGTTGAGTTGCAGAGATGTGAATGTCTTGAGGGAATCTTTGCCCATAATTTGAAAAACAACCTTTGAGAATGGAAGCACTTGCTCAGTTTCCCTACCACAGAAATGGAGCACCGTCAGACACAAAGGCAGAACCCTTCCGGGTGTTGGTGCAGGCATCATCGCAGAGTGTGGGTGTCAGGACGGCGCACCCTGTGAGTGTGCTGTGCGTGCCCTGGCGGAGGACCTCGGCAGGTCTCTGCAGCGGGTCATGCGCTGAGTGCCGCTGGCCGAGCCTTCCGGAAAATCGCACAGGGTCTCCTCTCTCCTGGGCTCGCCTCCCCTCCCTCTGCTCCCCTCCCCCGCTTCATCTTCCTACAACACCAGCACTGGCTTGGTGGAAGGAAACCTCTTGGAAAATTCAAGGTAGAGCCCTGTTGTACAGGAACATTAGGACCCGTTCCTCCATAGCCGTGAGCATGGACGCCTGTCCTGCCGTCACAGGTCGGGAAGCAGCTTTCCCCCGAGCCACTGCTGTAGACACTGGAGAGCTCTTGACTCATAAAGCAGAATCCGAGGCCTCTGTGCCAGGACAAGTGTTTCCTTCTTAAAGCATTGCTACCTAAGAAAAGAGCATGTTAATTCTTGTTACTGTACAAATACAGGATAACTGGTAGTTTCCAATTTTAAGAATTGATATTATCTGTGTTTTAAAGAATAATTTCCCATTTTACCATTATTAAAACATAATTGAGGGCCAGGGAGATGGCTCAGAGGAATAAGCACTTCCTTGGCAAGTACAATGGTCTGAGTTCAATCCCTGGTTCCGAAAAAATAAATAAATAAAACATAATTGATTTTATCTTTATGAAAGCATGACTGTTTCTGTTTTGCTTCTGACAGGCATGACCCTTGGTCACCTGTGGCCCCTACCGTCCCTCCAAAGCTCTGAGGCAGCTAGATCGCGTACACTGTGGAGAATCACCATTAGCAGTGTAGGCAGGCGTCCACTTACATGGCATTTTTAAGTTTGTCCATACAGTTTTGTACCTGTTGCTTAACTCTCCCAGCAGCCTCTGAAAGAGCGGCAGCTAAGCCCTGCTTCCCTCCTGCTCCTCGAAGGAGCCCAGCTATGGCCTTCCCAGAGCCGTCCTTGCTGTGGGCCCTTCTCCTTCGCCCAGAGCTGCGTGGTGCTGACTTAGTTCTGAAGGGCTCGTGCCGCCATGTGTGGCCGCGCTACCTAGCGCGCACGCTGCTGCATGTACACCACACCCTGCTTGGGTCCTCATACCCAGGCCTTACATTGTCTTGTTTCTTTGTTGGCGTATTTATTGTCCACTTTTCCTAGGTAGGGCCTAATGTCTGGGTGTGAGTTCTGCATCACTCTGCATTTTTAGTATGTCAAACAGTGTCTGGTACGTTGCAGCACTCAGGATATATTTGCTAAGAGAGGAGCCGGGACTGAAGGGGAGAGAAAGAGTGAAAACTGGGAATCCGGGCACAGGTTTCCAGCTTCCTTCCCAGGGTCAGCTGAGAGGAGCCCAGAAGGAATTCTAATAAAGCTGGGCATTTACTCGCACTTGCAGTCTCTGCACTATGGGAAGCTGACGCAGGAGGATCACAGATTTGAGCCCAGCCTTGGGCAACTTAGCAAGGTCCTGTCTCCAAATAAAAAGTAATAAAAGGGCTGGAGATGTAGCTTGGTGTGAAAATCGTGGGCTCCTTTCCAGCACTGCTAGAGGGAAGCGGGGGACGAGGGAGGTAATGTTGAAGAGCAACTCCCAACTCCTGCTGGAGTAAGTCACACAGTTGCAGCCTCCTTTGGGATAGCCGCATGCTGCTTCTCTTTGAGTGCCAACTGCAGGACTCCAAAATTAAAGTCGTGGGAGCCTTTGGGGTTGCCCAGCTTAATGCCATGAGTCCACCTTGATGTGGCTGCAGATAGTTACTGGGAATCCTTAAGACCAGAAGTGGACCAGTGCCTCGCATAGCTGGAGTGCCTGTCCAGGTGTGGGTAGGGCTTCAGACTGTCTCAACTGCCACTCAGAGGGCGGGCTTGGAATGTAATCAGCAGGAGCCAGGACCCAGGAAGCCGAGCCCGCTGTGTGAAGGCTGATCCCACTGGGGGCGGGCGGGGGGAGTGCACATGTGCATCATCTACATAAGGGGTTTGTGCGTGTGTCTGCACGGGGTGTGTGTGCACCTGTCTACACAGGGGGAGTGTGTGCGCGCATGTCTACACGGGGAGTGTGTGCGCACATCTACACGGGGTGTGTGTGTGTGCGCGCGCATGTCCACACACAAGCTTATGTGTGCGGGAGTGAGGACGGGAGCCTTTCAGCTGCAACCCCACCTACTGGTTTCACGGTATTCCGAGGAAGCCTGCTCGATCCGAGCAGGATGTGCTCCTGCAGCGCTCCCCACTCTGGCGCCCTCCTTGGCTGCCTGCAGCGTGCACTGTAGGATGTGCTTGCTTCCTGTTAGCGCTGTGGCTCAGGCTCCAGGGCAGATGCGCAGCGGCTCAGGACTCACAGTGGGGCTGGGAATCTAGAAGCTTACTGTGCCCAGTACAGGTGGCTGAAAATGGCCATGTGAGATCCATTTAAGGTAAAGTAACTTGGTTTTTATTCGCAGAAGAATTCATGTTTCTTTATCTTTTTATTGTAGTCCTGAAGAATATTCTTACCTACAATAAAGAATTTCCATTTGACGTTCAGCCTGTCCCTTTAAGGTAAAAAAGTTTTAAACCATCCATATTTTACTTCTTATTTGCTGCCCGTTGCATTCCTGCTTTCCAGATGTCTCTGTGTACCAATGTGGGCATCACTGGTGTGATTGGTGGCACTGGTGGCACTCATTGGTGGCATCAACACTGCTATCAGTGCATCAATTTTTAAACAATCTCCGCCGTGCCGTGAGGAATGGGCACCTGAAGCCTCTGTGCTACCCTAAGCGTGGCTCACTAACTTTCCTGTGCTCTCTCATGTAGAAGAATTTTAGCACCTGGTGAGGAGGAGAATTTGGAATTTGAAGAGGACGAGGAAGAGGGGGGTGCTGGAGCAGGGTCTCCGGATTCCTTCCCTGCTCGAGTGCCCGGTGAGTCCTCGCGCTGCTCGTGGCCGCGGTGCTTAGTCCGGGCGGCGTGTTCGGCCCCTGAGTGGGCTCGAGCTTGCTGGGAGCGGCGCGCACTGCTCCAAGCCCTGCCGGTCTTGAGCCAGTTTCCCCGGGCACTATGTGTGGCAGCCTGGCGGGCGGCGTGCGCGGGTGGGTGCCTTCCTGTCCGCACCAGGCGCTCAGGCAACCATGCACTCAGAGATGCGCAGGAGGGGCCACCAGGCCTGCGTGGAGCATCCTGGCACTCACAGTTGTGACCAAGCCAGACCATTTCCGCTGAGCATGGAGTGCCCTGGCTGTGTACAATTAAATGCAAGCTGAGTTCAGACTTGCATTCTGGTGTAGTGTTTCCTGTTTCAGTAGAGATGCAGCAAGCGTGCTGAACCCTCCTGGCCTCTGAATTTTTCCCCTCAGAGTAAGAAAGAACGTGCAGTCTCATTGACTGTGCTTGCCTAGGAACCATGCTGTCCCAGGCTGTCACTAAAAAAACCTTGTAAAATTATAATCATTGAAAGTGACATCAGGAGGGAGGGCAGGGAGAGTGGGGAGGATTCAGGTGTGGTAGGTGCGTGTGCCCGCACCCCACGATGGCAGGGTCGCGCACGGCACAGATGTAGCGGTCAGCATTTACAGACAGCAGAAATGACACCGATGCAGCCAGGGGACGCCTGACCTTCAGCCTAGACAGCAGGAGGAGTGCGCTGTGCCCAGGGAATCCAGGGCTCCGGCAACAGGGACTCCGCTTGTCAACGTCTGTAGTGTGATTCTAGGCTCGTGGCTTTCTCATCACCTGTGTTTTTAGGTAACTTGTTTAACTGTAAGTTTTATGAACTTTTTGCAGTCAGGTTTCTGTAACCAGGCCTGCTGGTACACACCTATAATCCCAGCACTTGATAGACTGAGGCAGGAAATTCACACAGTGGAGGCCAGCCTGGGCTGCTTAGTGATTTCCAGGCCAGCCTCAGCTACATGGCGGGACCCTGTTGGCAAAAGCTCCCTCCCCAGCGTCTTTTCCTGTGGCCTTCACCTCCATCACAGTCATTGTAGTTTTGTAAGCTTCGACGGACACCCACCCCGGTCACTTCTGCTGTGGTGCGTGAGACGAGGTGCATCATGGAGAGTTAGACCAAGAGCAGTTTGTTTTCATTTAAAACAAATCTGAATTTGTACCCTACCTTTCTTGAAAAGGATAATATGTCCGTAGACGTAGCTTCCTTAGTGTTACTCTCTTTCTCTAAAGTTTTAGTCCGAGAGGGCAAGCAGTGCATTTCTGTTGCAGGTAAGCCAGCTATTACTTGCGTAAGTCATGACAGAGGTTGAGTCAGGCCTCTAAAGGTCATCCAGGTAGCGTTCATGAATAGACGGTACAGAGACGGACAGCCGCCCCAACAGGTAGGGCCTGTTGCTGGTTCACCTGTGCCTCCTGCTGTGGGGCTGCGGGGACAGGAGCTGCAGCCAGGGAAGCTGCTGTGCCGGGGTTCAGCCTGGCTTCCAGCATGCTCTCGCCCTGCACGGGCAGCTCTTGGCCCCCTCAGCTCTGAGCTACACTGCCTTTTCTGGACTCCTTGCAGACTTGGTAAGGCCAGATGTGGTGGCACACAGCTGTCATCCCAGCACTCAGGAAGCTGAGGCGGGAGGATCTTCATGAGTTTGAGGCCAGCCTGGACTATACAGTGAGACCTTGTCTCAAAAACCAACAAAATAAAACAACAATTGCTAAGGATATTTTAAATCAAGACTGGAATTAAAACCTAATGGAAGACTTTCTGCATCTCTTGACAAGATTATGAAAATGTCTCCGTCTGCTCATGTGAACTACCTTTATACTCTTGGTAATTTAGCCAAGTATTTTGGAAAATAGTCACTAGCTCATGGAGATGCTCCTGATGGCATTCTGTGGCATCGTGGGTGTCAGTCATGCAGGTGTACAGGGGTCTCAGACCTACAGACTGGTTTCTTGGGACATGCAGGACGGGGAGGAAGGGAAGTGAGATTGAAGAGATGTAAATCCATGAGCGCTAAGCTTCGACTTAGGATCTTTCTGAGTCATAACTAAAGGGTGTGCTGGTCCAGTGATTTCTCAGCCTTCAGATAATGCGTTAGGGGGATGAGATAGGAGGTGCACATGCATGCGTCTAAACGCAGCTACCATGAGTAACGAGTGCTGGGCACATTTGGAGGCCACAGTACGTGGTGCTCACCGTGTTACTAAGTTAGAGCAGGGTGAAACACTTCGGTGTGTGTTAGCAGTGTCTGCTCAGGAGCTACAGCAGACCTGGTTGTTATTGTGGCATCTCTGTTGCCAGGTACGTTGTTACCGAGGCTGCCCTCCGAGCCGGGCATGACGTTGCTCACCATCCGAATTGAGAAGATTGGCCTGAAAGACGCTGGGCAGTGCATCGATCCCTACATTACAGTCAGCGTGAAGGGTAATGAGTCTGCTTCCCCTGTTACATTACTTCTGTTTGCAGCAGCGTTTTGTAGCAGCCCCTTTTCATTCATTCTACGATGAGGCAGAATTCCTGCAAGAAATCAGTGCTCCATCACCAAACATGTCAGCATGTTGTCCATTTTCTAACTTACATGCTTGCTTGTGAGAGGTTCTTCTGTCTTTTGTTCTCTTTCCGTTCGCCATCGTGGCTGCTGCTTCAGCGTACGTGCCTCCATTAGTCATGACTGCAGTACCTAGCAGTACAGTCCCAGGGAGGGGCTGCTCCACGTGTGAGCAAGTCCTCGTTGCTTTTCTGTGCCCTTGCCCTCCCTGCCCTCCCCCTGCTTCCCGGAGGCCTTGCTGTTCTGCAGACTGCCGAGGGCGCTAACCAGAATTCCACATTATTCCAGCTAGGGCTTCCACGCTCGCCCAGGTTGCCAGGCCCTCACTGCTGGGGCCCTGGTCTCCTTGCCAGAGCCCACATCTTCTGTGCTCCCATTCTTTCCCTCCGGCCGTCCTGGAAAGGCTTCTGACCCTAGTCTTGCCAGGGAGCACCATTAGTGGAGACAGCGTGGCCACAGCACCCAGGCCCATGTGGTCCCCTGGGCAGCCAAGGGCAGCTGAGCCGTGGCAAGGAAGTGGGCTTCTGCTTGGGACTTGCTTTTCTCTCCCCTCCAGTGTAGCAGCTGAGCTACTTCTTGGAAGCATTTTCTTCGGTCTTGAAGAGGGAAGCTAGTGCTTAAACTGACAGATTATAAAGTACTTTACTTGTATATCACCTGTCTTTTAAAAAATAATTATTGATTGCCAGATGTGTAATCCCAGCTGCTCAGGCAGCTAAGGCAGGATGATCACTTGAGTCCAGGAGCTGAAGACGCCAGGAAATGCAGTGAGACCTGGTACTAAAATTTAAAAAAGGGGCTGGGGAGATGGCTCAGTGGAATAAGCACTTCTCTGACAAGCACAAGGACCTGAGTTCAATCCCCGGTTCTGTAAAAAAATAAAATTAAATTAAAAAAATAATAATAGTAGACTAGGGAGATAGCTCAGCGGCATAAGCACCTACCTGGCAAGTGCAAGATCCTGAGTTCGATCCCTGGTGCCAAAAAATAAAACCAGTAAGAACAACAACAATAACAGAGTGGGGCTGGCCAAGTAGCTCAGCAGATTAAAGTGCCTGCAAGCAGGCACAGGGGCCAGGGGTTCGATCCCAGGGCCTGCCATGCTGGCCTCACCCCCAGGGCACCCTGAAACAGCAATGGAAACTGGGCCCCTGTAATCCCAGCACCTGGGAGGCTATAAACAGGAGAATCACTACAAGTCTGATGAAGTAGTGAGACCCTGAACACCCTGTGGACCCTTCCCTAAAATACAAGGAAAGAAAACCAAAAACAATAACAGAGTGTTAAGGATGAAGTTATTCCATTATCCAGAAATAACCTGACAATACAAGTGAGTTACTTTAATCTGTAGTTTAAGACAAATCAGAGAAACCAATCTGGGCTGAAATTAAGTGGAGGGAACTTTTATCAGTCGTAGAAACTCAAACCCATAGGAGAGCAAGGAATTGCGCCACAGGAAGGTGTGCCTATGGAGAGGCCGTGCCCACAGCACCCGGCTGATGCCAGCTTCTGGCACTGCCACTCGGCACAGATGTGGTGTGTGAGAAAGGGCTTGGCTCTGCATCCTGGCTGGCCGTGCGCAGGGCGGCCTGACCCTTTCAGAAGCGCGCGGCGTAGCACACAGGAGCATTTAGTGATGTTGCAGTAGGCGCTGCGTTGCTCTTGCGCATGTACTGCACTGGAGCGCAGGTCTCCACAGCCTGAAGCAACCCAGACTGCTCCAGTCGTGCCCTAGACGGTTCTGTCTGCGCACATCAACTTGGAGCAGCCATTGCCGAGCCCACATGTTAACCGGGATTCCAGGATCCTGGAAATTAGAACCAAACACAATAAGCTGGTCTCCGTCTGCTTCTTGAGAATCCGTTATGCTCACTATAGCCAGATCGTAGGTGACGTATGTGACATTTTACCCATTGATGAAGTTCTCATGTCCATTTTGGTTCTCAGCTTAAACAGGCAAATTCTGATAATGGTAGATTAAAGCTCTTTCTAAGCCGTGCAAGTAATCAAAATTGGAACTTTGGGCCAGAGGCCACATTTTTCCAGATTGCAAACATTGCAGGTTTTTATTGAACACAAAGACAGCAGTGTGTCCATAAGGGAGTCACTTCTTCACTTGCGGAGCACATAGCCTTCTGCCCTCTGTGCTCTCCCACCACACAGGGCCTCCGCCCCAAGCCACGCAGTCCTCCACCCAGCAGCCAGAGTCTCTGCCCTCCCCAGGCCTCTGCGGTTTCCTTGCACTGGCCAGTGCACCGACAGGTGCTCCTAAGCAGAAACTTGTTTCTCTAGATCTGAATGGCATAGACTTAACGCCTGTGCAGGATACTCCTGTGGCTTCAAGAAAGGAAGACACGTACGTTCACTTTAACGTGGACATCGAACTCCAGAAGCACGTGGAGAAGTTGACCAAAGGTATGTGGCAGGGGCTGGGGGTTCGGCTGGACTGCGTGCCCGGGGCTTGTGTGCTTTATGGGGCGGCCTGGTCGTGCCTGGCGGAGCAGTGTCCTGCAGATGTCAGGAGACAGTGACTCAAGCAAGTGAGATCCACAAGTGGTTTGTGGAAATGTAGGGATTAGGAGTCGTGTGGCCTAGCTGTGGGAAAGCCTGGAAATAACGAACGCTGTCATGGTAAGATGTGATCGTCTTCTCAGCAAAGTGGGAAGTGTTCTCATGCTGACAAGCAGTGGGATCCCGGCGGGCACTCCCTACAGGTGCCCAAGGGCTGTCGCCCGCCCACTCTGTGGCAGCGGTTTCCCTGTCACATGTACTGGGGAGGATGACACGTGCCATCCCTCGGAGTCTGTTGGCGGGGAGCTGGAGAGGACGGCGCGTTTCTGGAGCTCCAGGTTACATTTCCGTGGGCTGCTGGTCACCAGAGTACATGCCCCTGCCTGGAAAGACTCGTGCTTAGCTGGGAAGACTGAAACGGAGCCAGGCCTTGGAAATCACGAATTTTGAGATTTTTGCTTGAGGAGAAAGAGAAAGAATTAAGCTGCAGCACAAGAAACTTTCTCATGCCTGTCGGGTCTCCCGACACAGTGCTTCGTGAAGCAGTCCCGGGGCCTTGCCAATCTGTGAGGTCTTCACGTTCCCCTCCTCGAGCTTAACATCTGCGTTCTTTAGCGACTGCGCTTACGTTGTACTTGTAGAAGAAGCTGGTGTGATCGGGGAAGTGGCACCTGAGCTGAGGAGCTGGGGCAGCCACAGGCCCACATTGACCGCAGGGTGCTTGGTAAAACTGTGCCTGTTCCTCTGCTTGTGGGTGAGCAGGGAAAGCACAGCATCCGGGAGAAAGTGCTGCCCGCGTTCACGCGACCTGTGTGTTTCAGGTGCAGCAATCTTCTTTGAATTCAAACACTACAAGCCCAAGAAGAAATTCACCAGCACCAAGTGCTTCGCTTTCATGGAGATGGACGAGATCAAGCCCGGGCCCATTGTAATAGAGCTGTAAGTGCTGCGGCTGCGCTGCGGTTTTCCTGCGTCCTCCCACCCCCTCTGTCCCGGAGTGTATGAAGATCAGTCATCTGGGCCTTTCAAACAGTATTTTTTTCTCTCTCCTCCTCTTTCCTTCTCTCCTCCCCCCTCCTCCCTCCTCCTTCCTCCTTCCTCCTTCCTCTTCTCTCTTCTCTCTCTTCTTCCCTCTCTCTCGTGGTTACAGCTACAAGAAACCCACTGACTTTAAAAGAAAAAAACTACAGTTATTGACCAAGAAACCACTTTATCTTCATCTGCACCAGACTTTGCACCAGGACTGACCGGAGGAGCCTGAACTCCTGTGGCTCTCACCAGCCAGTAGCACCCACTGTGGCTCTGTGGGGGCAGGAAGTGGGCACAGCTGTGCTGCGGAACTGAGCGTGGCGTGGCGCGGCGCAGCGCAGGACTCCTTTGGGCCTAGGCTTACTGCAGGTGTCGGACGTGATCTTCTGTGAACCGTGCACCACCAGTCCGTTTTCTGTCTTACCTCTGCCCTGCCCTGCCCTGCCCCGGAACAGCGCTGCTGTTGAGGTGCGCTCCTCCTCAGACCTGGTGGGCGGAAGGGCGCTCTTCGAGCAGCTGCTGCCGCCGCCCCTGTGCCCCGCGAGCCTGTCTGGGTGGGGCTGGCCGGGCTGGCCGCAGGCTGTGCTGTCTGCGTCTGTGGGGAGGCTGGGTGGTCCTGCGGAGAGCAGTGTGCCTCGCCTGGATCAGTGTCCCCCGGTGGGACAGTGTCCCTGGCTGGTGGCTACAACTTTTTTCCCCAGATAACCAGACTATTTTTCTGAAAGTGAGAATATTATAGTTGTATTCATTAGCTGTTTGATGTCACATTATTTTTTCTGATGATTTTAGAGTTAATATGGGAAGTATCTCAGAATAAATACACATTTTCAGATGGGTTTACAGTGTCTTCTAAGTCACATCGTCTAAACAGTTGAGTCCAGTGTTAATGAGATACTGCAGCAATACCTGGTTTTCTGACAGCTGATTATGAAACCGTAAAACCTGCATGCTTTTTCGTAGTGATGAGTATGCAAAATCGGCGAGGATTTTCTTTAGTAGTATTTGTAGCTAGGCTTGCCGTTTATTTCCTTGTGAGCTATGCTGGCAGTCATCCGCGCGGAGGCATGCAGGTCACAGCTTGCTACAGTTGCGACCGTCCACCTTACCTCTGACTTAGTAGGAGACCCACATGAACTTGCACAGCACACGAGAATCAGGGCTCGGGGTGG
This sequence comes from Octodon degus, assembly GCF_000260255.1. NCBI lineage: Eukaryota > Metazoa > Chordata > Mammalia > Rodentia > Octodontidae > Octodon > Octodon degus. The sequence goes on along the minus strand of NW_004524593.1, from coordinate 22,968,986 downwards.
GCTTGCCGTGGCCCATCACGGCAAGTGGGACCCGCACATTTTAACTCCCAGTTTTAGACCAGTGCAAGAGGGTGCAGTGCCGGCTCTTCCTGCCCATTTCAGGCTGGGGTGGTAGCCCTGCTTAGGCGGCAGTGCGTTTGCTCCTGACAGCGGGCCTCCTGTCGGGGGCTCTCCTCCACCTCCGGCACACGAGGCCACCCAGGCCGTTAGCCTGAGGGATTCTCCACTAATTGAGTCTTGCCTTTCATCTTGATGGGTAACCCCCAGACCCTAAGGTGATTCAGTGCACGGCAGCTCCAGGGGATGAAGAATTTGCCTTAATAAATTGCTATTTTCCACTTAGTTCCTAAACTCTGGAGTGGTGTGACTCTCCAGGCAATGAGCTGTGGGGGTTGGGGGGACCCTCCCTGTGTCCTGTGCCCTTTGAGGTGCTTGGCAGCATGCTCTGCCCTGTGGAGTCCTCAGTACTTGTTTGATGCTGAGACCTAAACACACAATCCTGAAACCTACCACTAAAGTGTCGCAGAACAGGTGTGCTGTTCTCCTTCATTGCTGAACTGAGGCACGCGCCAGAGGCATCGCCTTGCCTCAGTTCTGAGACTGGATGGGGACAGTGTGGTCTGCTGAGCTCAGACCAGAACAGAGTGACTGTGGCTCGAAGCAGTAGGCACAGAGTGCCCACCTGCCACCAGTCACCAGGATTCGCTTCCCAGCGAGGACAGGCTCCAGCGTGGCAGTGCTGTAGGGAAACATGGAGGCAGCCCAGGGAGCCGCCTGATCCTGGGGTTCCCAAGATGAGAAACAGGGTGTCCCCGAGAGGCGGGCTGTTCCGCTCTGCCCGGCTGGGCCGTGGCTGCCTGCCTGGCGGGTCCTTGGCCACAGGAGGGTGCAGCTGGTGGAAGTGAGAGGCGATGCTGACCGGCCGGCTCCGCTGGGGTATGGGGCGGAGAAGCACCAGCAGGGCTCTGAGCAGGGCATTAGCGCTGAGGAAAACCAAAGGCTTACTTGGCTGCTCCTAATTCTACCTGCTATTTCAAGTCAGAAGTCATGCTGACCTTTGTGTCTTGAAGAGGCTGGAAGGTGATGTTCAAATGTTGTATTTGTGGCTTTGTCTAATGGCACAGGCGCAAAGCGGCAGACGGTATACTGGTGGTGTCCCAGTGTCCTCCTCTTGACGTGAATTAAATGGAGGCTATGTGGATGGAACTGTCCCGAAGGGTTCTTCCGCTCCTCGAGCTCTGAGGCACCGTGCCTTAAGAGGCCTCATCTTCCCAGGCACTGACTCGGAGCGTGAGCAGAGCTCTGTCATGCCGAGCCACGGGGCACACAGCGCGACTGTGGCGGGCCAGGCTCGGGCCTTCGCTAGGTCATGAGCCGAGTGACAGTGGAGGAGTGCTGAAGGAGCCTTTCAGACTTTCACCTTAACCTGGATGCCGAGCCTCCGTGAACGTCCTGTGGAGCTGCTGCACAGTGCCGGGGTGGGCAGGCAGTGCGGCCACAGGCCCAGCCCACGTGGTGCTTCTGAGGCCCGGGCGCCTCTGCAGGTCCGGAATGGCCACCGTCAGGCAGAATGGCCTTCAGCTCCGCCGGCCGGCTGCTGTGCTGCGGGTGCCCCAGAGCCTTACGCTCCTTGTTCTCATGCTGTGTTATTTTTCTTTTTGGTTCCTTCCTTGAAGTCAGTTGCAGGATCTGAGAACAGACTGTTTTTATGAAGAAATTGGCTTTTGTAATCGTGACGGTTAAAAACCCAGAGTCTGAGGCCCAACAGAGTTTCTATTGAACTCACTCTTGCCCAGCGTGACCAGGCGGGGGGGCTGAGCAGACTGAAGGTGGGCGGCAGTCACCGTCCAGCTCACAGGGCTTCGCTCGCTCCTGCTGGCCTGGGAGCAGGACTCCTGACAAGCAACGACCAACACAGGCAGGGAATATTAACAAACAAGTTTTTATTAACTATTGCTACAAAGGACATGGGCGGCAGGGAGAGTTTGTGATCTCTGAGTAAACCCCCTCACGTAACAGTCTCTGGGGCAGGGCGGGGCGGGACAGGGCCAAGCGTGGGAACACCGCTGCTCTGCATTCAGCTGACACGGACGATAATGGAAATACGTGTTCTTAAAGCATTTCCACAGGAAATGGTCATCTTTATGACATTCTGAATCATTTTACAATTACATATGCTACACTAACTAAAACACAGGTATTGATATTGCACATTTCAAAGTTGGAAGGACACTCAAGCTTTAGGAGGCAATTTTTAGAGGGGAAGATGAGACTTCTGAATTGTTGGGCTCAAAAATGCACACTGCCAAGGCAGCCGAGTACTGAAAACCTTCGAAAATAAACTTTTGGATTTCAGGCCAATGGAAACCTCCGCCATCTAGTGCAGTCCGCTTCCCTCTGCATGGAGGTCAGTCAAGGGCTCTGTCTCAGAGCCTGCGAAGAGTCCTGGCTGCTTCGAGGAGAGGATGGTGCAGGCTCTTCTCGGGGGCCTGAAAGCAGGGAGTTCCCCTCAGCTGGCGGGAGTGGCTGGTCCTGGGGGCCAGCAGGTGGTGGTGGCAATCGAGGACCTGGAATAAAGTACTCTCTGGGACCAAGTGGGCCTGGAGGTCGGAATGGCACGGGTCCTGGCACGAATTCCCGGGCGTGTGGAGGCAGGTCTCGGCGTCCAGGAGGGATGCCCGGGGCATACTCCCTCAGGCCAAGCGGAGGGCACATGTAAGGCACTGAAACCAAGAGCGACATTGCAGACACATCCCTCATGCACCAGGGTCCCAGCGACCAAGGAAGCATCTAATTTTCACAACCCCAGGAAGCAAAGATGCCTCTGACTTCCTAAGCTACAGCTTGAGCCAGCCAGCCAAGCAGCACGCAGGCAGGACCGAAGCGTGGGTTTCCTGGCCCCATTTCCTTCCCAGTGCAATTCTGTGGCTCTCTAGAGGTGCAGCACCTGCACCCCAGGATGACAGTGAGCCCTGTGCTGCAGTGACGGCCTTGGTAAGGGAATCCCACTATTTTTTCTTTTTTTTCCCCTACTGCCTACTGCTGACAGTCACAAACTGACACAGCAGCTGGGCATGGCCCAGCCACAGGCCACCAGCATCTTATGTACCTGCTCTGCCGGATGTGGCCTTGCACCGCCACTGCTGGATCTCCCTGCTGAACTCAGTGAAGCCGTAGGAGGCTCCTGTGCGACACCCCGCCCCCGTTCTGACTTCTCTCCGTGCCCCGCAGCTTTAAGGCCGCAGGACACCTTCCACCCACCACTGTGCAGGGCTGCCAGGGAATGAGCATCTGTACACTGGGACTTCATGCTTCCTGGGAAGAGCCCTTCCCAGCCACGGGGTCAGCTAGTACCCGGCTGTGTCCAAAGGAGCTGGGCGTGGAATGGGCTCAGTGCGCTTGGCCTTGCATTACAAAACCCTGGAAAGCAACTGCTGAGCAGGGCAGGAGAGCACACAGGCTCTCTGACACGGTCATCAGCAGCTGTCCTAGGAGCAAGGGGAGAACAGCTCTGCTGTCCAGAGCATCCTACCAAATGGCGGAGGCGGCGGAGGCATCGGCCGAGGCCCGAAAGGTCCACAGAGTGGCGGCGGCGGCAGTGGTGGCCCGTATCCCACAGGTGGTGGCAGCGGGCCTCCCATGAATGTTGGCCCTGGGAATGGAGGGGCTCCCTTCGCGGCCATGCTCGCCTGTGAACAGAAGCAAAGGAGTTCCTCTCCTGAACTCGGTGAAAACACAGCGAGCACTCAGCCTGGGAGATAGCAGGCACCTGTCCAGACTGGTCAGTGCAATCCCCCAAGTCCCCGGGCTCAGACATCAGTAGGGCGCCACACAGCAAGCACTGCCATCAAGCTGTTCCTACTCCTGTGTGCTGAGGTGAACTCTGGAAGAGTAGAGCCACACACACTGGACGGCGGAGCTGGGAGACAGGCTCACACATCCATCCTCGCAGCACGACAGTGCACTGCTGTGCCCAGCAGCATGCGTCACAGAGGCGGTGTGCAGGCTCCAAGGGACGTGTGTACCTAAAGCGCTGTGCCTGGACATGGAGGGGCTCTGCGCGCCTGTGTCACTCAGGGCAACCAGGCTCCAACAGTGAGCCTCCCTTGCCCCCGACACTGCACCGGGACAGGCTGGGTCCTCAGCCGTGGGCCCAGGGCCACAGCACAGCACCGCGCGGTGCAAAGGCTTCTGGCTGTGGCCAGAAAAGGACCTGAGGAGGCGCTGCTGCAGAGCCGCCTCCCACACACAGCTTCTGCGGACAGCCGTGCGAAGGCCGGGATGCCCAGGGCTGATCTTACGGCTCCACTGAACCAGCAGCTCACTTCCAGCCAAGCTGACAGCCACCCTGACCTGAACGCTACCACAGGGCTGCCTAGTCCACAGCCAGAGGAGTCTAGCAGGCTTCCCGACAGACGGGCGAGCGGAGCCTGGTGCATGCGCCTGTAATCCCAGCGCTCAGGAGGCTGGGGCAGGAGGACTGCTATGACCTGGAGGCCAGCTTGGGCACCCTGAGCTCACAGCTATTGAGCTACGTAGAGGGACCATGTTTCATAAAAAGAATGCACTGCCCAGGCTACAATGGCTGTCACACTTTAGGCTGGCTGTGGCAACAGCCATCACACTCTCAGTACACATGCACGAGTGCTCCGAGTCAGACTCCAGCGTGCCCAGGTCAGCAGGGTCACTCTACCACGCACTCAGGTGGCAGATGAGTCAGAGACTGCTAAGGCCTGTGCAGGGCCCAGGCCTCGTCCTGTAGCGCATGCCCTGGCTGCCACCAGATGCCTGGCCCCAGACCTCACCCTGGCAACAGAGGACGTCTCCAGCTTGTGTGGAGCAGTTGGCTTTTTGAGAGAACAAAGGAGATATACAGCACACAGACAGGAGCGAGCATGGTACGAAGAGCAGGTTCCCAGGGGCCAGCAGGCTCACCTTGCCCTCGTCCATGCCCTTCGCAGGAGAGGAGCCTCGGGAGCCACCATTCCCCGCGGGACCGGGACCGGGACCAGGGCCTAGATCTGGGAGGACAAGAGAATGCATTCAGACTACACTCAGAAGTGACTTGGTCCCCAGCAGAGCAGAGGGCTTCCCGGGCATCGGAAGACACTTAGCAGAGTGCTGGCTATGCTTCTCAGAACTACAGCAGCACGGCCAGGTTAATGGCCAGCTCCTAACTAGCAAGCTGCCCGGGATACACACAGTCTTGGTATCAAAGGTGTCCTGCTTTGGCAGAGACTTAAAACTCCAAAACCAGAGCTGCCTTGGAGCCCACAGGGCGGCAGCAAGCCCCACACTTTACAGACAGCACCAGCCCGAGGCTCTGAAAACAGGCCCTTTTCCATCTGCAGTGGTTTCTCGTGGGAGAACCCTGCGACAGGAAACAAGAGGCAGGCTGGGGGGGGGGGTGGCTGGGGGGCGCGAGGGGCTCGCATGCACCAGCTTCCAGGTAGAGCGATGGCTCGCAACATCCTAAGAGAGACACACATTTGCACTGCACAGTACGGGGTAACACTAGAAAACCAAGGATCTTTTCAGCCCTGTAGCAAAGCTTGCAGTGAAGGGTCCACCAACACAGCCCAGAGGTGTTCTCTATGCTAGACAGACCCCAGCCTACCACTGCTTTCCTCCCACTCGGAAGAGCTCACCAAAGTCACTTCTTGGCAGGTCTCTTCGTGCGAAGTTCGCAGAGTGTGGCCGGCCTGGGGGCTCTGCACTCAGGGGCGGGGAGCACTCGCCACCACTCACGGGAGATGGGCCGAAAGAGCCATTCTGGCTAAGGGGACCTGCGGCAGGAGCGCTTGTTACCGCTTCTGGTGCCTCTGTTTCTCGAGGCGGCTGCCAGCACCATGCCTCCCACATGCAGCCATAAAAAGTGGTGACCTGGGCTGCACCAGGGCAAGGCCTACCTCTCCGGGGAGGGTTCTGGGCCCCTGGTCTTCCCGGCAGCGGCTTGACAATCACAGGTTCGTCTTGCCGCATGGCCAACTTCTGGGTCATTTCCACTAATCTGGATAGCACGAGTGCAGCTCAGCGTGAACAGCGCTGCTCCCTGCGCAAAGCCCCGGCCACGCAGTGCCCGCCCCCACACACCTGTGTCTCAGGTTGGCGGCCTCTCTCTTCTCCTCCGCGATCAGCCTCTCTGCATTGCGCGCTTTGAGCTGTGGAGACAGGGTGGCCAGTTCATGCAGCCTTGGAGTGAAACGGGGAAGGGAGGAGGGGGAAAGCACTTACCCAGTTCTCGTGAGCTTTCTTCTCGTGAGCTGCAAGCTGGAAGAGACAGCACATCAGGGCGCACTTAGGGCGGCATGGCCGTGGCTTTGGAGCCACCAGAGCACCTGTGGGTACCACAGAACGCGGCCACTCCTGGCAGTATGATCATTACCTGGTTTTTAAATGAGCGTTCTGTCTTCTGTAGCTCTTCCTCTATTTCCTGAATTCTCCGCCTAAAAATGATACTTGTCAGTTAAAACCAACCAAATAAAATCTGAAACTGTCTGTTTCCTCTACTCTAACCCTCTACCTTAAAGGCTTCATCACGCACACAATGTGAGCAAAATAAGTTGTAATTCCCTCATTTTTCATTTTCTAGCTAGAGACTGAGTAGATACCATAAATCTCCTTCACCTTCTCGCTAATGTTCTCAAATGTGCTAGGAATATCTTCCCCACAAAGGCTTCTAATTATGGTCCACAGGAGATGGCCCGGATGCTGCCCCCGGGCCTGTCCGTGGCACAGTGACTCCAGTGGGTTTCAGTGTGTGACAGGAACAGGCTGCTGTCCTGAAGAGTAACACCAGGGACACGACCCTGCAGGCTCTGCACAGCCGAGGAGCTCTGTGGTTAACAACTTCCCTCCTGTTAAACTGTAACTCCTCTCTTGCTGCCTTAGGCGCTCCCACCCTCCCCGGCTCCTGCCCCTGCGGCGGAGTGCTGGCCTCCCTGTGTGACGTGGACTTTACACAGCAGCTCACCCGGCACCACACTCACTTGTACGCTCTGACCTCCTCTGTGGCCATCACCACCTTCCCGTCGGCCGCCGACAGCTGCTGGTCCCGCTCCTGCAGCTCATATTCTTCCTGACTCAGCTTCCTAGGACAAAGGCAGCTGCCAGTGGAGAGTCCGCCTGCGTGCCACTCCATGCCAAGCAGCCAGGCAGAGTTCCAGAGGGGACTCACATCTGCCCCTTGGGAGGTGACGCCCTGGGCTCCTGGCCAGACACCGCATTCTCTCAACTTTCCTGTCCATTCTCTTATCATCAGCAAACAGAAGAAACACAGAACACAGCACGAAAAGCCAGGACCAAGCCAGTGGAGGCTAGGGAGCTGCTGAAGCACAGCAAAGCCCATCCCCTCCTCCTGCCAAGAGGGACTGCAGGTCCCATGAGGCCACACCGGGGAGAGGTAAGGAGGCTGCACCGAGCCCCCAGCAAATACCCCAGCTTCAGGAAGAGTGCAGAACGTGCTGGGTTGTGAGGCAGATGACAGAGACCCAGCGGGCAGAAGCTGCCTCTGGTGGCCTCTACACGTGGCTGGCGGCACCCTGGGCCCTGACTTTGCTCTATAATTACCACACATCACATCTCTGACTGGGACCTCCACAGGCCCACACACTGGCCAAATCTCTCAGACCAGGAAACCCTGTCAGGAGAGCACCCCACAGATCCCAAAAGAACTGTGCCTCAGGGCTGGGGAGATAGCTCAGAGACTAAGCACTTGCCTGGCAAGCTCAAGGTCCTGAGTTCA
>NW_004524593.1:22939900-22960992 GCF_000260255.1 Octodon degus | reverse complement strand
AAAAATAAATAAATAAATAAATAAATCAATAAATAAATAGCAAGTCAGTATGAGTTTCAGCACAAGACTGCAAACTATCAGCTGACAAACAGCCTGGGGGGTGCACTTCGGCCCAGCTCCTCTGGAGGTTGCGGCAGGAGAAGGCTGCACCCAGGAGCTTGAGAACAGCATGGACAATGCACACAGATGCTGTGTCTCATAAGAAAACACCAGGGCTGGGGCGCAGCTCGGTGCTGGTGCGCACACCTGAGGGCCTCCGTTCGATTCCCCATACTGAACAAGAACCAGAAATACAGAGTGGCTGAAGTGGGAGCTCGGTGACGACCTTGGCCATGAGCACAGGGGCGGGGGCGGACGCTGCTCCTCCACAGGACAGAGGGAAACACCCAGCACTGAGGCGAAGCAGGGTCTGCGAAGGCTGACACGTTCAGGAGGAGGAAGAGGAGGGGGAGGGGGAGGGGGAGGAGGAGGAGAGGCGGCTGCAGAGCCCGCACAGGACGGACCCCTCTGAGACTTTCACCAGATGCTAAGCTGTCATCTTTAGATGCTGAAGTAAAGGACCACCGTAATTCTATAACTAGCTTAAAAGGCCTTCAGAAATGGACTGGAAGCAAACACAGACATTTCTGCACAAGGCAGCAATCCAACTCATCATCTTCACGAAGAATGAAAGCCAACTTTTTGTTGTTTTGCTTCTTTCTGAACAGCGCCTTGGTATTTAGCCGACCTCAGACTCGCAGCAATCCTCCCACCTTGGCCCACCAAGTGCTGAGATGGCAGATGCGTACCACACTTGGCTTAGAATGCAAGTAATGTCAAAGAGAGACCTCCAGTGCAGAAGGAAGGACGACAGGCACAGTAAGTACGTACAGAGAGCACAGAAACACAGGAGGGGCCACTGTAAGCAACAGCAAAACGCGCCTGCAGTCTGTGTTGTGCACCATCAGCACACAGCCCACCACAGCCGGCAGGGAGGCGGTGGTTACAGCCAGGAGCACAAGCCAGAACCCCGGCAGACCTGTAACACAGCCAGGGCACGTGTCGTGGCCCTGCGGGTGACCTGAACACCTAAGTAAAGCAAGCTCCAGCCATGCCGAGTTCACCCGCGAGTGGAACTGAGAACACTCCAACAACTTGCAGGAGCACGTGGCAAGCACAGGACCCCAGCAGAGGCCCCGGGGAAAGTCCTCTGACCACAGAGGGCACCCTCGGAGGCTTGAGGACTGACCAGGCTTCGGGCCACGTTGTGTGTGCAAAGAAGGGAGAGTGAGCTGCTTGGGAAGTAGTGTGGTGCGGGCTGCTAGACACACACTGCAGCTGGGAACAGAGGACAAACCAGGGGCATGCTGGCTCTGGAGCGATGGGGACTAATGCTGGGAGGACTGGGGCGGACGCCGCTCTGAGCTGTCGCCCTGAGAGCAGCCAGGAAAACGCAGGCCGTCACCAGCTACACAGCTAGGTGCAAGTGGGCGGGTGCCACTCCCGGGGCTGCGCTGAGGCCCCCGGCCCAGACAGGACCTGCCGGTGTCCACAGCCACTCCCCAATCTGCACAGCAAGGGAAACAGCAGGTGCTGCCAGTCGGTCAGCAGGAGCACAGCAGCACCACCAGTGACCTCCCTAGCACGCGCACTGCCGGGGACGCCCTGCCCAGGCTTACTTCTGCAGCGCCATTTCCTTCTGCTGATAGAGCTCGTTCAGGATCTCCACCTTCTGCCGCAGCGTCCTGCACTCCTCCTCCAGCCCAGCCTTGGTGGCCTGCAGCACACCACAGTCCTCACCCAGTCTCTTCATCTGGTCTGGGAGGGGAAAGGGCGTGACGAGGCCTGGCAGGGGATGCGGACCCACTCCCTGTGCCTCCGGCGCCGCTCAGCCTGCTCGGCTCACCCCACAGCCACGAGCTCACCTTCCAGGTCACTCTTGGCGGACATCGCGGCCCGCAGCTTCCCCTGTAGAAGTCTGAGATCCTCCTCAAGTACTGAAATCGATGTCTGTGTCTAAAAATATGAGACAGTGAGGGGGCCGTCCCTGTAAGTGAGGCCCCGTCAGGACTCCGGCCCCAGGGAAGGCTGTAAGGGCCCTTACCCGAGAGACATCCAGCATCTGCCTAATCTGATCTTGCATCTCACTCTGGTTACCTACAAAAGAAGCAGCTTCATTTGCTTTTCCTTCTGATCTTTAACTCTATTGTCCTGGCTTCCTGAAAACTAAACTAATGCTCATCAACAATGAAACGAAATACAAATTCACCAATGGAACCGGAACCAATCACACTGACTTTGAAGACAACCACATGCCTTGGTTTAATCAATGAGTCCCCACCACTTCACAGCCCAGCCTTGTGCTCCAAGCAGCCGAAGGCCTGACAGCCATAGGGCAGTGTAGGCCACGAGTAGGGACCCAAGTGTCTTCTTCACAGAGCTAAGAAATAGCTCCTCCCACGCGCAGCGGCCAACACCCAGGCACAAGGCTCCAGTGTCCTCAAGCAGTTCTCCGGGGGCAGAAAAATGGCACTGTCCGTGCGCCTGTTGCTACCCACTCCCGTGACCCTGACACAGCTACACATTATTCAGCTGAGAAGCAGCATCCATGTGGTAAACCAAGACTGCTCAGGAGGCTAAGGCAGGAGGATTCTGTGGGTTTGAGGCCAGCATGGGTTATGACATAGTGAGTTCAAGGCCAGACTGCACTACCCAGACAGACCCTTAAATACTAAGACAAGAAGACAAAAAGGGGGCCATCACCCCAGGATGCGCTTACCTCCCACTTCTCCGTTGGCTAACTCATCTGGCTCATTTCCGCCTGGACTTGGACCCTCAGACCGAGACCTGGACTCTAACTGATTCAACTGCGTGATGCAATTGGACAAAGCCTGAAAGGGCAACAAGAGGCAGCTAGGGGCTTCTCCACCCCAGCAGTGGGTCAGGAACTCGATGCAGGCGTGGCTGGGCCAGGCACACTTACGCCGATGCTGCTGTCCTTATGAGCCAGAGCGGCATCCAGGTCTCTCTGGGACTGCTCAAAGGCTCTGACCTGCTCGCTGAGCTCAGCGTGTGACCTCTTCCACTCTTCAACTTCCTGCTCCAGCTGCAAGCCAGACACACAGATCCATGAGCTGGGGGCCGGCAAGTGGAGGGGGAGGCAGAATTTGCGTCCCTCCTGGTCCTGCCACAAAGGCTGAGGCCTGGTTCCGGAGAGGGGTGTCGCCCCGCTGAGCGCATCCAGCGGGCTGACCCCATGCACGGCACCCTTCTGGAAGCATCTGCTCATTTCACATGCCCTCTGTGCCAGCTCAAGCCACCCCATGGGCTGTCTGTACCACAAGCCCCACCCAGCCGGAGCCTAATGCATTCAAATGAGAGCTTCCAACAGTGAGACACAAGATTTCAGGCCCCGCTGGAGCGTGCTAACTCAGATCCCGATGGTCCAACTTTCCTATGGCCATTGAGGCAGGAAGTGTTCGAAGGACACTTATCAAAGCCTTAGATCTGAGGCTTGAGGCCACTCAAGTAATGACTGGTGTCCGAGAGCCACCATCGATGCAGAGAACCGAAATCCAGGTGTAAGGGAGAACGTGCCCAGGTCCTCAGTAATGGGGAGCACAGCGCAGGGCCTCCCACCTTGGAGCAGGGCCAGTGTGAACATCGCCTCCCCAGCACGGGCACGGCAGCTCTGGGCTGAAGGCGCTTACTGTCGCAGCTCGCATCCCCTCCAACCAGACATTCACCTGCGCTTTCCTCTTCTTCAGCCTCGCATTTTCTTCTTGGACCTGGTGGCACTCGAACTTCACCTGCTCTTCACTCAGCTTGGCTTCATTCAGGGCAACCTGAACCTAAGGCAGAAGGCTCCCGTCACGAGCCGGGAGGAGCCCCGACGGCATGGCCGTGGCTGTGCGCGTCATAGCACAGGTCCTCCACAGAGCTGTCGCGCGCAGGGGTGTGAGGCAGGGAGCCTTACCTCCGAAAACTCTGAGGCATTCATTGAAATAACATCCTTCAGCTTCTCCATAGATTTTTTGTTTTCTAGAATCTGCGTGGGAAGGAAGAACATGCAATACGCATTAGGATTTGGTGGAGAAACATCAGTATGTGTGTTAAAAAGAAGAAATATTTCCGAAACATACCCCCAAATCATCCATTACAGCTTAGGTAAAATCAGAGGGCCCAACTTGGCTTGGGGAAAAAAAATCAAGAACTCAGAGCCGAGGGAAAGAACTGCAGCCAAGCGCTTCAGCGCAGCCACAGCCTTCACGGCGACCACACAGCATGGACGAGGAAATGCTGACGTGACCCAGGTACGACGAGCAGCTTTGTCTGGGGTTAGCAAAACCAGAAAGCCCAAGGCCACTGACACATTCGCACCTGAATTAGCAATGCTACTGTTGGGCTGGGAAGATGGCTCAGTGGAATAAGCGCTTCCCTGGCAAGCGCAAGGGCCTGAGTTCAATCCCCAGTTCCACAGAAAGAAAGAAAGAAAGAAAGAAAGAAAGAAAGAAAGAAAGAAAGAAAGAAAGAAAGAAAGGCTAGAGTTGGGCTGGTAAGATAGCCTCAGCAGCTTAAAGCACCTGCTTAGGCAAGCACACAGGGACCACCCCCAGCGTGGGCTCACCGGGCCAGAAGACAGACAGACTGACTGACTGACTAGTGCACCAGGCGTGTGGTGCACACCTATAACCCCAGCATTCGGGAGGCTGAGGAAGAAGAGCCCAAGGCCAGCCTGCACAGCATAGTGAAATCCTGTCTCAAAAAGACAGAAAGAAACAAAAAAACACAAGGAGCTTGAGGGTGACAAATTGAATGTGCAGAATTTCACAATATTTATGACAATATGGCACCTCCAGGAATAATCCTACTCCTTGCTCTTTAACTTTAGGTTGTGTTGTAACTTCCTCCCAAAGAGTACAGTGTGCACAGGACCGAAAATGGGCAACGGACCAGCTTTGTGCTCCGCACGGGACTGAGCCACCTGTTACGGGCAGGAACTCGGGGAGCCCTCCTCATTAGGCTTACTACTTCTGCAGAATTCTACAATGATTCAAAAGGCAGAGTTTGCTGAAAAAAGCAATTCTGTAAAATAAAACCAATGTACACACACTATTGAGCTGGACCAGTGGTTCAGCTCTCAGTGGTTCCGTGGTTTTGAAAGACAGACAAGCAGTGTGAAAATTATCCAGGTCATACAGCCCCGAAACCAGGTGTGGTGTTGCATGCCTGTAATTTCAGTGCTGAGACAGGATCACTATGAGTCCGAGCTGCGTAGTGAGACCCTGTACCAAATACATAAATTAAAAAAAAAAAAAAAATCACTTCACAGCCTATAGAAATGGCTCACTGGATTAGTGCTGAAAATCCCATATTGGGCACAAGCACACTCAGCTCTGTTATTCCTAATCTTAGTTAACAGCATGGGAACAGCTCAACTAAGTTACAAGATCCTTCAAAGATCCAGTTCCAGTGACACACAGCGGCAGAGCTTACCAAGTCCTGATTTCTCACATTCTGTTCCCTCTCGGATTCTAACATAACACGGAGAGTCTTAGCTGTGTCACTCAGAATTTCATTATTTTCTTCAAGTACTTTGATTTTATCCTACAAGAAAAGATATCAAGCAATACTCATTACACTTGCTTTTGCTTGTAAAATGTAATCCCCAAAAGAGAAGGTTTTACCTTGTACTGCACTGCTTCACTAGAGAGAATCATATTTTGTTTCTTGGTCTCCTGAACGAGCTTCTTTGACTCCTTGATCTGTGTAAAACAGAGCACTCAGAACTAGGGACTGCAGCTGGGGGTACAGCCTCGCAGCGCATGGAGAGCCTGCACGCCAAAGGTCCTAAGGCTGACTCGCGGAACAAAGCAACCAACCAACCAAAAACCGCAGGAGGCTGAGGCACAATTGCTGGGGATCTGGAAACAGCCTGGGCTACGAGTGAGCTCAAGGCCAGCCTGAACTGCACAGCGAGATCCTGTCTCAGAAACACCAAAGAATAAAAAAGTTCTGGAGGGCTCAGCGGAAACAATGAAGCAAGAAAGTACAACTTCAAGATGCCGGAAGCGGGCACGGGGTGCACGGTGCACGCCTGCATCCCAGCACTCAGGAGTCTGAGGCAGGTCAGCCCGGGCTACAAAGGAAGTTCAAGGCCAGCCTGAACTGCACAGTAAAACCCTATCGCAAAAAGACAAAACAAACAAAAAGCCGTAATAACTGAGCTATCCCACAGACAGAAATAAACTGGAAGGAAGAGGGGGCACAAAACAGTAATTATACCTTCTGCTCATAATTTGATAATTTTTGTACAAGTTCTGCATTTTCTTTCGTGGTATTCTTCACCTTTTCGGAAATCTGCTGTTCAGTGACTAAAAAGAGGAAAAAGCCAGAAGATTATTAAGAGAAGTCAATGAAACTGGGCTGCTCAGCGTGTCAGCAGCCAAGACACGCTGTGAGGCACGCTGAGAAACCGAACCCGGCACAAGGGTCCTGCCCTGACAGAGAGCTGCAGCTAACAGCAGCAGGGAGCCCAAACGTTACAATTTGAGCAAAAAACACTAACACTTGTTTCAAGGAGATCAAAATTTTATTTCCAAGGTAGGAAATACAGTGAAATGTTACACAACTTGATAGTTTCCCTTCCTGGAGAATGGAATCACTTCCAATGTACGTCATTTGCAAAGAGAAACGGAAAACACAGGCGAGCTGGTCTACACGGCTGCCTCTCCAGCTCCCGGAGGCGCCAGGCACCGGGCAATGTCCGCCACCCACGCCTGTGCCTCCCAGCAACGCTCAGCCCGACAAGGCCAGCGAGCCCCTCCCCCGCCCCATCTCCTATCTAGCTCGTGCCACCACCGCCCTTGTACACGGAGCAGCAACCTAGCCAGTGACACCTGGACCAGCTGGAAGACAGCCACACCAAAGTCCCCATCTCTCCTCCTAGCCTACCTAGAGCCTCCTACCAAACGCCAACAGGGAGAGAATGCAAGTAATAAGAGAAGCCTGAAAGTTTACCTTGGTATATTCTCTCCTTCACCTACAAGAGAAAGACAATAAAACTTGACATCAAACATTTGATAAATAAAAATATACAGTTGCTAATACAACAGTTAGGGTCATAATCAAATAAAAATTTAATAACTGGTTCAGGACAAATCTATACAATTGAAAAACAGGGAAAGATTAAAAAGAATTTGGCATTGGTAGAGATAAATTATAAACAGCCTCTGACACCAGGAACATTAAGGTGTGTGTCTTGCTTCACAGCTACACAGACGCTTGTCTGGTGGAATCAGGCGAGCACCGACCTTACTGGACGAGCATTTGCCTTTAACAACGAAATGTTACTGATTTCTTTACTCAAAATTACCTACCTGACAGCCCCCAACAGCAGGCACACAGCCTAGAAACAAAGACTGCACGGACGACCGAGGAGGCAAGATTACTGGTGCGGCCTTTGTCCTAAGATATGCCTCTGTCACTCTCTGGAAGACACCTCAGAAACCCTATTTCAAGGGTTTACTGACTCTATTTAGAAATAATTGAACAAATACCATCATTCCATCTCCCCAGACTGCAGACACAGAAAATCTGAGCAGAAGGGAGGACACCAGAAGAACACAGGACTGACAGCTGCCAACTTCAGGAAGGGCACAGAATGAGTTCTCCACAGGGACTGCTAGGGCAATAAAATCTAAACCGTAACTAATTAAATACTGCAGCAGCATATAAACTGCTCTGTAACCCAGACTGTGTTTTCTCCTTCTGAGTGTTAGAACAGCGAGGGAACCCTAGGCCGGCCCACAGGTTGGCCCCGGGGCCACCACACCATTAGCCACAGCAAAGCCCAGCAGCAGGCTGAGGTGGGCACCAACGTCCCTTCCAAGCAAGCGAGCTAGTGGCAGGGCAGTGCGGGGAAATGAACTTGGGCACAGGCAGCATGCGGGGACTGCTTTGGGGGGCGGGGAGGGGAGCACATTCTCACCCCCCGCACTTCCGCTCACTCTTGTAGGCCTTTTCCTTTAGCAAAAAATTTAGTGAGGTCAGAGAAGTCCACAGGACTCTAGACAAAGGACTCTTAAGAGGCACTGCTTTGGCTTTTGGGTGGCTTTTGGTGGTACTGGGGATTGAGCCCAGGGCTTCACAGTGAACTACATTCTCCGCCTTCCCATTATTTGTGAGGGAGGCTCTTGCGAAGTCACCAAGTTGCATGGGATGGGCTCCAACTTGCAATCCTCCTGCGGCAGCCTCCCTCACCTCTGCGGCTGCAGGTATGCGCACACCACTGTGTGACCTAACCCAGGCGTTGTGCGGTGTTACCGTTTTCCTCCACAGCACCTGTGCCTGCATAAGTGTTTCTACAACACAGTTTATCAACGCCTCACAGTGTGTTTCCAATTCACTTTCAGCTGTGAGCGCATTCTTTGCCCCACTGCCTTTGACATACAATACTCCATTCTGTGGATATAAGCAGCACGGAACAGGAAATCCTCTAGTATGGATTATTTAGGTTGTGCCAAGTTTTTACTCTGTTACACACCATTCCTTCAAACAAAATCCTTAGCACATAATTTATTTCTACAGGGCAGATTACTGACATTATATCACATAAAAGGGATTTATACCAAGGAAGAGGAATCCCTCAGTAGCGAGTTCATATCAGATGACACTACCCAAGCCTCTACCCGCAGGTCAAAATCACAGGACAGTATCAAATCAAGTGACATTAGGAACGAAAATCCCTTCAGAAGCAAATGGGTACTACTGAGGTCTCACCTAGCAATGAAGATTCCACCATTCTGGGCCTAGTTATAGTGGAAGACATCAGTAAACTGTGTGGCATGGTTTTAAAAGGGGGAGCTAGGGGCCAGGGAGATGGCTCAGTAGAATAAGCACTCCCCTGGCAAGCACAAGGGTCTGAGCTCAATCCCCGGTTCCGCGGAAAAAAAAAAAAAAAGAATCACCAACTCCAGTAACAGTGGATGTGGTTACCTTGCTCTCTTAGGACTTCACCAACACAAAGATTACACTAAATTACTGCAGAAAATTAGCTTGAATTACAAGCGCTGAGTCCTGAGTTCAATCCCTGGCACCGCAAAAACAAAAGGACAAAAAAAAAAAAAAAAAAAAACCCCACAAAACTGTTAATTTCTATTTAATACCTGAAAAAACAAAGGGTCAATGATTGTAAAATGATCATAAGTCAAATTATAAGTTAATTCACTCACAGCAAGAACGGTTCTCCAGAAGAAAATGGCAAATGAAACAATTCCCAAACAGGCAGTAAGCACCACAGGCTTCCAGGGCAGCCCGTAGAAGTCAGGCCCAGGCTGAACATCCTCAGGCAACGTAGCAACCAGCTGAAGGAAGGAAGGAATAAAGCGAAATTTAACGGAACTGAAAAAGCAACTGCAAACGGTGACCACAGATACCATCAACCAGCAGCCAACTATCCTGAAGGAGAGTCCTGGCAGCCTCACGCTCTTGTTTGGCCCGTGGAGTCTTGAGCCGGTATTTCCAGCTGGCAACAGGCCCCCTCCACATCACGCTGTCCAACACATGGCTAGAATCTCTCCGCATCATGCTCAGGTAAGTTGGGTTTTATTACTTAAAACAACAAAACAAAACCCCACAGCACAAAGAGGGAATTCAAGTACAGGTAGCAGCAACAGACTTGTATGGCTGCAAAGCCGCTGTGACAGGAACACAAACCACGCACTACTCCTCCAGGACGCTGTCCAGTTCCCTCCCTCCTACGGACGGGGCAAGCGAGGCCGAGCGCAGGTGGCCAGCGCAGGTGGCCAGCGCAGGTGGCCAGCGCAGGTGGCCAGCGCAGCGCGCACAGCGACTCCCGGGCGCTGCCGCCGCTCAGGGCAGCCCCGACCCCGCGTCGTCCACGCCGCGCACCGGCCCGGCCAGCTCCCGCAGGCGGGACCCCGCGCCCCTCGCCCGATCACCCCATCAGCCCGGCGCCCCGGCAGTCACCTCCAGGAGCCGGGCCACGAGGGCCGCGTACAGCACCGACAGGGGCCCCAGAAGCTCGGGGTCGCCCGGGGACACGGTGACCGCGGGCACAGTGGCCGGCACAGCGTCCATGGCGCAGGACAGCCCCTGCGGACCCGGCCGACAGGCAGCCAGGCCCCGCTTCGGCGAGGCGTCCTTCCTGGAGGCGGCAGGGGGCGGGACTGCACAGCTGCACCTTCCGCTCCGCTCGGCGCGCCGAGCCGTAAACACACGTCACGGACGGTCTCCACGGAGAGGCCGCCGCGCGCCTGCGCGGAGGGGGCGTGGCTAGCCCTTGGCGCGGCGGGGGCGTGGCACTAACGACCAATGAGAGAGCGCGGGGTGGAGTCCCCCGGCCACGCAACGACGCCCCGCAGGCAGCCCCGCTAGAGCGCAGCCGGCGCCGCCCGTGCGCGAGCGGCTACGTGGCTTCGGGACTGGCCGGCACCTTCACCCCGGCGGGGCGGGGCTACTTGTACAGGTTTGGGGCGCAGCGCTCCCTGCGGACGGTCGGGCAGTGGGGCGCGGCGGGCGGCAGCGGAAGGGCGAGGGGCTCCCGCGTTAGTCACCGCCTGAGCTCGAAAGGAACAGACCCCTGGGCGTAGCTTATGTCTCAAAAATCAGGCGGCAAAAGGGAAAAGACTAAATCTGATTACTTAAAAATAGCACGAAAGGAAAGAAAACATGGAAACAAATTTTGTAATGGGGAAGGGAGGAGGGGTTGAAAAGGGAGGGTAGTGGAAAAGGGAAAAATCCAAGACCAAGTTATACCGTGTATGAGTACAGATTCTCTATGATGAATGTGATCGTCATGTATATCTGAAATGTACCCAAAAACACTAAGTGAAAAAAATAACAAAAAACAAAAAAATTCGTCCAGCCCTACCTACAAACACAAAACACAGATGGAGAGCAAGCTCCTAAGTCTCAGGAGGAGCCGCACAAGTAGCAGTGCCGCCGGGGGCGTGCGCTGCTTGGCTGCTAGCTACGCAAACTGGCCCTGGGAGTGGGGCTCCAGGCCCCGAAGAGCGCGCACCTCCGAGCAGATGCTGGGAAGGCCGAGGCGCTCTCCTTCCCTGCAGGGTGGGGGACGCAGCCAGCACCTGAAACCGCCTAGGATTTCCCTGTGGACTGAGTCCACGTTCTCTGGAGGAGCAAGTGTCCTACCACTGAACCACACCCCCAGCAATCCCACTTCTAACAGTATACCTCAAAGACAGGATAGGAAAACAAATGTTGGCGAGATACATTCAGAAAACTTTCTAATTCCACAATTCTTTGAATCAACAAGACTGGAGACAAAATGTCCACCAATAAAACAGCTGTTGAATAGATTAAGTATACTATGAAAATAAATATATATACTTACATATATATATATATATATATATATTACACATATTTGCTATTCCTGGTGGCTTTTATTTAGATCTCACCAGACTCCATATAGACTCATGTTGTCTGAAAATAAAGATTTAATTTTACTTCTTCCCAATCTGGGTGCATTTCTTTTTTTCTTGCCGCAGTACACTGGCCACTGCCTCAATGCACCCCAGGACTGTGAACAACTGAGACTAGAGTAGATACCCTTGTTTGATTTCAGGTCTCCGGGAAAAGTACCCAATCACTCACCACTAAGCATGAGGTTAGCTGTAAGCTGTCATGGAGGCCCGTTTAGCTCTCTCCTATTCTTGGTTTGTTGACAATTTTGTTTGGGGGTAGTGGGGACTGAGCCCAGGGCCTCACACATGCTAGGCAAGCCCTCCAGCACTGGGCTGGATCCCTAGTCTTTCTTTTTTTTTTAAATTTTGAAACAGCACCTAGGCTGGCCTTGAATTCATAATCCTCCTGCTTCAGCCTCCCCAGCTTCTTGAGTAGCTAAGATTACTGGCATGTATCACCATGCCTGGCAAAAATGTGGGTTTTTTAAAAGAATAAATGTTGGGATTTTTAAATGCTTTTTTTGGGGTGTCTGTTCAACACATGATTATGTCTTTAAAGTTTACCAACATGGTGTTACACTGATTGATTAATATACTTATTTGGTTATGTGTCTCCTTCTGATATATGATTGGATTTAGCTTGTTGAAGTTTCACAGAAAACTTTTGTAACTATAAGACCTTTTGAGAGGTGTATGGTTTTCCTGCTACGCCTTTGTCTTGTCTTGATGTCACAGCAAAACTGGACCCATTTGACTTGAGAAGTGATTTCTCAATTTTCCACACGGGTTTGTACAGAAATAGTTTTCTTTCTTACAGGCTTGGTAGACATCACCAGTGAAATTGCTGCAGCCTGGAGTTTTTGCTGCAGAAAGATTTTTGACTGTACCTTCACATCCTTAACCAGTCACAGTGACTATTTCTTTTGGAGTGAACTCTGCTGCAGTGGACTCAGATGGCACCTTTCCACTCGTTCACGTGGCTGCCTTCATGGACCCAGGTAGCTCTGGCAGTCCACGGAGTCGGAGCGCTGTCCCTCTCTGACTGCTGAGTTGGTAATCTGTGGCTCTTTCTTCCTGGCCACTACTGCAAGAAGTTCATCCACTTTATTAACTTCAAGAACCAGTTTGAGGGGCCAGCAAAATAGCTCAGTGGACTAAGCACCTCTTAAGCAAGCGCAGGGACCAGGTTCAATCCCTGGCACCACATGCTGCGCTGGTCCTGCCCGGGCCACAGAGACCAGGCGTGGTGGTGCAAGCCTGTAATCCCAGCACTGGGAAGGCTGAAAACAGAAAGATCACTACGAGTCTGAGCTGTGTAGTGAGACTGTACCGAATACGTTAAAAAAAAAAAAAAAAGAACCAGCTTGAGTGTTGCTATTTTCTCTACCCACTGATATATGCTGTTACCTTTATTATTCCTCAGCCTTCTCAGAGATGTAGTTTTCCTGCCCTTCGCAGTCCCTTAGTTTCCTTTTTCCTAGCAGAGGCGGTGCCCCCATTTCCTGTTCCCTACCGGCCTGATGGAGGCTGTGACTTTGGGTGGTTTGTCACCTCCGGACACTCAGGACAGTTTTCTCCCCAGGGAGAGCTGTCTCAGCACGACCTGTGATCCCAGTCACTGGACCCTGGAATCTCTGCCCGTGCCGGCCTGCAGCTCTCGCGACAGTCCGCTGAGGTCGCTGGGGTGGCTGGCGTTTGCACCTGATGTTCTAGAGTTTTCTGGAGCTACTTACTCTCATTTCATGCTTGATATCCAATGTCTTGAAGAAAAAAAATCTTTTATTCTGTCTGCTTTTTCATTTCGTTTTGTTTTTGGTGATGATGGTAAAGCCGTTGGCTGCCGGCCGGGGCCTGGTGCTTGGCGCAGGCACACCAGCACGCAGCCATGCCCCAGCCTCCTCCGCTTTTGTTTTGATGTAGGACGGTGAAAAAGTTAGCTGCAAAGGTCACAGAGGAGGAGGAGCCGAAGAGCGGGCAGGAGAATGAAGGAAAAAGCATCGAGTTGTATCACTTACAGGTACAAATTCTCTATGATGAATGTGATCATTGTAGATACTTAAAATATGCCAAAAAAAAAAATCATTAAAGAAAAGTTACAAAGAAGGGCACCGTCACTCTGGATGGAACCAAGGCAGAAGCTAGAGCTCTCAATAGACGCTATTTTGCAGTTTAGGTCACATAGGTATGTCGAGCAATCAGAGGATTAAGAATCTTAGGAAGCAGTGCCTACATATTGAAAGGAAAATGGAAACAGCCTAGCCGTATTTCAAGGTGGTGGCAAAACCGCAAACACAAACGGTCTCCAGTACTCCAGTATGCCTTATGGGATACAACTGAAAGACAAGAGAACCCAGAAAACCCTTAAAGCCTTCAAGAGCATGCCACTGGTGGTGGCAGAGTTCACGTCCTATCTCTAACGCTGCTGGATGACTACATCACAAAATAAGGTCCATATGGTCAGCGCGTCCCTTGATAGGAAGTGCACCTGGGACGACTGCGGCCCTGGCGCACAGAGCTTAACGGGGCCACCGCTCCCTGGCCACGCACTGGCCCACTGTGGCATCGCTGCCTGCCTCAGTGACCATGGAAGCACAGTGCACAGCGGTATGTCCACACTCAGGCAACGATGCAGCCAATTTTTATTTATTTATTTATATTTTGTACCACGATTGAACTCAGGCTCTTGTACTTGCCAGGCAGGCACTTAAGCCACTGAGCTATCTCCCCAGCCTGATGCAGTCAAAATTCAAAGCAATGGTTTCTCAGCTTCCTCGGGGACATCACCATTGTGGATATGTCCAAAGTGTCACCGAGAGGTGTGAACTATGGTGGAGAACCACCTGGGTGACTGTCTGAAAAAGGAGCAATTGTCTCCATTTAGGCCGAGCCTGACCCAGTTTCCATGTATTGATACGTACAGAACTTTTCTTGGGATTCTTAATATAAACTTCCTGTGACAGGGACCAGGAAGGCTCTTTGGGGCTGGGGAGGTAGCTCAGTAGAATAAGTACTTCCCTGGCAAGCGCAAGGGTCTGAGTTCAATCCCCGGTTCTGCAAAAAAAAAAAAAAAAAAAAAAAAAAGGAAGTGCTCTCTCTGTCAGGAGCCACTGACGCTAGAAACTCATCGTGCATGGGAGGGCAGGGTGAGGCCTCATGGGCTAAAGCAGCCGAGCTACCTCAGTCTTTTTAGTACAGGGTCTACAGGGTCTCATTACACAGATTGGACTCATAGTGATCCTCCTGTTTTCCGCTTCCCAGACACTGGGACTATAGTCACACGCCACCATGCCCAGTCTCAACCCACGATCCAAGCACACCGTGGGCTAGGACCGGCATGGTGGCATGCTGGGGAGTGAACCCCCGGCCCCTGCATCTGACGCTACCGCAGTCTTGAGAAAGACATCCTGCCTGGACATTGTGGGCTATTAGTCACTAGGCAACCTTGTGTCTTGTAATTTTGCAAAGGTATAAATAAACACCCCTAAAAAACATTTTAAAAAATCCCTGCTGTTGTCTGGGGTCCTGTGCCCATCAGGCATAGTCCACTACCTGATCTCAGCTATTATCTCTCTTTATTTTCTAAATCCTCTCACCACTTCCTCCTGGGGTTGGTCAAAAGACCAAGTCCTTACATTCTATATTAACTAGTTACAGTGATATCACTGGATGCTGGTGTCGACAAGGGGTTAAGGCTGTGTCCACAGGTGGAGCTTTTTTGGAGCGGTTAGGACTACAGCGTGTGGCACTGTGACTGACTCATGGCAGAGCACCAGGCTCAAGAGCACCAGGACAAGGCTTTGAGTGCTGCCCGCCCTAAGTAACCAGGACGAGATCGAGAAAGATCTGTGTCTGGCCCTCGTCACTTTGCTGCCTTCTACCTGCCGGGCGCTGTTTCTCCTCTGTGATGCCAGGCTGCTCAAAATCAGCCTTCGATCTCAGAACTCAGGACGTGGGCTCAGTACTCACTTCTTCCTGTCCAGGCGGCACACGCCTGTTAGCATCTGGGAGGCTGAGGCAGGAGGACTGCTGAGTTTGAGGGCATCCTGGACTACCTGAGTGAGTTCAAGGTCAGCCTGAACTACTACTATCTCCAATCAGTGAATCAACCAATCCCACTTCCCACTGAAAAGAGCCAGGACTCCTTTGAGAAATACTTCCTCCAAGATCTGGGCTGGACATACACAGTACAACAGAGAAACTGAAGAATGTCAGACAGCACTGCCAGGCGCGATTGCAAACACCAGTGACCTTAGCGCTTGGAGGCTGAGGCAGGATGGTCGTTTTGAGTTTGGAGCCAGCCTAAGCTACAAAGTGAGCTCAAAGTAGACTGAAGTACACAGCAAGATCCTAAAAGAAAAGCAGGCAGGAGGAGAAATCGAGCATTTGAAGAGTAACTGCCTCTTTCTTTTCTTCAGTGCTAGCGATGGAGCCAGGACCTTGCGCACGCTGGGCATGTGATCTCCCCGCAGCCGCTTGCCCAGGCCTCGGCTGTTACTAAGGACCCGACTGAAACATACTGTTTCTAAATTGACAACATTGAAATGGTTCTTAGATAAGAGAAAAAAACTTTAAAAGCCTCTTTGGGCATTGCTGGAAAAGGCAGGAAGACAACTCATTATTTTAAAAACTGCTTAAATGAAGAATCACATACCTACCCCGCCACACTATACAAGCCACATCCTGATGTTCAGGAAAGCTGACCCTCAGGTGACCCGTCACCAGTGCACTACCTGTGCGCTATCGGCAGGCTTTGTCAATGCCACCAGTGACCGATGATACCAGAAACAAGAGGGACACACGGCATCAAGTGTCTAAACACCTCCTGGTGGGTGTACACAGCATTCCCTACTGAGCCAAAGCGAGCTACATCTGCTGCAGCTCTGACCACCGAAGGCTGGAGGACCGCAAAGAACCAGACACGAGCTGGGCTACGGCTCGGCGGCTGAGCACTTGCCCAGACTCTGTGAGGCCCCTGGGTTCTTCCCCAGCACGAAAGACAAGAAGGGAGGGAGAAGAAGAGCAAGGAAGAAGGGAGGGGGGAATTCAAGCAAGAGAAAAGCAAGAAGTTGAAAAAGGGAAAAACATTAAGTTATACAGGGGAGCTGTCACTAACAAAATTTGGACCACACTGCCACACTGCCCTAGTAGCCATACACAGTCACTGAAGACACAACAATAACAGGTGGAACCCACAGGCACAGTAATGCAAAGGGACAGAAGGGGACAGAATACACAGCAGGATGTCCTGCTAGAGCACAGCAGCCAGTTCACAGCAGTGTCCCCGGGCAGCGGCCAACCAGAGGCCACCTCCTCGCCAGCTGACCACGAGTCCAGCAATCTTACCAAGCCCTCAGCGGTACCTGTGTGGGGCAAGACACCGTGAGTGAAGCCAGCCACGGGAACAGAGCACCTGCCCTTTGGCTGCTTCCCAACTGGGGGGTGACCATATTCCAGCCAGCCGAGGGGACACAGGCAAGGCACGGCCCACAGGAGCCTGTAGAGGTACACCTTGTCACTAACCATCAGAAAATAGCAGTTCCCAAAGGGAGGTACTTGTGCACCAAACGTCTAGGGTGGTAGCACCCCGTGCTGGTGAGAGGTGGCTGGCAGAGGCCTGCGGCTGCTGGTCACCTCCACAGGTGGCCCACTGTCTTTCTCTTCAGTGGGAGCCCTGTCATGGGGTCACACAGCTGACAGGCCGGGAGACTAGCCAATCACTGAAAAGCAGCTCCCTGGTGGTTGCCTGGAGCCAGCTGGGGGCTGGTATGGGAAAGCTCCGGCTGGAAGCTGTGAATGAAGGCATGCTCTCCGCCTGGTCGCTGTGGGTCCCACCCGGCCGCGCACATCTGCCAACGTCACAGCTGTGCTACTAAGGGCATGTCACCTACACGTGACAGCTGCCGACTCTTGACATGCACTCCCACAACGTCCACACCTCAACCAGAGCCTGATCTGAACATGTTTAAAAGCAGGGGAGGGGATTTCAGATGTGCCACATATTGGATGGTAAGGGTGTTAAGCTCAGTGCCAGTCCCCTGGGCTCACCGTGCTACTTGCTCTGCTTTTCTGAAGGCTTTTCTTTCTTTTTTTTTAGACATTTATTTATTTATTTATTTATTGTGTGTGTGTGTGTGTGTGTGTGTGTGTGCATGTGGCCAGCTCAGCCCACCAGGGGGCGGGGCTGGCTGGCATGTGGTGCTGGGGATTGAACCGCAGTCCCTGTGCTTTGCTGAGCTTGTTCCAAGTAGGTGCTTTAGACCACTGAGCCATCTCGCCAGCCCTTCTGAAGGTTTTTCAAGAATTAAACTTATTTTTAACTAGTACATGAAAACGTAACAACTGTACATATTGTAGGGGTAGGCAACTTGCTGTTTCACTACAGGTACACATTGCTTACTGTTTAAATCAGATTAAATATCTGTCTTTATCATTTCTGAATAGTAAAACTTGGAAAATTCTTGTATTTTGGAATTTACACTACATTATTGTTGTCTACAGTCCTACTTATTCTCCTTGCTTGTGCTTATTTGAAGCTTTCTATGATAAAATACTGAAAAAACTTGCTTCAAAATTAAGGCACAGTTTCAAATATTTAAAGGACTACTCCGTAGAGGAGGTACCAGGCCCTCCCAGAGCCTGTGCGGAGGGCAGTTTGGGTCAGCGCAGCGGGAATCAGGGGTGGGGTGGGCTGCTGGTGGGCACCCGGGAGACGGGTCACCTCGCCCAGGTCTCCTCTAACCTCGTGGTTTCCGCCTGGCAGCCAGGGCTCTGCAGCGCGGCCTCACGCCTGGGAATTGCGCTCTGCACCCCAGAAGCCTCATTCCTGGCGGAAGGTCCAGGGCGGCACCAGTCCGACAACACCCTCCAGTTGGCACCTTGTGATGTCGCACCCCTTCCTCCCTCCCCAGCACCCCTAAACCCTGCGCTGCATCTGCACCACAACCGTCGCACCTAGCCTGGAAGTGTTCGCCGGAGGTCCAGAAATGGGAACGAGGAGGGGGGTGAAACACAGACACCACCAGCGGCGCGTCCATCAGTCGCGGGTTCAGCCTGTCTGTCTGCCTGCCAGGGCCTCGGAACAGCCCATGTCCGCCGCCCGGGAGGGGCCCAGGGCCCACCCACCGCGGCAGCGTGGCAGCGCCCGCACCCCACCCCTGACCCCCAGGTGCCAGCTCCTCCCTGCCCCGGCCACCCCAGCACCGGGGCCCTCCTTCCCCTGCCCGCATGGCAGCAGCAGGAAGCTGGCCCTCGGCTGCACCGGGTCTCGGCCTGCTCTGCCCCCGGCCCCGGGGCCACAACCACAGCTATGGCAGCCACTGCACAAGGCCCACTGCAGGGCCCGCGCTCGGCTCCGTGACCACTGTGAAGAGCCCAGGGCTGCTTTCACGAGCCCAGCTCAGGCTGCTCTCAGCTGCACTTACCGTCCTGCTGAGCTGCGGCAGGACCGAGCGCAGTGCCAGCACCAAGCTTCCCAGGGGGCTCAGCTCCTCCAGGCTGCGCTCCGCGCGGTCCTCTGTGCCCCCAGGCTCGGCTCCAGCACCTTCTGGCCTAACCACCCCTAAAACGCAGAAGCAAGCCGATTTTAGGTAATGAGAAGAGCTGTGTCTGTTAAGTTCAAACATCCACTGAGTGCCCAGTGTCAGTCACTGTTCTGGAAAGTGCTGTTTCCCTGCCCGGCATCATGGCCCAGGAGGCTGAGGCAGGACTGCGATGAGATCAAGGCCAGCCTGGGATGCATAACTGAGTTCAAGACCAGCCTGACTGTATAGGAAGACCTCGTCTTAAAAGGAAAGAAAAGAGTTCTTAAAACAAAACAAAATGGTTTCCCTGAAGACAGTTACAGGGAAAAGAGTTCCAGACTGTCAGTCGGAGCTGCCTGGCCGACCCCCACTCCCAGGGCCTCATCTCCAAAGCACTGGGTCTTTGGCAACTCACACAGGCCACCTGGCCAAGAATAATTGATCGCGGCCTCTCCTAGCTGTGCTGCACCCTCCCAACTCTATTCTCGGGAGCCTCGGCTTTCCCTCTGGCGCCTCTGAAGTCCTCTCCCTCAGTCTCCGGCCTTCTGCAGCTCAGTCCCTGAAGGTGTTGTGTTGCCACTCCTGCTGGTGGTGATCAGCAAGCTTTACCTGGGGCTCCGTCCTCCCACGGACCAGGGCTCTGAGCTGCTTCAGAGGCACCTGCATTCCCGCTCCCGAGTTGGCTCCAGGGGCCAAGCTCTTCGGGGAGCTGCGAGCTGGGATCATCCTCCGTCTCCTGTGGGAAGGGATCATCTGGGGGCAGCGCTGTCACTGTGGGAGAAGAGCTGCTCAGGGCCAGCCCATGCCACACCCTAGGACCCTTCCCACACCCCTCCCTGCCTGTCATGCAAAGCATGCCTGGCGGAAGGAGTTCTGGCCCTCCCTGGCCCACAGAACACCCGTGAGCCAGCTGCACTCCCAAGCCTCCAGGCGCCTTTGCCCCTGCGTGTTTCCTGGGCAGCCACGTGGGCTGCAGCCTAGACCCCACGGACCTGACAGGCGCAGACGCACAGAGGTGCGGAGGGGGTCCTGGGCGGGGCAGAAACACACACACTCCATCCCACCTGGGAGGGACATAGGCTCTTGGGCACAGCCCCGGCCTTGAGGAGCAGCCCTAGAGGAAGGCAGCTCCGAGCAGCACGCTAAAGAGAAGGGAGCAAACCTCCAGTGCTCCTCAGCCAGTGTGACCCTCTAGAAAGAGATTTCTTTCCAACCTTCTATTTCATTTGGGTTTTGCACTCTTATCCAAAATATACCCACACTCTTTTTCTTTTTTTTTTTTTTTTTTTTGAGACAGGGTCTCGCTATGTAGCCCAGGCTGGCCTCAAATTCACAGTGCTCCTGCCTCAGCCTCCTGCATGCTGGAGCTACAGGTGTGCAACACTATACCCAGCCAAAATATATCCACTTTGATGAAGGGCAAAAATGTTTTCTCTCCCTAGTTGTCAGGAAAATTTAGCTCACTGAGAACACAGATTTTCGTGTGGCTGCCTGTCTTCCTTTCGTCCACCACATGCCTTGGACTCACACACCTGAGATGGAAAAGCAGTGGTGGCAGAACAGAACCGGGACTGGGGACATGGATCTACATCCTGGCTGGGGGCAATGCTGGCCATCTGGCTTCCAGGTGCTGGGCAGCAAGCACTGACAGGAGGCCACATCCTAGGTCTGCCTGTGCAGATTCTTGTTTGCTTCTGGTGCTGGGGCTGGAACTCAGTGCTGGCAGGCTACCCACCTTTGACATAGGCAAAGGGAGGAGCCCCAGGGTTCAGTGGGGGGTCACTGGAACAAGCAACCACCCCCCAGAGGCAGGAAAGATCATGACACTACAGAAGGGGGGGGTGGGACACTGGCCAAGGTACGACGGGAAAGCCATGCTGGTCCCTGCTGGTTAGAGAAGTTATCTTAAGATTAAGAAGTTGTGGGCTGCCTAGATAGCTCAGCAGACTAAGCATCTGCTTAGGCAAGAGCAGGGACTGGGGTTCGATCCCTGGCACCACATGATGCATTGGTCCCACCCCCAGGCATGCTGAGCCACCAAGTCTGGGTGTGGAGGCACACCCCTGTAATCCTAGTGCTGGGGAGGCTGAAAACAGGTGGATCACTACAAGTCTGAGCTGCATAGTGAGATCCTGTACAAAAA
>NW_004524593.1:22929823-22939800 GCF_000260255.1 Octodon degus | reverse complement strand
ATATATGAAGAAACTGTGTTCAGCCAGGTATGGTGGCATACACCTGTGACCCAGCCCCCAGCATTTGGGAGACCAAGGCAGCAAGATTCCCCAGAGTTCAAGGCCAGCCAGAGCTACATAGTTTTAGTTTAAACTAAACTAACAGCAGGATCCTGTCTTAAAGGCTAAAGGAGAAGCCGTGTGCACTGCTCAGTGACGCGTTCCCATAACTGCATGTGAACTGCGAACAGGTCCCTTTGTACATTCTTTTCTTTATCTTTCATTTTCCCTGTTAGCTTTCTCTAAAGTTTTCTGAAAATGCTAATGGTCTCAAACTGTCCTAAGGGAAGTCGGAGTAAGAAGGCCCCCTCGCCCCGCACCTGGAGGGCAGAAGGCGACCCGGGCCTCCGCCGTCCCGCCCCACGGCCGGCCCCTCCCCCAGGAGCGGCCATCTACCTGCGGCGGGTCCACTCCAGCCTTCCTCCAGTGCAGGCGCCGCGGCCAGCGGGGGGCGCTCTTCCTCCGCCAAGTGCCTGTACCTGACGAAGTAGATCAGGTCAAGGACGTCGTCCAGCACTGCGTACTCCTCCAGCTTGTTACTCTCCTGTGGCCCCGGGCCTCTGCTTTCCATCAGGCGGGTGTCGAGCATTTTCTCTGCTGCGCTCAGAATCTGGGCCTCGGAGGCCCGGAAGACCTTGTCCAGCACCTTGTCCGCGTTGTAGGGCAGGCTCTCCTGCCGCGCAGCCCTCAGCTTGGAGGACATGTCCTGCAGCATGGCTTCCAGAGCGCGGGCGTCGAGGTACTTGAGGAAGCGCCGCCAGGTCTGCTGCTCCTTGAAGAAGCTGCGGACGATGGGCCAGTCCTCCCCACCGCTGTCCAGCCCTGGCTCCAGCCCAGCATGGGGACGCCCCCAGGACGGGTCTTCGTCTCCGGGGTCTGCAGAGGTGGGCCCCAGGTGCCCCGTATCCCCGGCCTCCTCAGAGAGCTCCCCCGGGAACCCCTCCGCGGACCCTGCGCTGTCCCCATCCAGTCCCACAGCCCCCGGGCCGTCTGCTTGCAGCGCCTCGCCCAGCCCTGGCCAGGGGCCTTTGTCGCGACCTGCAGGGCCGCTGGGCTCTGACTCCGCCTGGGCTCTGTCCCTGGCCTGTGCTGGGGGCTCTCCATCCTCGGCCTCCACCTCCGTGCCGCCTGGCCCTGGGCTGCCTTCCTCTCCTGCTGCAGTAGCATTTTCTTCTTCAGTCCCAAACGGCCCATTCGGTTGTTGGTCTTCTTTGGTTCCTGGATCAGGTTGAATGGTCCCTAAATGTGCCTCCGCGGAGCCTCTGGGACCGACAGGGGACTTCCAGCCCCAGAATTCCTGGCGGGTATCTTGAGACTGCTTGGCACTTGCAGCATTTTCATCCTCCAGCAGCTCCTCCTCCTCCTCTTCTTCTTCCTCCCCTCCCTCCTCCTCCTCCTGCATTTCTTCCCCCTCTGTCTCCACAGCTGGGGAGCCTGGAGCCGCTGCCGAGCCCTCCTGCGGGCCCCTCTCTCCTGCCCTCTGCTCTGCTTGGGCCTGGCCGGAGTCCAAGCCTACAGCTGACTCTGTCTCTTCCGTCCCCTGGTAATCCGCATCTCTCTGTGGTGGCCTGGAGAGATTTCCTCCTAGAGCTATGACCTCCTCTTCTGATTTTCCTGACAAACCCGCAGCAGCTGGAGCAGAAAACTGAGGTTGATGTTGGGCATTAAGGGCTGGCTCCTCACTGCGCTCCCCTGGAGGGTGCTGTGCCACACTGGGGTGCAGGTCGGGCCCCCCTGCTGAGCCCCCTGCAGCGGGCACACTGGCTTCCGACCCACTGTGGGGTGGATCGGCCCCAGAAGGCAGCTTGGGCCTGGAGGGCTCCCGCGAGTGCTCCCCTCCCGGCTCACCGCCTGCAGCTTCCTGCACCTCGCCGCTTTCTGAGCCGCTCTGTGAGCCATCCGCCCAAATCTCCACTCCAGATCCTTCTTCCTGGAGTGCATCTTTTGTGCCAGGGACACCAGCTTCTTGAGAGTCACCACCTCTGCTCTCCAAGGCCAGGGGAAGGGGGTCTCTGCCCTTCCTGGCGGTGGGCACAGTGCTCTGCCCATCCACGCCCTCTGGCCTCACTCCCTCCGACTGGGCCTCATCTTGTACTGGAGGCTCCTGGATTTCCCTGCCTTTTTCTTCATTGGGAGGTTCTGTGTCCACTCCTGGGTCATTTTCTTCATTTGTTTTAAAGACTTCTACAAAAAAGTCACCTGCAGTTTCAGGGTCTAAAGAATCTGCTGGTGTGCGCGGCCTCCTCCGCTTGCTCTCTGGGCCTGCGGCATCACCATCTTCCTTTTCTTCCTCTGAATCGGAGCCCTCCAGATGTGACACACTGGGCCTGCCATCACCTCCTGCGACAATGGAGAAGAGAGTGTCCCCCCAGGTGGTCAGTATGTTCTTATCACCAGTCCCCACGCCAGGGGGCGGAGCTGCTGGGCCTTTGCCCTCCCCCTTCCCCGAGTTCTGCGCCTCCTCTGCTGAGGACTTCTCTGGCCCAGGCCCCACTGCAGGGCCGGGATCTTCTGAGTCAGTGAAGGTCAGGAGCGGCAGTTCCTCAAGGCCTCTGCCGTTCACCTCCCCACCCTCCATGGCATAGGACTTGGTGTCCAGCGCCCCGTCGAAGTCCTCTTCCGGGGAGGTCACCAGTCCTGTCGTCTCATCATCAGACACCATGGCATCTGCTGTAGAGCCAAACTTGGTCTTCAAGTCAAGAGTCATTTCCTTCTGTAGGAACTTGAAGGCATCCGGCTTCCGCTCCCCAGAGGCCTGGGGACGCCAGCCAGTTCTGTTGCCCTCACTTTCTGGCACTTTCAGTTTCTCTTGCAACATTTCTTCGAAGGCCTCTGAGGTAGGGCCCTCTGCTGGGACTGGCGCTGGGGCTGGGGCTTGGCCTGGGTCTGTGGGGGGCTGGGGCTCCCCAAGGTCCTGGGTGCCTCCCTCGACCTCGCTGTCTACAGGCCCGGGCTCGGAAGGGGGCTTCTCTCCACTGGGGGCCACCTCCTTAGCAAAGCCTTCTGAAGAATCTTCCGTTACAGAATCATACAATTCCAAAAACCCTAAGAGTTCTTCTACATCATAGCTGGCAAATTCATCTCTTCCCCCATCAAAACAGACGAAGTCCGTCTCCTGGAAAGGAAAAGGAGATGTTAATGTCACTGACCATGTGTCGCAGACCAGCTCTTGCGTGTGGTGACAGACACAATCCCACACCCGGCCCTGGTGCTGGGTAGCTGGGGCAACCCTGGCCATGGCTGTTCCTGGGCAGCAGTCAGAGCCCACTGTCCACAGCAGCTACACCCACCCTTGGCCCCCAGGTGGCTGGCTCAATCTGCAGCTGAGTAAGTCTCCCTCACTGTGGACTGCAGTGTTTCTTTTTCTTTCTTTTCCTTTTTTTTTTTTTTTTTTTTTTTTGTGGAACTAAGGGTTAAACTCAGGCCCTTGGGCTTACCAGGCAAGCGATTATTCTACTGAGCTATCTCCCCGGCTGGACTGCAGCCCATTATGCCATTATGTTTACCTTTTTTTTTTTTTTTTAAACAAAGCATAGCCATGTTTTCTAAAAGCACAATGAATAAAAATGGAGACATCTTGGTCTCCGTCTGTCTGACTCCTGCTCTCTCAGTCTGTTCTGAGCACAAATGGAGGAAGGGGGTGTCGTTTATTACGTTCCCCAGCTCCTCACAGCCATGCCTCACGTCCAGGAGAAGCAGAGCTGTGTGCCCTCACGCTGCGTTGCTCCGTCCCTAAGTCAGGCAGTGGCGCCTTCTGCCAGGCCCAGTCTCCGTGGTGCTTGGCGCCTACGTTCCCTTGGATGTTGAGATGCGCTCAGGGCCATTTTTTCAGCGTAAAGGGAAGGGTGTTCAGTGTGGGGCAGAGGCCGAAGCAGGTGAGGCCTCTATGGCCTCGTCCTCCTGTCTCCCACGCACCTCCCAGGCCATCTCTCAGTGACAGCGAAGCCAGCAGGCCAAGCAGTGACAGCCCATGAACAACAGCTCTGACTTCATCTAGGGACTGGTCTGTCCCCCAGCACATGTGCTCTGCAGCCACCCAAGGGCCACCCAGGTGGCTCAGCAAGGGTAGATGTCCCTTACTGCAAAACTTAGACCTCCAGGAAAGAACCAGCTGGGATCAGGATCCTAGGACCCAAAATCCTGGGAAGTCAGGGCCTCAGAGACGCGGGGGGTGGGGGGATACACGGTTGCCAGTGCAACTGGTGCCTGCCCATCACCGTCAGACGGGCTCTAAGACCCAGCCCACAGGCTCCCTTCGCCAAACCAGTGACAGAAGGTGGCCCCACAGGTCACTGTCCAATAAGAAGTTGGTGTTTCTAGCTCACTCTTAATCAAATTAGAGCTTGATTAATTTATCCTTATCACTGTACACTGAAGATGTCTAATAGTACTCAATGAGTAGTACGTTTAGTAGTATTCAATGTACTTATAAAATGAAGTTATTTACACCTTACATTTAATAACTGCGCACAAAGGTGTTAAAACTTAATTTTCACACACAGAGAAGCGCCCTAGTGACTACCCAGCCCCTAGTGACAATATTGGTTTCCTGTGTTAGCTAAAAATCAAATCATGGTATGTTCTTCCATAAATGCTTTTCAAACTTTGCTCATTTTACAGGTAGTCCGATTCCAAGTTAAAATCTGACATATATGTTACATTGTTTTTTCTTCAACTAAAACAAACTTGCAAAAAAACAATTACCTGAAACATAACTGAGAAATTCATAAGTCAATTTATAATTGAGAACAAAATCAAAGCCCGCAACTTACATCTGCTGGGACTTGTAGCTCCTCCTTGGTGTACTCATAGTCCACCCGGATCAAATCCTTTGGGAAATACCCAAAACTACGCCCAACCTGAATGAAAAAAAAATGGCAAAGGGAAAAACAGCAATCAAATTCTGTGTGAGGAATATGAATGAGCAGCTTCTTAGACATGACAGGAAATCGGGGCCAGGGAGATGGCTCGGTAGAATAAGCACTTGCCTGGCAAGCGTAAGAGCCTGAGTTCAATCCCTGGTTCCACAAAAAAAAAAAAAAAAAAAAAAAAGACAGGAAATAAACAGATAGGTAGGTAGGTAGAACCAAAAGAGCTAGACCATTGCCTTTATTATTATGAGATTATATCCCAATAAAATAAAATTAAGTGCAGAATACTGTTAAATGGTTCTAAAATCAATAAAGTTTTCTGTATATTCAGCTTAATTCTAATCAGAGTGCAGAAAGTTAGATTGTAGAAGAAAGCAAAAGATCTGCATAGATTACTGTGTGTTACATGAGTCTTTTTTTTTTTTTTTTTTTCCGGAACCAGGGATTGAACTCAGGCCCTTGCGCGTGCCAGGAGAGTCCTTATTCTACTGAGCCATCTCCCCGGCACACTTGTATTACATGATTAAAACTACACAAATCAAAGCCCATTAGAAACACAACTCCAAATAACCTCCAGCAGCAACTGACCCAGACACCTCACTGAATTGCTAACAAACTAACGCATGTGTTTCATAAGCCAAGGCACAACAGCTATGAAAACTGACAAGAGGACAGAGTTTCTGAGATGCATGGCCCTTGCATCTAATGGCCTCTACTGACATGTGCTAGCCTAGCTTTCCAAGAAACTACAGGAGGGAGAACATACACTTGCAATGTAATGCATACCAAGCTTCGGATTTTTTTTTTTTAGCAAGCTTCAGATGCAAAATAAATCCTGTGTAGAACAAAATCCCTTCGCTTTTCACACCAGCAGGTAAGCTATACAACAGATGTATGGAAAGTGTCCCTGAGGGCCAGCCAGATAGCTCAGCAGACTAAAGCGCCTGCTTAGGCAGAGCGCAGCAGCCGGGGCTTGATCCTGGTGTGCTGTGCCGGCTCTGCCCCCGGTGCACACTGCAGTGACAATTGAGATCGGGCGTGGCGGCGCACACCTATAATCCCAGCTCTTGGGAGACTGAAAACAGGAGAATCACTAGGGGTCCGATCTACATAGTGAGACCCTGTAGACCCTGTCCTAAATACGTTAAAAAATAAAGAAATAATAATAACAAATAAAGTGTCCCTGAGACCCACACTGTAGGCTGTGAGGGAGCCACAGACCTCTTTCCCATCATTAAAGAAGATGCACAAACAAAATGCACAAAACTATCCCTAACCTTACAATATCCAGCCACAAGGCGGGCTCCTGCTGTCTGGAGCTCACGTGAGAGCTGCACTAGCAGCAGAGTTCTGCCACGAAGGTTACACACAGCCGGACACGGAAAAGCTGTGTTACTGGCAGATAAAGTCTGAAACCACAGGAAACCACGAAGAGTGCAGAATGAGAACTAAGAACCCGAACTAAGAATCCCAACCAAAACCTAGGAACCTTGATCTCCCAAGGTCAGGACCATGGAGTGAGAAGGGCTGCAGGGGAGAGACCCCATTCCTTCTGCGGAACTTCTGTTAGGGTCAAATCGGGATAAGGAGGACAGCAGAGATACGTGGAAAGGACAAGCATCTGTCTTTGCTTAATCTTTGCCACGGAGCCCTTGGGTTACATAAAGCTCTGTGATTATACATGGTGCTTTCACGTTTCTTACAATCTGACAAAAAAATGGTGCAGAATCAGGGATCTCGCCGCGGGGAGGTTTCCAGGTCTAATTTTGCTTCCGTGCACCTCCCCAGCAGAGCACTGCTGATCTGACTTGGGGTGGTGCTGCTGCAGGGAGCAGGCTCCACGTGCGCTCTCCTCAGAGTGCGTGTCACCAAGCACTGCTGCAGAAGGAAGGCAGAGGGATCCCTGCCCTTCCCAGCAACTCAGCGGGCACCCAGCTGGCCGCAGCACGAAGTGCCGCTGGGCGATGCCAACAGGAGGCCAAACACGGGCTGCGAGCACAGAGCCTCTGGCCAGTGCTGAGGGCACAGTTCCCTCGGAGGGCAGGACTGGTGCTGGTCCCAGGGAGAAGCAGGTTTCTAGAGGTGGCTACCTGAGGGAGCCTTGGTGTGGGGGCAGGAAAATGCAAGTCAAGCTCTGCTACCCAAAAACGCAAGGGTGAGGAATGAGAAAGCTGTTAACTGCTGTGTGGGAACGAGCGCTCAAAACCCTTACCAGGACCAGTCTGCGAAATGCTGTTCCTGACTGCTTGACCGGTTGGGATTCTTCCCGAGGACTCTGATGGACAACTTAAACCTATTTGTATTGCAGGCTTTCTCAAGCCTTATTTTCTGCTGCTTGTTTGGTGTTTTACTGAGGGTGAGAACTGTCAGAGTTGGGATGGACGGTGTCCGAAGCTGGAACAACCCCAAGGCCATCGAGCACCTGGCTCCTTGGGGGTGGTCCACCTATCACACTTTGTGAAATGGAAAGGTCAGGACTTACAGTTCTCCATCTGCTGGGCGTGGTTCTGCATGCCTGTCAGCCCCGCACTCAGGAGGCTGAGGCAGAACGGTCACTGGGAGTTCGAGGCCAGGCTGCATAGTGAGACCCTATACCCTCTGCTTCTCCCAAAAAAAGATTCTTCAGATCACTCACAGTAAATCCCTCATTAGAACTATCGAAGCGCCATGCAGTCATGGGCTGCCATGTCTGATTTCAGGGCACTCACTAACTGGGCTGGGACAGAACTCCTGGGGGTCCCTGCCAGCATGATGTGGCTGAAAGAAAAACAAAATCTCACCCAGAAATTGCAATAAAAATAGACAGGGCAGCACATGTAAATAAAATGAAGACTCGCAAAGTCAGCTTAAAACTTGCAGGGCCGAGGTGCTCGCCTGCGAAGCTTGCAGTTCCCGTCTGCCACCTGCAGAGCCTTCTTTTTTTGAAGGAAGTAGTAGAATGAACACTTGTTACCACTCCAACTTTTCTCTTGTCTGGAGCACCCCCGACTTCATGCTAACGGGCCTGAGCCAGAACGGGTTCTGTTCTGTTTCAGAAACCTGCGCTGGGTCAGGCCCCGGGCCTGCTGGGAACGCAGGGCACCTTGTCCTCAGCCCAGCAGATTCCAGGGATTAACTCAAAGACCCCAAGAAAACGGTCACCTAAGTCTACACTGCTCAACAACTCTACCAAAGGAAGAACATAAAACACATCCAAGTTTTACTTACACTTCCAGCCCAAACTTCAGGCAAAACACCTGCCAGTTTATAGTAGACATATACAGGGTCACCCCTTTTAAAATTCACAAAGCGACAGTCCGGGCCAGTGAAATCTCCGAGCGCTTCACCCCGGGCCATTAACACTGTTATCAGGATAGAAAACAAAAAACACGTATCAGAAGTCAACTTTGTCCACTGACCCACCAGGAAGTATAAATAACCCACCGGACACAGCTGAGGTGTCCCCTACGCGGCAGCTGCTTCCAGTTCCCGCGCCGGGCGCCTGTGACACTCTGAGCTTTATTGCTGTGGGCCGCAACATTCCCGCAATTAGACTAGGGATGGGTAAGAGCCACTGTATTTCCTCTGGCTGGTGAAGAAACAGGGCAGGACCGAGAAAAAGCCCTCTCTTCCTCTTCCCGGCTAAAGCTCAGGTTCTTCGGTGTCATCCCCATAAAAAGCTTCATCCGCAAGCATGTGCACGCGTGAGAAGACGCCCACTGGGTTGCGCAGGCGAACGGCACAGGTAGAGCACACAGCGCACCGGAAGGGCATCTGCACCCCCCGGGGGGCAACTAGTCACGCCCGCCGCGCAGGCCTGCTCTACAGCGGCAACCAGGAGCCGCCTGGGCAGCCCAGGAGCCTCCAGGCAGGGCCTGGGCATGTGCACCCAGAGGACTGCGATCCCATTGCATCACCAGGCAATGTTTACTCAGAGCAAATAATGTTGATTGTACTCATCATTAGGAAGGTTTCAAAACAAAAATGACCCTTTTAATGTTTCTCTATGAGCTAAATTAAAAGTGGATGTTTCATTTGACAGGGACAATGCCTGACTATAACAGATTAAGCGTTATCATCCTGCTTGAAATGCGATCTAGAAACCAGGAGAAGCAGTATTTTGAATTTTTTTTTTTTTTTTTTGGTCAGAACTAGGGATTGAACTCAGGCCCTTGTGCTTGCCAGGGAAGTGCTTATCCCACCGAGCCATCTCCCCAGTATTTTTGTTGTTGACAAAGTACAGTTTCTGATGGCAGAGGAAATGGACCTTAAACACATGTAGATAGCAGAAACCAGGCAGAAATGGAAATAACACATTTTCTAAAAGCCAACTGGCAATGAAATGTGTAAATATTATTTTCCTAGCAAATATAATTTATTCAATATTATCCAGTATTAAAATATGTACTTGAACAAATGTGCGGATTTCGAGGGGGTAGTTCACTTTTAGAAGCTCAAGTATGATCATTCTGTGGCTCGTCGGCACCCTAACTCATAGCTCACAGCTAATGGGGGGTGAGGCTGAGGGGCTGAGTAGCTGAAACTTGGGGTGCTACGAGACGTGGAAACAGCAGTGTTCCTCCAGCCCCCTTGGACCACCGGGGACTTGTAGTAACACAGCAGACGGCCATATGACGGGGACTATCTGAAAAGGACATGGGATATGGTGCATACACACGTGTACACACACACACACGCACGCACGCACGCACGCACGCACTTCATAGGACTCAGCCCAAGCCCTGCACTGGTGCCTGTCTTGACAGCGCCCCTTCAGCCCACGTCACAGGCCTGTCCTCCAGCAGCCTCCTGAGCACTGACGAGACTCAGGCTGTGCTTGTCAAGGTGACTTTGAGGAATCAGGTGGGACAGTGAAAACTCTGCCATACAGCTGCTGGCTTTCTTCAGAAACCTGCAGGGGACAGCATGGCAGCCGAGGGCACCTGCAGGGCTCAGGTACCTCTACCCTCTGACTTGCTCCAGCAAGGGCATCAATAACTTAGCCCCGTTATACTGACTTTCTTGTTCCTTGGTGGTAGTGTATTGCTACAAACATGCAAACTATATACATGTGTATGTATATATATA
>NW_004524593.1:22911017-22929668 GCF_000260255.1 Octodon degus | reverse complement strand
TTATTATTTATTTTATTTTATTTTTTTGGCAGAACCAGGGATTGAACTCAGGCCCTTGTGCTTGCCAGGGATGCGCTTATTCTACTAAGCCATCTCCCTGGCCCCAACATGCAAATTATTGTTTGTTTTTGGTAACATAATTTGAATGCAAAAGTTAAACTGCTGGTTTCTTGTTCTTTAGTGCATGGATATTATGTATGAATTCATGAACATCACTCTCAGTGGTTTACAAGGTTACTGGAGAGCAGGCTGCCTGGACCAGCAGCCCAGAGGGAGAGGTTAGAGGAGCCAGCCCCAAGTCCACTTGGCTGGAGACCCTGAGGTGGAGCATGATGGTGACTGTAATGACCTCTTCCTCTAAGTGGAAAGATCTCTGCTGCCCTCCCCGGCATCTTGGGCCTTCTTAGCCGGTTGCTGGGAGGCGTCCATGCAACAGAACACCGGGCTGAGGCCAGCAGGGTGGGCCTCTCAGAACCTAGCACATGCCAAGATTCTGGACTGGTTCAGATCCTAAACTCTGGACAGGGGTCAGCACAGCCCAAATCCCAAAGGAAGCTGCAGGGAAGTGGCTCACAGCCCCTGCCCATGGCCCTGAACAGGGCTTCACCCACCTAGTGCTGGCTGTCCTAAGGGGACCCCGGCTGTCCCCGTGAACCCTCGCCCCCATCGCTCCTCAGCCGGCAGAGGAAAACCGCCCGCAACAAGTGGAGGCGCAGCCCTGGAATCGGGGTGGGGGCCAAGGGCCCAGGGCCACTCGCCTGGAACTCCCAGGCACATGGTGATTCCCCGAACCTCCTCGACCCTCGGCCTCCAGAGACCTCTGCCGCCACACGTTTCCCCAGGCTCCCCGCGATCTCTTGTACCCGGTGGCTCTTCAGCCCCCGCGATCCCCTAGGACTCCCCCATCTGCCCGGCCGCCGCGAAGCCCCCTGGCCCTCACTCGCCCTCTGATTCTCGCCATCTCCCCGGTCCCCGCAATCCCCCGTGGTCCTCACGATGCCCCACGATCCCCCAGGACCCCCGAGATCTCTCTGGGCCCTCCGGACGCCCCGCGGTCCCCCTCGACCCCCGTGGCCCCGGCTTCCGCCCGCACTCACTGCTGCACTCGGCGTCGGCGCAGAGCTTAAACTCCGAGAGGCGGCGGTCGCGACCTGGGGACGGCTGTCCCCGCACCCATCCGGGCGGCGCGGACAGCAGCAGCGACAGCAGCAGGGACAGCAGCAGCGTCCGCGCCGCAGCCATGTTGCGGTCCCGCCCGCACGGCTGGGGGCAGGGGACACGTCAGCTGCGTGGCGACGCTCCGCCCCCGCTGCCTTGGCGACCGCGCGCGTCCCGCCCTCCGCGAGGCGCAGTCGCGTGGCCGTCCCTGCCCGCCGCCTCCCTAGGCTCGCGGGTGCGCGGCCCGGCGGGCCGGGGGCTGCGGGAGGGAGGTGGCCGGGAGCTCAGGCCTGCCCGGGGGCTTCACCTAGGGGACGCCGCCGACGCCCGGGAGCAGAGCCGCGAGCTCAGGCCAGCGGCGCAGCGCGCGTTCGCTGGGTGCTGCCTTCGTGCCGGGCTGTGCTCCCCCAGGGACCGCAGATTCCCACTGCAGGTCCTCCGAGAGGGACGGTATGGGGGCATCGGTCCTCAGAGCGGCGGGGCAGGGAGCCGAGATTCAAACCAGGCAGAGCCCTCCCTTGGACCACGGCTCCGGAAAGCTTCCGTCGTGCAGCAAACAAATCTTGTGCCTTTTTCTGGCCAGAAGAGGAAAATTTGATTTAAATGATCATGTAACTGAATTACATATCGACTCATTTTAATTTTTTTTTTTTTTTTCCTGAGGCAGGTGGCGTTTGTCTGCGACCCGCCCATCAGTTGGTTTCCCAGAGTAATCGGATTCTGTAAAAGCCAGAGAAAACCTGAGCCCCCCGCCCCGCAGCAGTCCACAGTGCTACAGCCAGAGACCTGGGGAATGCCCGTCTTCTGGGCCCGGGGCTCTGGCGCTGGCGCTGCGTGCAGGACCGCGCTAGGTCCCGGCGGACTGTTATTCTTCACTTTTTTAGTGTGCTTGGGTGCGTTGCAGTGCAGCAGGCATATCTGATTGACTCTTATGGAGAAAGACTGTTTTCTCTCAAGCCTTGCAGTGTTCAGCCTTCTCAACCTGGGCAGTAGGAAGAGCAGTGTAATTGCTATCACCCAAGTGTCCGTGGTCAGAGCTTGCTGACCAGCCGTGATCTCGCTTCCCTCACACCCCACATCCAATGTCTTTATTTGTAAGAGCTGTATTGATAACGGGCCCACTGAACATCACTCATGTAAAGTGTGCAGCCGGGTAAGTCTCGACATCGTCAGGCCCGGGAGACCCTGGCCACAATCAACACAGCCCCCAAGGGCCTTCATGTGTCCCTAATCCCTTTACCTGGCTAAGTGTTGTGGGGTCTCTTAAGAGCACGACAGTGCTGCATCAGAGGATAGAGACCTTCCCTGACCAGCCTGCCTAAGGGAAGCCCTTCCAACAAGCTCAGTGCCTGGCACCTGTTTTATTGTTCTCAGAGCTCTCGCCACTTGCCTTATGTTTACCTGTTTGACTGCTCCACACCCCAAGTCAAAGCAAACTCCTCCGCAACAGGAGTCTCGTCCACTGCTGCTACCCCACACATGGGGAGGTCCGCCGTGTGCGAGGTGCTTGACACGTGGCTGCTGGATGAGCCTGCCGCTCCTCGCGTGCTATCAGCACTTGGTCAGGCTAAACCCAGGCCCGGGAAACAAATATCACCCAGCCGAAAGGCACCAGGAACAAGGGCGTGACACGTGCTCCCTTGGTAGCCTCCCAACACCTGGAACAGCACAGTGTGTTCACCTTGAGCGGATGGGGAGGGAAGAAGTCTCACTTTACTTTTTTTTCCTATTCTATTGGAAAATCAGTGGCATAAATGTCTGCTTGGCAAGTGCAAGGTCCGCAGTTCGATCCCTGGTACCACATACTGTGCTGGCCCCAGAACTGAGCATGGTGGGGCACACCTGTAATTCCAGCGCCAGGGCGTGTTATGGTTTGTGTGTAGTTGTCCTGCTGAAACTTTATGAGGTTATGAAGCAGACTTCTAGAGTTTGTGATTAATTCTCAATCCAGTGCTGGGATTGAGTGTAAATACTACTGGGATTATAGGTGCGAGAGCTACACCCAGCCCGGGGCAGATAGCCTGAATGGAACATAAGGGAGACAGACTTGCTCTCTGCTGCCATGGTTGCCGCTGCGCCTCCCATTTGCTCCTGCTGTTTTACTGTTTTCTGCTGCCATGAACTGTTGCCCTCTGCCTCTGCCCCGTGCTGCTCTGCCTTGGAGGCAGAAGTATGGACTGGAACTTCCACTAATGATGAGCTAAATAAGCCTTTCCTTCCTTAACTTCGGTGTTGGGTATTTTTTATTTTTGTATTTTTTGTATTTTAGGGAAGGGTCTACAGAGTGTTCAGGGTCTCACTACTAGATCAGACTGGTAGTGATCCACCTGTTTACAGCCTCCCAAGAGCTGGGATTACAGGCGCACGCCACACACCCAGTCTCAGTTGCCCTCTCAGTGCGCCCCGGGGGCAGGGCTGGCACACCGCTAGGCCTGCTTGCAGGTGCTTTAATCTGCTGAGCTAGTTGGCTGGCCCTGGGTGTTGGGCATTTTGTCCCAGCAATGAGAGAAGAGTAACCGAGACAGGGAAGCTGAGACTAGAGGCTCACTACGAGTCTGAACTGTGTAGCGAAAACTCTTTCAAAAAAGAGGAAAAAAAGCAAATGAAAAGTAATTTTAATTTTTCTTCCATTTAGAATAAAATGATGATTGGTGGAAAAAGCAAAACAGCAAAAGGACCTAATTGAACATTACTGTGCTGCTGTTCATATTGAGTTGGTGGTAGAGATCCTTTTATATTTGGGCTGAAGAACTGACTTCGTAGAATTTGGAAGGTTTTGATTTGTGTGCATTCTTTTAAAAAAGTTATTGCCTTAGGAGATGTGAACGTCCAGTGGGTAATGGCAGAACGCTTCTCTGTGAGCACGAGGCGGTGGTGCCCTCTTCCGAGCAGCAGACGAATGTCGTGGGAGGATCATCATCCGTCTTGGGTGCTGTGGCACTAATGCTTACTGTACGCTTTGTTTTTTGCTTTCTTAAAACAGGGTTGCTAGAGGCCAGGGAGATGGCTCAGTAGAATAAGTGCCTGCCTGGCAAGCACAAGGTCCTGAGTTCAATCCCTGGTACTGAAAAAAAAATTAATAAAAAAAAAACAAAACAAAACAGGGTTGCTGACCTTGAACTCACTATGTAGCCCAGCATGGTTTCTAACTTGCAGGGATCCTCCTGCCTCAGCCTCCCCTGTGCCAGGATTGCAGGCGTGGGATGCTTAACCTAAACTCTTATTCTATGCATATTGCTTGTTAACACCTCCTGGGGAGTGCTCACCGAATCACAGTTAAATGTGTATGTTTGGGTTGGAGGAGACAGAAATACAGGATGTGGATGGTTCCTGACTCAGGGGCTTGAAGTCTGCATGACCTGAAGTGTGAACCTGTGGCTTTCTCTCCGCTGGTACCCTTTCCCCGACAGTCCTATCTCCAAGGAGAGGTTTAGTTCAGGGTTCCAGCCCAGGCTCGACTGGCCCCAAGGCAGACGCAGCGGG
The DNA here is from genome assembly GCF_000260255.1 of Octodon degus. Taxonomy (NCBI): domain Eukaryota; kingdom Metazoa; phylum Chordata; class Mammalia; order Rodentia; family Octodontidae; genus Octodon; species Octodon degus. The sequence continues at coordinate 22,925,027 of NW_004524593.1, read as the reverse complement.
AGGAAAGCTGCTCAGGGCTTTGGGGCAAGGGTCAGCAAAAGGGAAGGGCTGGAGTGGGAGATAACCCCTCAGGGCATCCCCCAGGGACACCCCCCTTTCCACCTGACCCACCGCCCTGTGATCCACCCACCCTTCAGCACCGAGGCTTGGGGACAAGCTAGAGCCAAGCCATAATAGGCGGTGAGACAGTACTTCTGAGCCATGTCTGGAGGAGGCATGGCAATAACAGTGCCAGTGCACAGTGCCTTGGTGCCCCCGGAGCATGCAGGAGGCCCACCCTTAAGTCCCAGGAAGAGCCTCTCGTGCCCCCAGCAAGGGGACACTCAGTGCCTGCTAATGTAGTACGGTGAAAGGGTTATTGAAGACCCTGGCTCCTACCCCACGGGGTAAGAGATTCACCCTTGGGGAAGACTTCCAAGTTCTGCTGAGCTATGACTGCCCATGTCCATCTTTATCTCACCTTTCAGCCCTATTGGAGCCTGGCTGAGGTGCTCATGAGTCTCAGCATAACAAAGCAGGTAAGAACTGCCCCCAGTAGAATAGAGGCTCTGAGCAAGAGCCTGTGAGATTCCAGGGCTAAGACCTGAGATACTGTCTCTGCTGAGGCTGTGGACTCAGAAAGAATTATACCTTCTTGGCAGCAAAGGTGCCGGCGTCGCGCACACCAAGCTCCCCCTTATTACATCACTAGTTGGAGGCCTCTGTGCGGGGCGCGAGGGCGCTTTATTTCTCCTTACAGCCACACCTGCAAAATGCTTCTCCCTGGCACTCTGCTGGGGCCCCTTCCTGCCTTCCTGATTGATACCAATAAAAGCTGTGAGCTCTTGGACTCGTGGCCTACTGTTCCACACAGCACGAGCCGTCCCAGAGCTCCTCAGCTGCACCACTTTCTCTCTGTCCCTTCACGTGCGCCGTCTTGCCAGGTGGGAGGCTGGTACCCTCCGCGGGGGCTTCTGTATGCCCTCCCACGTCAGACATCTATAGAAGCAGAAAAAATACATAAATCAAGAGTGTCAGACCCTGGACAGTTAGAGAAGACAGGGACTCCAGAGAAGACAGCCAGCCCAGGAGGTGAGTGTGGTCCTTGTTCCAGCTCACTCCCTGGGAGTGTTCAGGTCCCAGCAGGGCAGGGACACTCAACAGGAAGCTGCCGGAGCTAGAGACAGGCTGTAAAGTTGGGGAAGCTACAGCTAGAATTCACAGAGCAGAGTACAGGCAGGAAGAGGTAGGCAGAGGGGGAGTGGAGATATTCCAGACGTCTGCAGAGACCTCCAGTGTGTTAATTCTTTGGTTACTGTGGACTGATCAGGCCCACAATCTCCCACACGAGTGGACAGTGAAGGCTTAAATGAATCACGTGGTATGATTTTAGGGCTCCTGCAGGATCAAAACCCGCTAACAGAATCCAAGATTCTCTAGAAGCTAGAATAGCGATCTGCTCTGGGAAGCCCATATTTATTTATCAAAACAAGGGAGAATACTGAAGAAAGGTGGAACCACTCAAGAACTTCTGCAAGTGAGACATTATGTTAATTTAAGAGAACCACGTTCTCTCCAGGAAGGTCTCCACCCAGATAGTGAGATGCCTGCAGCCCTCAGTCTTGTCTTGATCTAGCTGAGGTTGGAGCCAGGCGCCTTTAGCTGTGGCCTTAGATGTGGCGCCTGGGCCTCCCTCAGACAGACTCACAGTTAACACGGAAAGCCAACTGCGTAGTGTAAATCCTGCTCAGAGCTGCTGCTTAGTGGTCTCAATCAGGCCTCCTCCAAGTCTTCTTTGAGGGACAAGAAGCACACTTGTGGAACCACATGACGGAGAGTTTACACTCTTAGAAAGAAATCAGATTCCTCTGTCTTTAAAGGTAACTAAAGTTATACGTCAGATAAATTCTAATGAGTCTTAGTTAAAAAAACCAAAAACTGGTCACAACAGAGTCAGGAAACAACAACAAATACACATTTGTGTAGCAAGCTGCCCTGCGCAGTGCCATTACCTGCTGATGTCCTGAGGTCTCTGTCTTTCTTCCCTTTCCTCAGAGTCTGGCCTTTGTACCAGTGTCTAGGAGGTGGCCCACCTTCATACCTGGGCCCAGGAGCCCCCCAGTTCTGTTCGGAGGATGACAGGTCACTCCAGATTCTCTCTGATCTTCAGAGTGGGAGCTGCTAAGAGATAAACAGGTGTCTCTTGCTAGCAGCAGTCACTGCGTTAGTAAAACTAAGAAGAGGTTGGGGGAAGCCTACCCTGCCACCCAATCAGTGCTAGAAAGTGCTTTGGTCCAAGTCTCAAGCATTAAAGAGTCAGAAGAAAGAGGAAAGTGAGTGATGGGGGATGAGATCTGCTAGGCCTCTGTGAATACACAGGACTTAAGAGTCTAAAAAGAAGAGAGGAAAGGGAAAGTGAGAAAATAACATGGAAAACCACAGCAGAAAGTGTTACATTTAAGACAGTAAGGAAGTCCTATTTCCATACAGCGAAAGGATTCTGTTAGAAACGCAGGACAAAGCTGTATGGCCAGGATGGGTCAGAGTAAGAAGGCCTTTGGAAACCAAGCCTGAGCACTTAGAATAAAAATAAAGAACGCTCTGACTTAAAGGAAAGGGATTGTCTAACTGAAGTTAAGCGAGTGTCCTGCCCTCCCCAGAGCGAGTCATGTACCAGGCACATCTGTGCCAGCGTGGACAGTTTGTCCAGCCCAAACAGTCGCGTTCTATTGCACAAATAAACTCAAACATCTGACACTGCCACAACTGCATAGATGTATATACAAATTCCTGCTTCCGGTTCGGCCTAATTTACCTTGGCATTATTTTCATAAAGTCAAATATTTGATGCTTTGAAACAAGTGCAGAGCAAATGTGGGGTGCGGTCTGTATAATCAATTGCCAAAGTGCAGACTATTTGGCTTTGTCCATTTAGTTTCTGATATGAACTACTTCCTCACCAGGAAGGCGTCAGGGCGGGGTTGCAGTGGAAGAGCCGGAGACCTGAGACAAGCTGCCAGCCTTCTGTCTCAGACTCTCCCACCAGTAGCACTGATGCCAAGGAGAAGTCTTCTTAGAGTTTTTATTTTTTAATCTTTTATTTATTTATTTGGTACAGGGTCTCGCTATGCAGCTCAGACGTGTAGTGATCCTTCTGTCTCAGCCTCCCCAGCGCTGGGTTACAGGTGTGCACCACCAGGCCTGGTTTCAGGGCCACACAGTGTGCCCAAAGTTTGAGGGCTGGCGTGGCATGTAGTATCGAGGCTCGTAGCAGGTCTGTGTGCTTGCCAGGCGGGTGCTTAGACCACTGGGTTATCTCCCCAGCCTAGAGTTTTTAAAGAAACAAATGAGAAATGCAAACATTTCCTCATTATGTTGTTCAATTAAACAAACAAACAAAATCCCTGACAGTGAATGACAGCCACTGTAGATGACTAAAGAAACAAGTCTTGGCTACCAATGGCTTTGTCACAAAGGTGTGGTTTGTAGACAGTGCTCTTGGGGCTGGTGAGATGGCTCAGTGGTCTAAAGCGCCTATTTAGAACAAGCTTAGCAAAGCACAGGGACCGCGGTTCAATCCCCCAGCACCACATGCCAGCCAGCTGCGCCCCCTGGTGGGCTGAGCTGGCCACACACATACACACACACACACACACATAAATAAGTAAAATTAAAAAAAAATAGACAGTGCTCAACCAAAACCTTCTTCTTCTCACTGAAGAAAGCAAGGGTGCTTACAGCTGCTCAAGTTGCCCTGGGAAGCTCAGCGTCTCTGAAGGAAACACGGAGGGCTGAGGAGGAGGCAGACCTTCCCTGTCTTTGAGACAGCACGCCACTACAGCTGGCTGGCAACAGATGGCCCGTGGAGACAAGGTGAACCTCCTGGTCCTCAGCGCTTGAATTTAGAAATGGAGGGGCCATTGTGAGAATTCCCACATGATGAAATGGGGAGAAGCATCAAGTGACACTAGCCTTCCTACTGAATCCCTAGAAAATGCTGTCCAATAGAAATAGTCACCAACTACATATACAATTTTGATTTTCCAAAAGTCACATTTCAAAAGGGACAACAAAAAAGGTGTATTTAATTTTTTTTTTTCAGAACCACGGATTGAACTCAGGCTTGCGCTTGCCAGGGAAGCGTTTATTCTACTGAGCCATCTCCCTGGCCCAGGTGAATTTAATTTTAATAATACATTTATTTAAAAAAATAAAAATACAGGGGCTGGGGAGATAGCTCAGTTGAATAAGCACTTGCCTGGCAAGCTCAAGGGCCTGAGTTCAATCCCCAGCTCTGCCAAAAAAACAAAAACAAACAAAAAAAACCCATTTACTTAATCCAATATATTAAAATGCCATTTTCATTTGTAATTAATATAAAATATATTTTAAAAATTTTAGTTCATAAGCATTCAAATATGTGGGGGTTTTTTGAAACAGAGTCTGTAGTTCAGGTTGGCCTTAAACTCACTTGAAGGGGCTGGGGAGATGGCTCAGTAGAATAAGCATTTGCCTGGTAAGCTCAAGGGCCCGAGTTCAATCCCTGGCTCCACCAAAATACCCCCCAAAACATGCTGACACGATCCTGAGCAAAGCCAGCGGGGAGGCCAGGTCCGGGTGCCCGGGCGCTTCCTCCAATCAGGCTCCACCTCTGCACCACCCAGTGGCGCTGAGCGATGAGGTCGGCGCTCTCACCACCGGGTCACACAAGCAGCATCTCCATCAGTGAAACTGAGGATCAGGATCAACTGCACCACCGTAAAGGAGCCTCGCGCCGCTGAGGCTTTATTCTCTAACTTCTAAGGGGAGTCTCATGTAGTGTTACAGTCCCTTATTCCCATACTTATCTTCTACACTATCCTAAGTCTAAGTCTTAATGAGTTGCATGGATTTTCTTTGCGCTAACAGTCAACTCAGGGATACAGTCTGAATTACTGGACTGGCTGTGGCAGTGTTTTCCTTTTTCCAAGTACAAGCATGGGGGCTTACGTGCAACCCAAGAGAAAACAGGTTGAGACTTAGCACGCAGTCATTACAACGACAATACTAACTAAGGAAACATGCATCAGGTCACAGCAGCTGGTATCAATCACCTCGCTGTGATTAGCTTCCTGCCATACAGAGCAGCAAAAGTACTCCAACACTGACCCCGGCCAACTGTAGGTGGGAGCGCTCAGTGAAAGAAGGGCAAAGTTAATGACTACCCTAACAACTGAGCAGCCAGGCGACATCAGTAGTTATTATTTTAGTAGATCTGTTTGGATACAAAATTGACCACAAGATGATTATGCAGGGTGAGCGTGTTTGTGCATGCCCCTAAGCCCAGCACGTAGGAGGCTGAGGCAGGAGGATCCTTGCCTGTTCAAGACCAGCCTGGGCTACAAAGTGAGCTCAAGGCCAGTCTGAGCTGCATGGCAAGACCGTCTCAAAAAGGCAGAAATAAATAAAATTATGTACATTTAAAATTGCACTTTGTTTTCTGCTAATCCTGACACCTGGGTGAGCTCAGATTTTTCAATGCATGCCTTTTCCCTTATGATTCCCATTTTTATCTCTTTGCACCCTGCTGAAATTTAACTGTATTGTGGACGTTTATAGCTTATTGGAAGTCAGGATTACACTGTCTCTAAAGGCCAGTATGCTGCCTGAGTCATGCAGTGACCCCATTACTGGTGGACTCTTGATCAGATCAGGCTTGGTATCACTCATTTTTCTTCTTCTTCTTTTTTTTTTTTTTTGCGGCACCGGGGATTGAACTCGGGCCCTTGCGCTGGCCAGGGAAGCGCTTATTCCACGGAGCCGTCTGCCCGGCCCCACACTGTTCATTTTCTGTGTGAGTCAAGCGCGCCTGTCCGCCGAGCCCGCGGAGGCCCGCGGAGCCCCACGCAGCGCCGCGCCGCCTTCCCGCCCGGCATCCCTCCCTGCGGGGTTGGCGCCCGCTCCCCGCCTCTCACTGCACAGGCGGTTATCCGCGTTCTCATCAAAGCTGGTCCACACGGCCCCGGGTCCACCTTCTTGAGAGGAAAAACAGAATTCTTGCCCAAGTTGCGGAGGAGTCAAGTCACTGAACTGAAAGCTAAAAAAGTTTTCAAGGAAGAAACCAGAAGGCTGTGCGTGGATTTCTTCGGGTCAAGTGACAGTGCTCCCTGTCACCGCTCCCTCGCCCAGGCGCCGTCGCGCACCGCGATCTCCATACGCAGCGCAAGTCTTTCATTTTTCAGTAGGTGACAGGCGAGACGTAACTCTGGAGCCAAGTTTACCTGAAAGGCTCCCTCAATGTTTACTTCCGGGGTCATCCCGGAAGTCACTTCCCAGGTCGAGACGCCGCCCGCCAAATTGCCAGCGCGAAACAGGCAGTAGGGCCCGGACGCGCGTGCGTCGTGAGCCGGGGCGCGGGGCGGGTCCTGCGCATGCGCACAGGAAACGCTCGCCACTTCCGCTTCCGGTGCGTCTCAGCGCGCGGCTCCGGAGCAGGTAGAGCTTGGGTGCTGCCTGGGGTTCGCTTGGGGTGGTTGTGTGCGACTGAGACCCAGGGGAGCGGGCAGGATTGCTGGGCCACGCCCGTGGAGCTTTCTGGGTGTCTGATGCTCTGGAGCCTTGAGCTCTGAGGACGCGGGGTGGGGCGCAGGGGCTCGGGTTACCGTGGCAACCGCGTCCCGCGGGCGTGCGTCCCGCGGCTCCCGGAGGGCGCGCGCGCTGGGGCGCCTCGGAGGACCGAGCGGGTGGGAGCGTGGCCCGCGCGTCCTGCAGACCTGTCCGGTTGGCCCCGGCTCCACTTCCGACGTTTTCCTCTGGCCGCTGGTAAAGAAGCAGCGATCGAGGCAGTTTGGTGTCCCGAGCCGGGATCCTGCTGTCTGGTGCGGAGAGAGCCGAGAGCTGAAGACGCGCCGGGAGACGGACGAGGCGCTCCTGTCGCGCCGACGTGGGGCCGAGCGAGGGCTCCCCGGGTCGCTTTGCGGATTAGCGGCGCTGCGAGTTTGGCCTCTGTCTGTAGCTTCCTCGGCCAGGCTGAAGTCCGATTAAGAGAAGTAATTTGTAGGCCAGGTGTGTGGCAAGGCGCCAGGAAATAACAGCTACTACTGCGTTCCCGTTGTGCTTGCTACAGTGTTTGGTGCGCGTTGCGCTGTTTCTCTCGGTGTGTGCTTTCTTTTCTTTCTAGTCGGGGGCGGTGTCATGTCTTCGTGTGTGCTGGGATACAGAAATAGTTGGTTTTCTCGTGGACCCTCTTGGATGGTGCTGAACTTCCATTGCGCACCTTGGAAGAGGTGCCGGATGCAGTGGGTTTTGCTGGCCAGGTGATGCTGTTGGCTGACGTGATGGGAATCACTCCTGGAACGCAGCCTTTGGGTTAAGACACACAACAAGTAACTGGTGCTGTGTTTTTGCTCTGGAATAGGCATGAGTGATTTGAGTGAAGAATTGCCAAGGCCGGGGTCAGACGGTGACCAAGTGGAAACATGTGTGGTCTCTGGTGCGGGCATGCACTTCCCGTGGCTGCGCAAACATCTAGACAGCGTGGGTAAGTAGGTGGGACCGAGCCGTGCTGGCTTTCTTGCGAGGGGACGGTGAGGGCCGGCTCGCGTCCAAAGGGACAGCCAAGAGGGCTCAGTTTTCAAGATACTCTCGGTGCTTATCATCTTTTGGGCTACAATTGGAAAAGAAATAATAGAGATTCTTTTTTTAAAAAAATCCTTAACGTATAGTCTATATTATGGTGGTTGCATTTTTTTAAAGCAGTGCTTGCGAGGCGGGGGTGGGGCGATGGCTCAGTAGAATAAGCGCTTCCCTGGTGGCAAGCACAAGGGGCTGAGTTCATTCCCTGGGTCTGCCAGAAAAATAAATAAAATAAAGCAGTGCTTGCCTTATCTCAGGGCTGGCTGAATAGAAGGGTGTATGGCATCCCCCCCCAACCAGGAATTGAACTCAGGCCCCTGAGTTTGCCAGGGAAGCACTTATTCCACTGAGCCATCTCTGGCCGCATGCATGTCCCACTGAGAAGCTCATGCTTGAGAAGTATTCAGGAAATTTCTGCTTTTTTTTTTTCTTTTGGCGGAACCGGGGATTGAACTCAGATCCTTGTGTTTGCCGGTCAAGCGCTTATCCTACTGAGCCATCTCCCCGGCCCCTAGGAAATCTCTGTTGAATTGCTGAATTTTTGTTGAAATAACTCCTAATACAATGATGATGTAATAGGTTTAAAGCAGAGTACTTTCCCCCGTGTTCCACCCATTTTTATCAAATGCAAGCACAAGCAATTTTTCTGTGAGTTAAATTCCCTATAGGAATGTATAAAAGCAGCATTTAAATATATTTGTGTTGGGTAGTATAGATCTGGGGATGTATGTGCTGCCTCTCCACCCTGACGTCTTCCCTGGCTCTGCCATCTTTCTCCTTGCAGAGATTCCTTGGCTTCTGGAATTTAGTTCCTGCCAATAAAAATTTCCCTCTTGTGTCTGTGTGTGTGATGGACTGGGAATGAAGCCAGGGCCTTCGCGTTGAGCTACATCCACAGCCCTTTTTTATTTTGCTTGTATGTAGGTGGGTGCGTGGGTGGGTCAGTCGGTTAGTCGGTATTTATTTTGAGACAGGGTCTCACTATGTACTTCAGGTTGACCCTAAACTCACTTTGCCTTTCTTTCCCCCCTTTTTTTTGGTGCCAAGGATCAATCTTAGGACCTTGGACCTTGTGCTTGCCAGGCAGGTGCTTAAGCTGTTGAGCTATCTCCCTATCCCTGAACTCACTTTGTATCCCAGGCTGGCCTTAAACTTGAAGCAGTCCTCCTGCCTCAAGCTCCCGAATGCTGAGTTTACAGGTGTGTACCGCCAGACCATTGTAAAAACTTAAGTATTGTCTCATTTGATGACCTCAGTAAATCCATCCTCAATAAATTTACATGTTAGACTTTTTTCTTTTTAAAAAGTTTTTGTCTTTTTGAGGCAGGGTGATGGTATGCAGTTCAGCCTGCCTTGAGCTCACTTTGTAGCCTGGCTAGTCTCAGCTTGCACTGTTCCTCCTGCCTCATCCTCCTAAGTGCTAGGATTACAGAAATGTGCTACCATGCCCAGCTATGCTAGGCATTTTAAATATGAGGAAACTGGAATTTAAAGGAGTAGTGGTATTAGGAATCCAGTCCACTCCTTTGATGTGTAGCTCAGAGTGGCCTTGAACTCACTCGCCTAGGCTGTCCCACCCCGAGTGATCTCCTGCCTCCACCTCCGGCATGCTGGGATTGCTGGAGCGTGCCAGCACATGTCTGGACAAATAGGTCGTGGTCTCAGCAGTCAAGTCTGGTCTGTCTGTCCTCAGGGCTACCCTTGGAGACTCTGAGGTGGAGAGGGACCCCTAGCTCTCTCTTGGCCCGAGAATAGTCTTCTTTCAGGTGAATGAAATATATTTTAGGGGCATGGTATTTTGTCAGTGTTGGGGACTGGTTGCCTGAGAGTGTTGCTGGTCTGAGTGGCTGGAGTGTAGCTTGTTGCTGAAGCTTCTGATCTGGAGGCTGGGTGGGCTGTGTTCTGCATTTCCAGCTGGTTCTGGTGTTCCCAGTTTCAGGAGGGCACGAGCAGCAGGTGTATTATCTGTACATGAAAGTTTGGAAGCCTTTAGGGCAGTCACCTTCTACTTTTTTTTAACCTACATAACCCCTACTTTGTTCTTTTTCAGATTGTTTTCTGCCTTGCACAATTCTAAGGTGTCATTTCAAGTTTCTTTTTAACACTTAACAGAGCCAGCCAGATAGCTCAGCAGCTTAGGTAGACACAGGGACTGGGTTTGAGCCCCAGCATGCTGCGCTAGCCCCGCCCCCAGGTCATGCTGAGCTAGCGACTGAGGCAGGGCGTCGTGGGTGTAAGCTGTGACCCCAGTGTTTAGGAGGTTGAAAACAGGAGAGTCACCATGAATCTGATCTGTGTAATGAGGCCCTGTAGACCACCATACTAAAAGAAGAAAAAAAAGTTTTAATAGATACTTTCTAGTACATAATAGCATTTTAAATGAAATTATATTATTTTAAAATAGATTTGATGGAATCTAGTACAGAGATGTAATACCTTCTATACGTTTGAAAAAACTTTTATATGAATTTGCCTTTTTTTTTTTTTTTTTTTTGCGGAACCGGTTGAACTCAGACCCTTACACTTGCCAGGGAAGCGCTTGTTGTACTGAGACATCTCCCCAGCCCCTTGAATTTGCCTTTATACTTAATGTTTTTGAGTATTAAAATTTTTAATTAGTTGTACACAGTTGTTTAAAATAATTTTTGTTAAATCTGAGTATTCAAAAAGTAAATTAAGGCAGGGGAGATGGCTCAGTGGAATAAGTGCTTCACTGGCAAGCACAAGGGCCTGAGTTCAATCCCCAGTTCCACCAAAAAAAAAAAAAGTAAATTAAGTTTTGTTTTTTTTTTCTTCAGAACCAGGGATTGAACTCAGGCCCTTGCACTTGAGAGGGAAACGCTTAAATATATTTATTACCTTTTCCTAAGTGGCTCATATAAGTGATCATTCTTTTAGAATGAGAAAACATTTGGCATCAATTCTCTTTTAATCTCTGAGAAAAGACAGCGTCTCACTATGTAGTTTAGACTGGCCTTAAATTCATTATGTGGCCCAGGCTGGCTTTGAATGCATGGTGATTCTCCTGCCTCAGCCTCCTGAGTGCTAGGGTTATAGGCATGTACCACCGTATCCAGCTAGCGCTGAGAAATTTTAATCATATATGGATTAAGACATCAGAGTGGAGGTTTTTAAAAAAATTTTTTTTAATATATGCCCAAGAGGTTTTTTTTTTTTTTTTTTTTTTTTTTTTTTTTTTTTTTTGGTGGAACCGGGGATTAAACTCAGGCCCTTGTGTTTGCCAGGGAAGCGCTTATTCCACTGAGCCATCTCCCCAGCCCAGAATGGAGTTTTTTTGTTGTTGTTTTTGTTTTTTTGGTACCAGGAATTGAACTCAGGACCTCATGCTTGCCAGGTGGGCTGTGTGCTGCTGACCTGTATGCCCAGCAGAAATGGAGTTTAAACAAACAGTATATGAGGTCTTTCGCTTCTAATTGTTCATGTGAGAATCGTATGATCATTATTGGATCATTTTACAATTCAGATAAACTAGAAATAAAAATCAAAGAAGTGAAAAACTTCTAGTGCAAAGATGTAGTTTGACTTGCAAAAGACGTTAGAATCATTGATTTTTTTTTGAATGTAATTAGTACAGGGTCTACAGGGTCTCACTACACAGACCGAACTGGTAGTGATCCTCCTGTGTTCAGCCTCCCCAGTGCTGGATTACAAGTATGCACCACCAAGCCTGGTCTTGGTGCTTCTGTGGTGCCAAGGATTAAACCCTGGTCCCTGCGTTTGCCTGAGCAGGTGCTTGGTCTGCTGAGCTATCTCGCCGGCCTTGAGTCGTGTTTGAATGACATGGTGGCTCTGCTAGCTCAACAGTATCTGCTTGGCTTTTCTTTGTCTGAGTGTGTCCAGTGAAGCTGCCCTGGTGAGACTTGTGCTTGTTTAGGTTTCCTGAATGGTTGAATCTTCCATCTTTCTAGCAGCTGGAGGGAAGAAGAAGAAGGACTTTGCGCAGACCACAGGTGCTTGTCTGAGTCTCGCCCAGGAGGCCTTGCTGCAGCAGCAGTGGCCGCGCGCCGCCGAGTTCATGTACAGCTACCTGCAGACCCTGGAGGACTCGGACAGCAGCCAGCGGCAGGCTGCGCCCAAGCAGGGACTCCAGATCTGAACTCTGGTTCCCAGACCCCTGACATCAGTGCATTCCAGTGGTGCTTCCTCCCTTCCCCTGCACAGGATGTTTTTCACCGTCAGACAAAAACTCTGTGAATTCTGCATTAAAATAATCTTTTGGGGCTGGGGAGATGGCCCAGTGGAATAAGTGCTTCCCTGGCAAGCAGAAGGGTCTGAGTTCAATCCCCGGTTCCACAAAATAAATAAATAAATGAAATAAAATAAAATAAAATCATCTTTTGATTGCACTTCTTTCTTGGGCTTTATACTTTGCAAGAGTCATTCTGTGTCTTTACCCAGAGTGATCTGTTGTTTTGTTGTTTTATCAAGACATAATTAACGAACACATCATGCAGTTCACCCACTGAAGATGTGTTGAACCCAGGGCCTTCCCACAGCTACACCCTCAGCCCTTTGTATGTTTTAAGACTGGATCTCACTATGTCACCGGGTTGCCCAGGCTGGGCTGGAACTTGCAGTCCTCCTGCCTCAGCCTCCTAAAATGCCGGGCTTACTGGTGTGGGACACCATACCTGGCTTTGTGGAAAATTCTTAATTTGGCATTCTCAGTACAGAGCAGATGTGGTCCTCAGATGGGGTCTCAGCAGACTTGGGCTCTGTTGTCCTTGTCTATAGAGGGTGAAGAGGCTGAGATCAGGGACAAAGCCAGTGTGCCTGGAACTCCAGTTTTTTGGCATAGTCTTCTTCCTGCACTGACTGAAAGTTTGTATTTGTTAATATTCTGTGGTATATTATTATTAAATGTAGAGTTATTACTATTTATGTTATTCTATTTATTTTTATTATCATACTCACTGTGTAACTCAGGTTAGCCTCAAGCTCTCAGCCATCTTCCTGTCCCATCTTCTCAAGTGTTGAGATTGCAGATGTGCACCCCTACCTCCAAATTTATTTTTATTACGTATATTCTCTGCCTTTGTTATTATTATCATTTATATTTAGTACAGAGTCTGTAGGGTACAGGGTCTACAGGGTCTCACTATGTAGATTGGACTCATAGTGATTCTCCTGTTTTCACCCTCCCAAGCACTGGGGATTACAGGCATGCGCCACCACGCCCAGTATCGATTGCCATCTCCGCATGCCGCGGGGGTGGGGCCAACACGGTATACGGGGGATCAAACCCCGGCTGCTGTGCTCTGCCTAAGCAGGCGCTTTAGTCCATTGAGCTATTTGGCTTGCCCTTTCCTGCCTTTTTTAGATTGCTAATTTAATGATACTGTTACACTTAGCATTTTTTATTTTATATTTAACTTATTTTGATTTTTTTGACATAGGATCCAAAAAGGTCTGTTTAGGCTGGCCTTGACTTCGCTTTGTAGCCCAGGCTGGCCTTGAACTCGTGGTGATCCTCCTGCCTCAGTCTCCCAAGTGCTAGCATTACAGGCCTGTGTCACCCACCATTGCCTGCTTTACTTAGTTTTAAATTAATTCAAATAACTGAGGTTTTATTCCATAGTATGTGATACTCATTTTACTCGATAAACTATTATAAAATATTGACAATAATACTCTCTAGATAAAGAAGTATAGGGTTTTCAATGTTCCAACCTGAAAAAAATTAAAATCGTACATTTTGGTAGTAATTTTTGCTTTGACAGATTATATGGAAGCTTGGAAGCGAAATTCTATTTTACCACCCCAAAAGCAACGTGGAGACTTTCAGTGCCTTTGCGGACCAGATGAAGAACATCGGCGTCTTGAATTACCTGAAGGCGAGTGGAGGCTCTGACTGCACGTGTGTCCCTCCCACGCGAGGCTTGTGTGTGCAGGTGGCCCGATGGACCGAGGCTGAGAATTGAGCACGCTTTGCTCCGTTAGCCCTGCGTGGTGTACCCTCGCCGCTCGCATCGGGCATCCGCGGTTATCTGGCACAGGGGCTGAGCAGGCTGTACTCCACGGTGGCCACGCAGGGCAGCTTCCTGGCTGAAGGATCGTTTCCCCGGTGTGGTGACGGGAGGGAGAGTGCCTGGAGGCGCACCTCGGTGTGAGGTGCTCCCTGCTGAGCTCGGCCCCTGCTGTGTGGGCTTGTGTGGGGTTAAGGGACCCCTGTGGCTTCCTGGACAGAGGGGCTTCCTGGCTGAACCAGGAGGAGGGGGAGGAATGGCCTCCTGCACGCTGCTTTGCTTAGAAGCTGGGTAGCCATCTGGTCGGGAGATGGGGTGGGCTTGTAACAGACTTGCTGGGTAGGCCCCCTTTGGCCCCTGGAGTCTTCTCAGTGAGGACGCTGGGTGGAAGCCTCATTTCTTGCTCTGGAGACTGAGGTGATGGTTAAGC
>NW_004524593.1:22908997-22909822 GCF_000260255.1 Octodon degus | reverse complement strand
GTGTTACACTGATGACCCTGTTGGATGTGTTCCTTTTTTCCCCCACATGCTTTTGTTAAAGATAAACACAGCTGCACATTCACTAGAGCGGTGGAAATGGATTTGATTCAGTAACTATACTGAAGGAGCCGAGCTGTCTTCTGATTGGTTCAGAGATGACTGCTTTCAAGGGGAAGAAGGCACAGCAGGCCTTCAGCAAGGCCAGGAGGCGAGAAAGTGCAGAAGCAGAGGGGGAGGTGGTTGTGTGAGCCCACCTGGCTTTCCAAGTGGCCAAGGCCATCGGGCAGTGTCTCAGTGACTTTCTCAGGGCTGAGACGATACTGGATCTCTGTAACAGTAGGAAGGAGGGCTCTGCTTTGGCGCAGTTTGGAGAGGTGTCAGGCCTCGGTTGGCCGGTTCCAAAGCAGGACAGCATGGCAGAGGGGCATTAGAGAGGAGCAACAAGAAAGCAGTGAGATCAGGGAGGAGGGGACAAGTCTTGTGGGCCACCCCTCACCCCTGGGATCCTGTCACCTCCCAAAGCCACGCTTCTAGACACTGCAGCCTTGGAGGACATCTGGATGGAAAGCTCACGGGCACTGACTCAGCTGTAGCGGTTCGCTGGTGCAAGCAGCGACCTCTGGTAGCGCAGTGTGCTCAGCTGGAGAAGGGGCTTGAGCCGGGCTGGGTCCTCCTATCTGGGTCTCTAGGTGGGTCTCTAGGCAGGTGGGGTGCAGCCTCCTCCTCCAGAGGGCCCTCAGGAGCCTGGGGAGCTGGGTTTGGATGAAGCTGCTGGTTTCCAAGAAAAGCCGCACAATTTCTTTTTTTTTCTTTCTTTTTTTTTTT
>NW_004524593.1:22896197-22908724 GCF_000260255.1 Octodon degus | reverse complement strand
GCTCATTTTCCCGATTCACTGACCTCCAAGCCATGACTGCTCAGTTCTCAGCGGAGTCCGTGCTTCCCCCTTCCTCCCTCTCCCACCCTGACCTCCAGCATGGTGGCTGTCTCTGTGGTTTTTTTTCCCCTTCGTTGATCTTCACAGCTTCTCAGGCTAACCTGTTTCCATACCCATCATCCAAATCCTAGTGTTGGCGTTTGTTGCCACCTCCAAGGTGAGCTCTGGCTCATTTTTTTTTTTTTTTTTTGCGGAACCAGGGTTTGAGCTCAGGCCCTTGTGCTTGCCAGGGAAGCGCTTATTCCACTGAGCCATCTCCCCGGCCCCTCTGGCTCTATTTTTATGTGCGCTGGCATAGTGTGTCCCTGGTCACTAGTGGTCACACTTCTCTTCCCTCTAGTCTGTGGCTCTCTTTTCACTCTGCCTCACTTGTGGCATGGTATTTCTTTGTTAGAGGGCCGGCGAGAGCTCAGTGGACTAAGCGCAGGGGCCAGCTGGCCCTGCGCCCAGGTGTACTGAGCTGGAGAGGGAGTCCGGGCGTGGTGGTGCACGCCTATAATCCCAGTACTGGGAAGACTGAAAACAGGAGGATCACTAGGAGTCCCAGCTGTGTAGTGAGACCCTGCGCGCGTGCGCACGTGCACACACACACACACACACAGGACTTACTGATTCTTGCTGGATTTTAAAGCCAATATTGGTTTTATTCTTACATATGGTCGGGTAGGACTCAGGCAAATGTTTGGATGACAGCGTTGGCCCTGGAGGTGTGACTACTGCTGCCGCAGGCAGAGGCCTTGAGCCCTGTGCAGCTGGCGCTGGGCTCTGCCACAGTGAGAGCTGGATGGCGTGAGGCGCGGAGCTTGTTAGAAGGCCTTTGCCTCCAGTGTCTGTCCAACATGACGGCAAGTCGAGCGGGGGGGCTGGCCGAGCCACTGTGCTGCCTCGCTGGGTGTGAGGCGCTGGCCGCTGGGACCCTTTCCCTGCAGGCCTGCCTTTTGCTCAGGATCCCTTTTCCTTCCCAGGCTTTCTCCCTGCCTCACTCCCTAGCTAATGTCCCTGTGCTGAATTCCCACGTCCATATTGATAGATACTGGGTTGGTCCCCTGGGAAAAGACTGCCAGGGCTTGGGGTTCCTGCTGGCAGCGGGGCCGAGTGCCTTTCCTTTGAGGCCTGTAAGCTTGTGAAATGAAACATGGAGAGGAAGAATGGGAAACAAATGCGAGATGGGGCAGGCACTGAAAACGAGCACCCGGAGCTGCTACCCAGATTAGGGGACACAGCGTTTATGCCCAGACATGAAGATGTTTGGTGCCTTTGCAATTTGCTTGCTTTTCTAGTTTCATTTTCTTATGGGTGGATATTGTGCCCTGCAGCTTTGGTGAACTCCCTTATTCTACTAGGATTTTAAGTGGAGTCATAGGATTTTCTGTTTATAGGATCACATCATCTGCACAGAGGTAATTTTGCTTCTTCCTTTTAAGCTAGATGTCTCTTCTGCTTTCTTGCTTAATTGCTCGGGCTGCAGCCTCCAGCATAATAAATAGAAGTAGTAGGAGAGGACTCTGTCTTGTTCCCAATTTGAGGGGAACAGTGTGTGGTCTCACCACCAGGTTTGATGGTAGCTGGGGGTTTTTCGTGGATGCACCGCATCAGCTTGAGGAAGCTGCTTCTACTCCCCAGATTGGAGTGTTTTCATCATGAAGGTTCTCTGAGTTTTGCTGACGGCTTTTCCTGCTCTGTTGAGATGATCATGAGGTTTGTGCCCTTCATCCTGTTGGTTTGTGTTGGATCGATAGATCTTTTTTGTTACTTGTGTGAATTGGAGTTGCAGGTGTCGAGCCAGTGTTGTCTTCCTGGCATAGGTCGCAACTGGGTCTTTTTTGTCTGTGGCTAGACTCGTTTTTGCTGGTGTCTTGTTGAGTGGTTTGTATCTGTATTCCTAAGAGAGACTGACCTGCCGTTTTTTTGTGCGTTACCTATACTCTTTGGTGTCCAGGTTTCACTGACCTCATAGAATAAGTTGAGCAATTCCTTTCTATTTTTACTTTGGGAAGTTTGCATTAGTATTTTCAGGCCAAGGAGATAGCTCAGCGACATGAGCACCTATCTGCCTGGCAAGCACAAAGTCCCGAGTTCGATTCCTGGGACCAAAATTAAAAAAGGAATTAGTTTTCCTTCCTATGTTTATAGGCATGCACCAGTAAGCCATCAGAACCTGAGCTTTTTATGTGGGTCTTCTGGTTACTGATTGAACAGTTCTTCAACACTGAATGACTTTTAAAAGTCATTTTTCTTTGGGCAGACAAGGATGATTATGCTTACAATACAGAAGCCCGAAATATATTGAGCCACAGTTGGAAGACATCTGTACATTTTAGTGCACTGATTAAAACTCCTGGAGTTTGGGACCCTTTCGTGAAGAGTTACGTGGAGGTGAGTTGGCGTTTTATCAAATAATTTAGTTTCATTCAGTCCCAAGCTTGTGGAAAATCTGCATGCCCAGTTTTACTGAGCAGAAGGAGACCAGTGAGAGGAAATTATAAAAAACAGAATGAGCAAAAAACAAAAAATAGAGGCAGATATGATTTGTCTCTTTTTTGGTCTGAATGATTTCTGTTTATTAGTACACTGTCAATGTTACTCTTGTTTATTTTCGCGCTGCATTATCTGCCCTGATCACATGTCTATAAAATTTAAAATAAACAGTATAATTTTAAATGCCATTTCTGTACTCCTGTGGTGCTTTAAAGAAAAAGAGATCTTCACTAGGAATCCGAGCTGTGTGGAGAGACCCTGTACCAAACAAATGAATAAATAAATGATTAAATAAATAAATCTTTTTTTGCCAAGTTTAAAAGTAGTGTATAATTAAAACATTTGTAAAATTATGGAAAAAAAAAGCCTAGAATTAGACGGCAAGAAACTAACTTGGCTATAACAATTTATGAAAATACATTGCTATCTTCCTACTGCATCTCAGTGTACACAAGATAGATAAGATAGTTGTACTACTGACTTCTTTTAGTTCATTGAAAAAATAGTTTGTGTTTACATTGTCTGATCAATTATGCATGCCTATATCTTGTAATCTGAACAAGTAATTTGAAGATATCAATATGCAATATATATTGGTCTCCTATTATCTTGTTTTGAAATTCTGTATAATTGTTTTATTATTGTTTTTCTCTTTAAAATGGTAAATAAGAAAATAAATATAAAGCATATTCTACATTAAAAAAATTTTGTAAATTGCAATAAATAAATAAGTAAATAAATAAATAAAACCTAAAAAAAAAAAGAAAAAGAGATCTTTTGTAATTTGTGGGACATAGAAAGGATGTAGATAGAAATCTGAATTTAGGTCACAAGATGTGGGATGCAGAGTCACAGCTTTGAGAGCTCCTGAAGCTGGAGCTTCCTTCCCGAGCTCCCGAAGACAGTCCTTGCAGACCTGCTGCAGAGGGACGCGGGGCCTTGGTCCTGGCCATTGGAAAGAAATCTTGAAAATACTTTGCCTTCTGAAACCTTGAGTGCTGGTGGTAACTGTGAGGGCAGTGGTAATCTCCAAGCCATGTCCTGGTTTCCCCGGAAACGCCTGTTAGGCAGTGGGTGCACCATGCCGTGTGCCCCTTGGCCAGCGGGAGAGTTGTGAGGTTCGAACTCCAGCAACCTGAGGCTGACAGCTTTGTGGAAGCAGCCACTTAAAGGCCTGAGCTAGGGCCAGGCCCCCTGCTTTGGGGTTTTAGTTGTGGTTTTCTTGCCCGGAAAGCATTTTGTCTATTTTATTACTATTATGATGATGATTATGATTATTATTTTTTAAAATGTATTTTAGTTCAGGGTCTACAGGGCCTTACTACGCAGATCGGGCTTGTAGTGATCCTCTGTTTTCAGCCTCCCAAGTGCTGGGATTATAGGCGTGCACCACCACTCCCAGTCTCAGTCACTGACTCAGCCTGCCCCTGTACACCAGTCCCTGAGCTATCTGGCCGGCCCCGGAGGACTCTTCTTCTTGTGAACCAGTTCGTAGGTGTGAGTCACTATGTTTCCCAGTTACAGAGCATAGTAAGGTTGTGGTGGAGCACTGACCCTTGGGAGTGGTCTCGTTCCCTGGCTGCTGGGACGGACGCGGACGCCCATGGAAGTGTTCACTGTTGCCCTGTACAGTGCTATTTATTGGTGCTTTAATTTTTTTGTACCTAGCAGTAAAGGTTTTTCATAGGTGTCTTATAGAATTCAGCTACAATATCATGGCTTATTTTATACAGATGCTGGAATTCTATGGTGACCAAGATGGGGCCCGAAAGGTACTCACCAATTATGCGTACGATGAAAAGTTCCCGTCCAATCCAAATGCCCACATCTACTTGTATAACTTTCTAAAGAGAGCGAAGGCACCAAGATCGGAGCTGCTCAGCGTGCTGAAGGTATGGAGCGCCCCGTGGAGCTTGGATGGGCTGGGCTGGGCCCAGTCAGCGCTTCTAGATGTGCGTGGCTGGCGCCTGCGGCTGCGGCTGCTGCAGGCCAGCAGGCTTGCTCCCGAGCAGGGCACCAGCGCCTAGGGCCTCTTTGCGTGTCTCTGGTCAGCAAACTGCTGTAGTGGTCTGTGAAAGCCAGCGCATGGCGTATAATTTCCAGAGGGAGGGCACACTTAGTCTCGTGTGCTTGGGTGTGTTGTAGCAGCCGTAGCCACGCCCCCGCATAAGTAGTTGCACAGTGCCTGTCACCTCCCCGCGTTTCCCGCAGCGGCTCACCTGTCTACATGTCCGTGCCCAAGGCACCCACAGGACTGGCTTCTGTACGTTGGTTAATTGGTCACGAGTAACCCTGCCAGGCAGATTCAGGGCGCACGCGGTTTGCTTTTCTTGGGGCCTGCCTAAGAGTGGAGCTGCTCCACAGAGAACGTTTGTGCGAAGCCTCTTGGGGAGCTTCTCAGCGGCTCGCTGGTGACTGAGCTTGTCTCAGTCTGCCCACCTCACCAGCTTGCTGTTGTCAGCTGACTTGCACTGCAGCCATTCTGGTGGCCACACGGTGCCTTGCTGTGGCTTTTACTTGAGTTTCCTAATGGCCTGGGTGGTGGGTCCTTTAAAGTCTGTTGCTGTCCCTGTAGCTTTCGTCAAATGTCTCTCATATCTTAGGTGTCTTTTTTTGTAGGGGCTACTGTTTTAGAGAGTAGAAATTTCAAATTTCGGTGCGGTTCTAATTACCCATTTTTCCTCTGCTATTACTGCTTGTTAATCTAATAGGTCTTTGTGTTACCTCAAGATAATAAAGATTCTCTCATTTTTTTTTTTTTTTCTAAAAGTGTTGTGTACCTTTATGTTAAGGGTCTACAGTAGATTTTTACCATATATGTATTTTTTTTTTTTGTATAATGTGAGGTGTAAGTGTGAAGATTAATTTTCCCCCTGGTTTATTGAAAACTGTCCTTCTCGGAACCTTGTTGGAAATCATCTGTCCCTGCGGAGTGTGCTATGGAGGGAATCCAGGGCTTTAACACTGAGCTACATGCCCAATGCTTTATTTTTATTTTTACTTTTTGAAATAGGGTCTTGCTGAGTTGCCCAGGCTGGGCTCAGACTTGTGGCCCTCCTGCCTGGGCCTACTAGCTGTGGTTTATAGGTGTGTGCTGCCACACCTGGCTCAGTCCTTCCTGTTGCTAAAAAGAAAAACCTTTAAGTTTTTCCTCTGTTGTGTAAAAGGATTGTTGCAGTATTTATTCCCATGTCTTATGCACTGTGTCCCAGACGACAGTCTCTAAAGTTGTTGTCACTGCTTTTTGAGTTTGTGTTTCATGTAGATATTCTGTGATCACTCATGATCAATGAATATTTTTTTGTGTGGTGGTTTTAAGACCCAGCTTCTGAGAATAAATTGTTTAAAATTGTAAGTGTAGGCAGATGTCTGGGAGACGCAAATAGAAAGTATCTGTTTCCCCCAGTAGCCCTGACCGCCACTTGTGAGTTTAAAGCATTTTAGACAATGAGAATTTTACTTGCAAACAAGCTGAGAATTTGAGAAATGTCTTTACAGTGCGTAAGTGACAAGATGAATCTTTCTTCCAGATTTTGTATCAGATTGTACCGTCTCATAAACTGATGTTAGAATTCCATCTGTTACTTAGAAAATCAGGTAAACCATTTTTGTTTCCTTGCCCTTTGTGTGGGTAGCCGTAGTCCAGGGATCAGCAGGTGATGGCCGCCACCCTGACAGTTTCTAGAAATGGTGTGGGACTGGCTCCCGTGGTTGGGTTTGTGTGTGGCTGCCAGTGCACCAGCATGCAGCGCTGTGCCAGTGACAGGGACCAGGCGCTGGCGGAGATGAAGATGCTGTCCGTCTGCGCCTCGAGAGCGTTTCCCGCGCCTGCTAAACAGGCAGTGGTTAGAAAAGACAGATGGTTTCCATGGCGTCTTTCACTTCGTTTAGTCCCTCCTGGACTTCGGCTCAGTAAAGGAAGGAACACGCTTCTTAGAAATAAACCAGCTCGCCTGGCCCCGGGGTACAAGGATCGTGTGGGTTCCTCTCCTAGAAGAACGAATGTTGTTCTCCGGCAGACTGGCCACCCGACTCAGCTGCGTGCAGCGTGTCGCCGAGCGCTTCAGCTCCTTCGCGGGGCTGGGCCCGCCCAGCTGCCTCGCACACAGCCAGAGCAGGAGGCCTGCGCTGAGTTCTGTTTTGTCAGCTGTCCGTGTCTCTAGCTTTGTGCGCTTCTTCAGTGCCTTATGTAACCTGAACTGTAACACTTGCAGAAAAGGAAGAGCACCGTAAACTGGGGCTGGAAGTGCTCTTCAGCCTCCTGGACTTTGCCGGGTGCACTAAGAGCGTGACTGCTTGGAGGTGCCTGGCGAGTTACCTGCGACAGACTCTGATGGCGTAAGTCGGAGACCCTGCTTTCATTACTAAGTCACCATTTTCCCACATTTTAGCTAATAGCAGTTTTTTAAAAACCTTTTGTTTTGTTTTTTCTTATGTCTCTGGGTTTCCTGAGCTGTTCTTCAGCTATTTTCTTCTGAGTACATCAGAAACTAGAAAACACAGTTCTAAGCTCCTCATAAAGAATTCTGTCGAGATAGCTGGTGCTGTCAAGAGCAGTGTTGCACGTTACAGTGAGTCTGTTGGGAGGTGCCTGTCTGAAGCCGAACCTCCCTCAGCTGGGTGTGGTGCCACAGGCCTGTAATCCTGACGCTGGGGAGGCTGAAGCAGCAGGAGCACCAGGATTGTGAGGCAAGCCTGGCTTACAGTGAGTCCAAGGCCAGCCTGAAGTACACAGTGAGATTCACTCTCAAATTAAAAAAGAACAGCACCTGTGATCTAATATGGTTGGAGCCACATTTTGAGCTAGCGAGCGGCTCTTATGTTCATCTTGTGCAAGAGAAGAAAGATGGTCACAAGACTGTGTTTACGTCCCTTGTCAGTGGACACTATCCTCGGCTTAGTTGAAAGCGTCTGTCATCTCTCCAGGAATGCCAGGTAAATTCATACTCTGAGAGGGCAGATCTGTCCCCATCACCAAACTTCCTTTTGATGTTCTTTTCCAGGAACCATCTTGGGTGGGTCCAGGAAGAGTGGGAGTCTAGGAGGAACTGGTGGCCTACCTTCCACTTCAGCTACTTTTGGGCAAAAAGCGATTGGAAGGAAGATAAAGATTTGGCTTATGAGAAAGCATTTGTAGCTGGAACGCTGTTAGGCAAAGGTATGTGTTTTTGTCCCCATTTTAACTCGTATGTCACGTAGCTTTGGCAGAGAATGAAATTTCAAAATAGGACCGACCGTATGTTCACCTCAGAGCTTACTGAATGCTTACTTAGTGCCTAATGCTTGAGAGTACAGTTTGTCTTAGGAAGTTTCTCCACTAGGGTGGAACACCCAGTGTCCACAAATTAGAGGAGGGAAGGCTTTTTTAAATATTTATTTATTTATTTTTAGAGAAGGCTCTACAGGGTGTTCAGGGTCTCACTACTAGGTCGGACTTGTAGTGATCCACCTGTTTACAGCCTCCCAAGAGCAGGGATTACAGGTGTGCGCCATCATGCCCAGCCTCAGTTGCCATCTCGGCGCGCCCTGGGGTTGCGGCCAGCATGGCAGGCCCGGGAATTGAACCCCCAGCCCAGTGCTTTAATCCGCTCAGCTATTTGGCCGGCCCAGGGAGGCTTACTTTGGCTCAGAGTTCAGTTCATGATTAGGCACGCCAAGGAGGAAACAGTGTGGTGGAAGGGCCTGGGCAGAGCAGAGCTGCTCACATCATGGTGGCCAGGAAGCAGAGAGGAGGGAGGCGCAGGGCTGGGAGAGGTGCTGTTAGGTATTTGAGGCCGCACCCTGTTGCCTGCCTCTTGTGGCCAGGGCCCACCTCCTAACAGCAAGTCAGCTGTAGTGCCCCTGAGTCCGGTCACTGACCGGTGCCCCACGTGTGAGCACCCACTGCCTTTGGGGTCATTCTTGATCTAAGCCCCAGCATTCTACCCCAGTCCCCAAGAGACATAGGCATGCAAAATGCACTTAGTCCGCAGAAGAGTTGCCCAAGTCCTAAAGGTTCCAGCATTGCTGAAGAGACTGAGGCTCAAGCCAAGCTCTCAGCCGTGAGTGCCTTTAAAAACCACAAGGGTGGTATTGAGGTGCATTGGCACAGGGCAGACACCCATCCCAGAAAGGAGGCCTGGGGACAGGAAGGAATGGGGCCCAAACAAGGCCGAAAACCAGGGCAAACATTGCACCTGTAGTTCAAGTCTCATACCCAGGGCAGCTTGTGGCCATGAGATAAGAACTCCAAAGGCCTCGGGACATCCTGCTCATTGCAGTTGCAGCCCTCATGGCTTTTTTGGGCTCCGAATGCCTTCAGGGCAGGTTTGGCTGGCTTGAGTTGTGGGGATCGAACCACAGCAACCTGAGCCTGACTGCTTTGTTGAAGCAGCCACTTAAAGAGCTGAGCTAAGGGGCAGGCCCCCTCCCCCCTCATGGCTTCTGACATGGGCTAACTTTGGTTACTGCCTGGAGCTTTCTGCTGAGGGTGATCCACATGCCTGGTTCGCTACTTTCCTGGGTAGTGTCCACAGCACGTTCAGCTTCATTTATGGCTTCACATACTGTGGCTTCTGGGGCACACTGCCTGCTCCCAAGAGCTTTCTTTGAAACCTGGATAGAAGCTTCCTTCAGTGCACAGCTCTTACATTCTGTATCCCTGTGAAACCAATACCATGTGGACAGTGCAAGGTGTGCTGCTAGCTTGAGCAGTCTCAGTGCCCCCTTGGAGAATGGCTGCAGAGGCCTCTGAGTGCCTGATGACTGGACCTTATGAAGGGAATTCTGGGGAGCCCAGGGAGTGCTTCTTGAGTAGGGTGCTCTGGGTCTGCTCAGGTGAAGGCTGTACAACTTTGCAGCCTTGAGCCTCTCATGGGTTGGGGATTAGGGGTTTGTGAGATCCCTTCAAGTTATCTTTCTTGTCCTGATGGAAGTACTGGGCTGGTGAGATGGCTCAGTGGTCTAAAGCACCTACTTAGAACAAGCTTGGCAAAGCATAGGGACCGCGGTTCGATCCCCCAGCACCACATGCCAACCAGCCCCGCCCCCTGGTGGGCTGAGCTGGCCACACACACACAATAAATAAATGTAAAAAAAAAAAAAAAAGAACCAGAGTCAGGAAGTACTTGTCTTCTTTTTAATGCTTATCAATTTGGCAACCAAACTGTCCTGAGCTAAAGTTTTATAGTCTCCAGCTTTACACGTACTTCTTTTTTTTTTTTTGTAAAAAAAAAAAAAACCTTTATATCGTTTCCTTGTATTTAATACAGGGTCTATGGGGTCTATAGGGTCTTACTACACAGGTTGGACTTACAGTGATTCTCTTGTTTTCAGCCTCCTGAGCACTGGAATTATAGGCGCACCACCATGTCCAGTCTCAATCCCAGTCTCAACACACCTGGGGGCGGGGTCAGCACAGCACTCCAGGGATTGAACCCTAGCTTCTGCACTCTGCCTAAGCACGTGCTTTAATCTGCTGAGCTCTCTGGCTGGCCCCACACGTACTTCCTGTCTGGCAGAATTTTTCAAATTGTTCATCTCTGTTGATGTTCCTGCTTCTGCTGGTATGTAAGGCTGAGAGCGGCCAGTGCTATCTGTGTCTCAGCTCAGCTGGGGAGCGGGCTGCCTTACATTTCTTCTGCCAGAGCTGGTCTATTGTCCCTAATCTTACTTTCCAGTGAAGTCTCAGGACATTACGTAGATTGAATTTTTGCCAGAGCATAACATGTGATTTTGAATCCAAATGCCAGTGTGAACCTTATTTCCAACTGAAATGTCCAGAACCTGGCATTCATGGTTTCCATTCCTTGCAGCATACTGGTCCTTTCACTCTGACGAGAATCTCCCATCATGCTTAGTGCACAGCCTTCTGTGACTTTTGTAGCTGGAATCGTCAAACCTTCCAAACTCCTCCCCACACCAATTCCAACGGCCTCCCCTCCAAGCCCTGCCTAAGAGACCTTCAGGGGTCATTCTTTTTTTTTTTAATCTTTTTATTTTATTTTTTTCCCCATAATTTTATTGAGAAACAAATAGCGATGAGACAGTTTCAAATAAAATTGGTAGGTCAGTTTCGATAATTAACACATTGCATACTCTCTTCCCAATGGTCATTTCCTGTACAAGATGCAGACATGATATCCTATTTACAAACCCTATTAGAACAAATCCCTCTATTCATTAACAGAATGTAACTATATATCTATTCTAACCATTTTGAATACACAGATACAAAATGAACATTCATCTGTATCCCCTTTTTTTGTTTAGTTCCATCATTTGAGTATTATAGGTGTGTTAACTCAGCAAAACATTCTAAAAGAGTCCAATAGTCCATAATAGTATTGGGTATTGTGCTTGACTGGCAATGTCAGAAATTGTTTACCTGAGTCCCCTACAGCTCAACATTACACCATGGCTTTACTTCTTATACTTCATTTTTATACTTTTCTGCTGGATGGTTAAGACCAAGGTAAAGCAAGACCTATGCAACAAGAGTTGTAGCTTTTGGATCTGATAAGGTCAGTCAAATCCCCTCAGGATTTATTCTGAGATCCTGTACCTCAGATTGTAGATCCTTTGTCAGTGTCAGTCATGTGGATGAGTCATGGCCATTGCTTGGCCAGTGTGCTCTCTGTGAAAGCCTGAGAGAATGTTTTTCCTCCATGTGACTGTCCTTAGGCACACTCTACATCATCGATCACTTTCCTCTTTGTCCCCATAATCTCCTTGATCAGAAAATTTGGGACACTAATGAGTTACGTGACATTACAGTACAAGTTCTCCTGTGTCCTGAGTCTTAATTGACCTTGGAAGGCTAGGGCCAAAATGTTGGCTTTCCTTGCAGCCCTCTTTTTTGTCTAATTTTGGTCTGCAAACTTAGGTTGTTAACCCTGCAGAAGAGAAGCTTATTGTTATTACCATATGACCTACGCTGTCAAGCTTAACCTCACTATCTGTCTGAATATCAAACATCTTAGGCATAACATGGAACAGGTATTTTTCATCAGGTATTGATATGTTGAATTTTAAGTTCCTACAGAATATGATAAAAAGGAGCTGGGGAAATGGCTCAGTGGAATAAGCGCTTCCCTGGTTCTGCCAAAAAAATAAATAAACTCTCCAGGGCCAGGGAGATGGCTCAGTGGAATAATCGTTTGCCTGGCAAGCGCAAGGGCCTGAGTTCAGTCCCTGCTTCAGCCAAAAAAAGAAAAAAAGAAAAAAGACCATGATGAAAAAACATTTCAAAAATTAAAATATATTTTTAAAATAGGCATAAAGAATTTATAATTCTTATATTTGCACATAAGTCCAGAAATCTAACCATATACAACCTTGTAGCAGGACAGTCCCACAACATTCCTATTCCTGTCTCCTGCCTTCATTCACCACCCCCTTGTTTTTGAACAGTCATCTACCCTAGAGATAGCATGGCAGCAACTGGCATGTCATGACAGGCAGCCCGTATTCAGAAGACCAGAATGCCAGGCACTCCAAGCATGAATCTACTATTACAAATTGCCATCTTCAGTGCAGTTACTTAGTTCACAGGTGTCAGTATATATAGTTAGGGCAAGAATCATTCCAATTAACTGCTAGATTCAAAAGTCTTCTGAAGATTCTCAGGATCATTGCCTTACCCATCTTCTACATATAACTGTATGGCTTGCCACAGTCATGTTTCCTAGCTCTTCTCTTTTCCCTCTCAACTATTTAGTCCTCAAGTTCTTGCTTTCCTTTTACTTGTATTATACTTTTCTATTTGTATTTCTTCTTTTGAGTTCTTATACTAGGGAAATAATACAATATTTACACATGTCTGTCTGGTTTATTTCACTTATGAGTATATCTTCAAGTGGCATCCACTTCAATATAAAGGCTTCGAGTTTATCATTCTTTATAACTGAGTAATACTCCATTGTATAAAAATGCCACATCTTTTTCATCCATTCCTCAGGTGTTGGGCATCTTGGTTGTTTCCAAGATTTGGCTATCACAAATTGTGCTGC
>NW_004524593.1:22889161-22893633 GCF_000260255.1 Octodon degus | reverse complement strand
TTTCGAATATTGAACCATCCTTGCATCCCTGGGATGAATCCTCCTGGTCATGGTGTATGATCTTCTTGATGATTTGCTGTATTCTGTTTGCTAGGATTTTATTGAGGATTTTGGCATCTATGTTCATGAGGGAGATCGGCCTGTAGTTCACTTTCTTAGTTACGTCTTTCCCTGGTTTTGGTATCAGTATAATACTTGCCTCCAGGAATGATTTTGGGAGGACTGCTTCCTTTTCAATTTCATTGACGAGTTTGAGGAGTATAGGGACTACATCTTCTGTAAATGTCTTGTAGAATTCAGCTGTGAATCCATCCGGACCTGGACTTTTCTTTGTCAGTAGGTTTTTAATTACATCTCGTATTTCATTGGCTGTTATTGGTTATTGAGAGTGGTTATATCTTGTTGATTCATTTTTGGTAATTTGTAGTTTTCTAGGAATCTGTTCATTTCGTCTGTGTATTCTATTCTGTGAGAGTAAAGATTCTCAAAGTTGCTATTGATATCAGGAGTCATTCTTAATCTGAATCATGTAGTTCCAAAGGTCCCAGCCCCTAACAGCAGTCGCTCTCTAGAAGCCCTGCCTGTGAGACCTCTGAAGAACATTTTTGTAGTAAGCTATTTTATAGCTATTCAGTGGAGAAGGACCCCAGTGGGCTGGGGAGGTGCCTGGCGGGGCTCCCCAAGGGCCAAAGCAGTCCGCACTGCTGGGGGGGACCCGTTGTACTCTGACGTGGCTACACATTGTCTGCTGTCCTCACAGCACAGGAGCATCTGCCCTCACTGCGTGGAACGTTTACCAGGACTGTGTCCTGTATTAAAAGGACAGAAATGTTCTTAATGACCTCTTTGCTCCTTAGTACTCTCTGTTGTGTTTACAGATGTGTTCCTCTAAGGAGGGAGGATTTTCTTCCCACATGATAAAAAGCAAAACAAAATGAAACACTTCCTACTAACCTATCAGAAAGTCTTCTTCTTTTTTTTTTTTTTTTTTCTTGGAATGCCTTCAAGGCATGACTGGTTATCTTGTGTTGTGGGGATCGAACCCAAGCAACCTGAGCCTGACTGCTTTGTTGAAGCAGCCAGTTAAAGAACTGAGCTACGGGGCATGCCCCCTCAGAAAGTCTTTTTAAAGGGGAAATTGATACTTTAATTTTTATGTTTTTGAATTTTAGTATATGTGCTGCCGAAGCGAGCACTAATTTTTATGTTTTTGAGATTGATATTTAAAAATGGAATATTTTCTTCAGTGAAACTCACCTGGTGTGTGTGCCACTGAAGTACGGAAGGGTGTCCAGTGTTGAAATGAAAGTGCCACAATATAGGTCCAGAGATGAGGGAAGTTGACCCCTCCCGTGAGTGCGCGGAAGCACTGCGGGGTGGAATAGGAACTGTCACGATGGGCCGGTGGTGCCCCTTGCGTAGAATGCGCTGCCTCCCTGCTCCGGCTTTGGGAACGTGCTGAAGCTGCGGTGCAGACGGTGCCGAGAAGTCATTCAACCCCCAGTCACTAGTGCCGAGTGAGGATGTTAACAGATGCAGGAGTACACCTTAAGCAGTTGATGAGTGAAAACTCTGCTTGTTTTTTGTTCTGTTTTTAGGTTGTAAGTATTTTCGATATATTTTAAAACAAGATCATCAAGACCTGAGGAAGAAAATTAAGCAGATGAAGAAATCAGTGAGAAGATACAGCATTGTGAAACCAGCAGTAGATTAAATTTTAGTTATTTTTCAATTGCAGCCATAGAGTGGTGGGTAGCTCAGTAGTTACTGAATGTATTTATTTAAGGTTTTAAGAAACTATAAACTTTTCTTTATTTTGGTCTTTTTGAGACAGGGTCTCATTATGCAGTTCAGGCTGGCCTTGAACTCACTATGTAGCTGGCCTTAAAACAGTGATCCTCCTGCCTCAGCCTCCTGAGTGGTGGGATTATAGACTTGTATTATAAGTTATATAAACATTTTTATACTTTTTATATTTCATGTTGTTATAGCTGAAAAAAAATGCACTGCCTTTGCTCTTTGTAAACATGTATTTTTTTCTGTTTTGTAATGTTGAATGCACTATTTTTAAAGGAATGACTTTTCAGATAAGAAATATTTGTTTAATTAGAAAATATAGCTATATAGCAGTTATTGTTTACAGATAACTTGTCTCATGTGCTGTGTAATAAAATACAGAACTTGTGCTGCTAGGAAAGGAATTTGTGTTCTTTAAATTCTCATTGACTCATGTTAAGATTTACCAACCTGAAGGAAAATCCTGGTGAGTTCTGAGGAGGAATTTGGAAAGAGGGGGCATAGAAGAGGCTGCTGGCGGAGGAGGCCTTGTGTCTGCGGAACGACACAGCTCAGGGAGGCATCCATAGTGCTGCCTCTGCACAGGGGCTGCGCGGCCCTGCCTAGCACGGGCATGGAGCTCACGTGCGGGCCCCTCTTGGAAGCAGGAATGAATGCTGAGTTTCACTGTCTTATTTCCTACTAATTTAAATCATCTGCAAGAAAATTGGGGGGCCAATTGTTAATGTCAATGAAGATGCGCCCAGATTTGTACCATAGGTAAAACAAGTCCGTGGCCCTGAGCCGAGGGAGCCAAGCCAGTGCTTCAGCGTGCAGAGGGTGGCAGCTGGGAGGGTCGGCCAGCAGGGAGGGATGAGCTCAGCACGTGGACCGCACCCCAGGGCACCGGTGTCCTCCCAGCGTCCTCAGCCAAGAGCTGTGAACAGGAGAGGAGGTGAGAAGCAGATGTGGCGCTC
Source organism: Octodon degus (assembly GCF_000260255.1). Lineage (NCBI taxonomy): Eukaryota > Metazoa > Chordata > Mammalia > Rodentia > Octodontidae > Octodon > Octodon degus. The sequence continues at coordinate 22,890,880 of NW_004524593.1, read as the reverse complement.
GGTTTCCACTGAAGCCTCCTCTCCCGAGGTCTTTATGCCAGAGCAGTGCCATCTGCCTGTGGAAACTGCTGTGGGGTCTCCGAAGTGAAAACCAGTTGTGTCAAGCGCCTGGGGCTGCAAGGGCACTGTGCCAGCACCACATTTCTGTGGCTTCTGTCAGCCTGTGGGGAGGGGTCTTGGGGTGGGGTGGCTTGCAGGGTTGCAGTGAGCAGGTGTGGTCACGTGGTTCATCCCACACCCTGGTGTCTGGGCCTCCCAGGAGTCAGATTCACTTCAGGCAGAGGACTGAGCTGGAGACCAGGGAAGAGGCCGCCAGCTCAATCAGAACTTGGCCTCACATCTCCGCTTTCCCACACATCCCTACAGCCTCCCCGAGCCTCCTGTCTCCATCTGACCGACAGCTGACAGGATCTCTGGCCTAGAAAACCATCCTAGAGCTGAGAGGGACTGAGCGTGTCTGTCCTGTAGGAGGTAATACCTAGGTGAGGCTGTGCCAGGCATGGGGCATCCTCTCAAGACATGGGGTTTATCCTTTGGTGCTTTTGCAGTTTGTGTGTGTGTGTGTGTGTGTCCAGCTCAGCCCACCCTCGGAGCGGGGCTGGTGCGGGATATGGTGCTGGGGATCAAACCTTGGTCCCTGTGTGCGCTTGCCTAAGCAGGTGCTTTAGACCGCTCAGCTATCTCTGGCCCAACTTGTGCAATTTCTTGGGCAAATTCTTTCTGTAAAACAGAGACAATTGGGTTTACGTCATTGGGTTGCCATGAATGAAGGAAGCATAATGACTAGGATAATGATGAATGTTGATTGTGAAGTAACCGTGCATCATGACTACATTAAGGGAGTGAAGCGGAAACTACATCAAGAGAGTTTAGTGCCCTTTGCTTGCTCCTGGAAACATCCGAGGGTGGGCACTGGAGATGCGGAGCATGCCGTTTTGGTGCGTTTGCACATTGGGGAATGATGGCAGCTGGCCAGGTAGGACATCCCTTCCCTCTGAGCACCTGTTGGCGTGTGTGCACATGTGTACACGTGGCAGGGTTTAGCGCCGGCCTCTTGCAGGTCACAGGCCTGTGGAGCAGCATTGTCACCATCATGCTGTACACTGATTTCTCCACAGATCCTTCACGTTGCATCGACTGGACCTGGGAGTCCTGTGGCCAGCTTCGTGCCATCTTGCCTCTCCCCTTCTCAGGCCTGGCACTTAGCATTCTCCCGGCCTCTTGAGTTTGGCTGTTTTAGAGTCCACACGCGAGAGGTCACGTGGGTTCCTGTGTCCCCCTTGTTCTCATCCTGATGCCCTTCACGTGCATCTTGTTGCAGACACGGGGTTGCCTTTTGCCCATGGCTGAAGCACATAAATACCTCATGCTTCCTTTACCTGCTCACCTAACAGCACTTCAGTTTTTGCGCCTTCTCGGGCCTCATAAACCTTGCTACAGTGAGCACAGGTGTGCAGGGAGCTTCGGTCCTGATTCCAGTTCGTGTGCTAACATAGCCGGGTGGGTCTATTTTTACTGCCTGGAGAGCCCTGTGCTGTTGTGTGATGAGTCTGTTCCCACGGGTTGCAGGGTGCATGTCCCACACCCGCACCCACACTTGTTTGTCTTTGTGATAATCGCCTGCTAACAGGTGTGAGGTGATGAATCCTTATGGTTTTGATTTGCATTTCTCTGACGTTGGGAGCTGTTTAACTCCTAGCAGAGACCCATTAGTTGTTG
>NW_004524593.1:22887209-22889061 GCF_000260255.1 Octodon degus | reverse complement strand
TATTTTATTTTATTATTTATTTTGTGTGTGTGGCCAGCTCAGCCCACCAGGGGGCGGGGCTGGCTGGCATGTGGTGCTGGGGGATTGAACCATGGTCCCTGTGCTTTGCTCGGCTATAAGCTTGTTCTAAGTAGGTGCTTTAGACCACTGAGCCATCTCACCAGCCCGAAAATGAATTATTTACAAACATAAATGAACATAATAAAAATTGTCCAAAATAAAAATGAAATAACTTACACATTAGTCATAATAGTTCACTGTGTTAAAACAAAGTTATATTCATATAATTAGAATTCTCAGAGTAGAAAGGAGTAGGCAATAAATGTTTAAAAATTTAAAATTTCTGGATTTAGTTCAACTTATAATACCGCATTTCCAAGAAAAAGGAACATTTTGCACAAGAAATTTAAATAAAATCATACCAAAATACACAAAAATGAAATTGTCCAAAACTTATTGTAAATAAAAAATCAAAGCATGTACATAAAAAATATTAGGTATGGAAGAACAAAATAAATAGCATTTTATTCCACATTAGAAAGAACAAAAAGGACCAAGTGTGTAAAAAACTAGACTAATTAAAGGACTGAAAGAAAAGATCTGTCTTCTCTGAATTTTATACTTAGCAAACATACCTTTGAAAACTAAAAGATTTTCTAGTTATACAAACTTCAAATATTTTAATACCTCCAGAAGTAGCATATAGGAAATAACAAAGCATAATTCAAAAGGCAAGAGAAGTTGCAGTATGCTCCCAGATGAACAATAAAGAGCTCTCAATATGATAGTTATGCAGGACTATATAAAATATATTAGATGAACCTTTATTTAAAGGTCATTGAAGATTTCTGTGAAATAGTACCAATCTTTGTTGGGCTATACATGTATTTTTTTCATTATGTGTGTATGTGTGTATAAAAAACGGAAAAAGTAATATAAAGTCAACAGAAAATGGAAATAGACTTTTTAAAGTTTCTAATACTAGGAGAGGATATCATGTGATGTCTTTTAAATAAATTGTAAGTCAAAGATACAGTGTGAATCTTAGAACAAAGATTAAGCAATATTCAGAAAATTAAATACTAATTAATTAAAAATTAAATGTTTCAAAACAATTGAATGAAGAAAAAGTTTTCATGCTAGCAAAGAAGTACTAAGAGTAAAACATAAGATAAATACTGGAATGGCAAATAAATGACCACTTCTAACAGTTTGAGGCTAGGATATCGCACAAACTTCTAGTGTGTTGTGGACATGCATAATGACCATGACAGTTACTGGTGGCCAGGCGTCACTTGTGGGACTGAGCTACAGCTGTTTCTTTGAAACCCACCCTGTAGACTCAGATGGAATCATGACCTATAGGGAGGAAGAGAAGTCCATTTGTAGAGTGTGCTGATGGAAATATTTTGCTGCTGAACAGAAAAGAATAACTGAAAGACTACTATTGTATACCTCTTGTTCTCCTCTGTTTAATTGTTTGCCCTATTTGGTGGGTTCTTTCCATTCTCCTTCATGGGGCTGTGATCAATTTGCTCCCTCTCTAGAACATCATTTAGTAGTCTGTGTAGGCTTGGCTCTGTCATCATGAAATTCTTTAATTGTTCTTTGTCATGGTAGGATTTCACTTCTCCATTAAATTTGAAAGAGTTTTGCAGGATATATCAGTCTGGGTTGGAATTTGTTTTCTTGCAAGACTTGAAGTACTTTGCTCCGTGCTCTTCTTGACTTGATGGTTTATGAAGAGAAATCTGCCATTATTCTGATGGGTTTTTCTTCAAATGTGATCTGTTTCTTTTCTTTAGTGGCTTTTAGTATACTGTTCCTGTGCTGAATTTCTGGGATCTTGGTT
>NW_004524593.1:22867048-22885349 GCF_000260255.1 Octodon degus | reverse complement strand
GGTTTTTAAAAATATGAACCATTCCTCCTCTGAGACTCGAGCTCTGAGAAGGGCCAGTCACCTCCAGGAGGAGCCCGCTGCTGCTCCATCCTGGACATGGCCCAGACCCACACGACCCGCCCAAGCCTCTGTCCGCCCAGCGGTCCTCGCTGAGCCTGTGCCACAGACACGCAGGCGATCTTGTCCATGTGCCGTGTTTTTGTCCCGGACTCCGCCTGCATCTGTACAGCGTGCTGATGTGAACATGTGCCGCGAAGGCAGCACGGTTGCTCGTGATGGGATGTGGAGCCGCGCCCCAGCTCCGAACACCCAGGGCCTTGGGGTGTGAGGCTGTGAGGAGCTCTCCACACGCAGGCTGCGCTCTGGCTACACACCTCACTGACCTGGCCCTGTGCTTGTCACTCAGGCTGGAGTGTGTGCAGACCCTGATGGCAGGCAGCACATGGCGCAAGGAGAGCTGTGCTGCCCATTGCTGCAGACCTGCTGTCCCCAGGTGAGCAGCCAAGCAGTGGCTGTGGCTCGTGGCTGTGCCCGGCCCCAGGAGAGAAGCGACACAGTGCAGGCGCCCTGCTTTGGAGCCTTTGTGGAGGGAATCATGTCCGATGAGGTAGTACCTTGGCCCCATCCAGCACGCTGGTGTGCTTGTCAGGAGGGAAGTTAGGCACACACTGGAGAGTAAGAGGCCACACGCAGGTGGACAGGGCGTGGTGTCTGCAGACCACAGGTCATAGAAGGTTGGAAGCCACTGCAGCCTGGAGGGGGCTGGCGCCCATCTCCCATAGGACCCTTTGGGGACCAACCCTGTGACACTGACACGGTGCCCTTCTGTTCAAGCTGCTCAGCCATGGCCACCCTGGCAGACTAAGACAGTAAGTGAAGCAGTTAGGTCGTCTTCCAGACGAGCTAGCACGATTCAGAGCAGGCTGGTTCTAGCTCATAGGTGGAGTTGGCGCCGGAGTGCAGCCGCGGCTCCTCAGGGCTCGAGTCTGTTCTCTGCCTGCACCTGGGAGCATTTGCTGAGTTTCTGGGTCACCCCTGGCCTCATGCACCTCTCCTTCCTGGAACCTGCAGGGCGGTCTGTGCCTCCCTGTGGCACTAACAAAAGCTGCCTTGTGCTATTTGGGCATGATTCTATCCTTGGGGTATAAACTCTCAATAGTTTATTCTATGGATCGGCTTTCCAGAAAATACTCCTCTTCCAGCACAGTACTTTGCACACAATGCATATTTATTGAGTTGACACTTAACGCCCACTGTAAAATGATTGCATAATTGTTACATAATCAGGCATTGTGCAGTTGTATCTGAGGTGTTGGCATAACCCATCTGAAATGTGTCTGATTTTAAGAGCTCATGTCACCCATGGGCAGTGGCTGCTGAACTATGTCCTGCTAGTCTTGCAAGAATTTTTGCCCCAAAACGTGAGGGCTCCATATTTTTATTTATTTTTTTTTTATTTTTTTTTTTTTGTTTGTTTGTGTGTGTGTGTGTGTGTGTGTGGCCAGCTCAGCCCACCAGGGGGCGGGCTGGCTGGCATGTGGTGCTGGGGGATTGAACCGCGGTCCCTGTGCTTTGCTAAGCTTGTTCTAAGTAGGTGCTTTAGACCACTGAGCCATCTCACTAGCCCCTCCATATTTTTGATGACTGAAGTAAAACAGACATATATGCCAATAAAAGATCAAAAGATGCACCCAGATTCTACATGGAACAGGAAACTGCTCATTCTTACCTACTTGGGGACAGCGGGCATCTCGTGTGTCTGAGAAGGCCTTGGGGCTGAAGTTAGCCCCGGCGATTCCCTGATGCCATCAGCCCTCTGAGCCAGTGCACCATGGAAACTGCAGTCACCTGCAGGGACTGGGGTGAAGCTTGTGGAGGGCTGTTGCCTGGCGAGAGTTGCTGGGTTTGAGCCCCAGCACTGCCAACAAACACAAAAGCAGGCTTAACGAAGCATGACAGTGAACAGAGCACAGGAGAGAAGGGCTGTGTCAGCAGCGGCACTGGTCTGGCCGTTCGCGCCTGACTTCCTCCGGTGTGAAGATTTTGTGTCTTCAGTGCTGTGGGGGAGTGTGTGTCATCTAGAGCTTGGAGCACAGGCTTGGCAGGGCTGAGGCACGGCATCCCTTTTGGTGACACGTGCACAGGCTGCCCTGGTGGCCAGTGGAGAGCCAGAGAGCTGGTTAGGGTTCCCTTCCTAGAAGAAACTTGGCGTGCATATGCATTTCAAAGAGAAGCTTTGCCAGTGCACAAATTTCAGGATGGTGGAGCCACAGTGGACGCTGAGGGCAGGGTTAGCTCAGGTCTTGTGGTCGGGGTGCTGTCCCCAGCTCAGACCTCTGGGGCTGGGGCTGCCTGTGGGACTCTGCTCTTGACCATACGTGCGTTCAAGGAATGTGTACCAGAGACCTGTGCTGTGCAAGGGGCGTGTGCAAAGCAAAACACTTGGCAGCGCCCATGAACACAAACCAAGTGAAGGGGGTGCCCTGGGGCAGGTGTGGACCTGGCACGAATGAAGGACCCTGCAAGGTGTGTGTCCTGAGTCTGCATACTCCTTATTTCTCGGCATGCTGTTCTCCCAGTGTGTGTGTGTGCGTGCGTGCGTGCGTGTGCGTGCGTGTGCGTGTGGAGGGGGGGTCAGCTTTCTGCTACTATACCAAACACAAGAGGGACTCAGCTTGTTAAGAGGAAAGCGTTGTTTTGGTGGGTGCAGGCTGTGTGGGCAGCCCCATTGCTTAGGCCGGGATTGGGGCTAGACAATGGGCGCGAGCGCTGGACCTTCCAGGTCTCCTGGGTTGAGGCTACTCCCCCATGACCTCACTTCCCCACTGAGCTCCACCTCGTACAGTCTCCGCCAGTCCCATCAACACTGCTGGTGTCCCCCGGGGACGCAGTGACCCTCACCTAGAGCCATGAGCCTGATCTAGAGCTGCCGGCTTGCAGCTCGGAGCTCTCACTTAGCACACTTGAGGCCGGGTTCTATCCCAGCCATCAGCGCGAAGGGGCAGAGCCTTGTAGCAGCAAAGAGAAGGTTGAGGTTAGGATCTGCACCAGCAGGGGAGCCCTGAGCATGATTCTGTACAGACAAAATAAGTTAGATGTCACCACAGCCCGCTGATACATTACCACAGGACGAAGTGGAGGACAGCAGCAGAGATGAAGAGGGAGGGTCCCTCCTGAGTCCACCGTGGTGGGGGAGGGGGAGGGAGCACTCCAGCGCTTCCTGGTTTGTTAAGTTTCTTAAGTATTGTATTCAGACAAAAGTGGTCAGTGCCAAAGGCCTGTGTGACGGGCAGGGACGCTCCCAGCCTTGCCTAGAGCCAAAGCAGTCCTCTGCTGCAGGGCAGAAAGGCACAAGCCATGGTCAGACGGCAAGCATGTGCATTTTGCTGGCTCATCACTTCTTATGTCTTTTGAAACAGGGTCTCACTGTACATCTCAGACTGGCTTTAAGCTCACTTTGTAGCCCAGGCTGTTCTCAAACTCACAGCCTCCCTAGTGCTGGGATGACAGCGCCACCACGCTCGGCTCTTGACCCTTCTCTCCTGAGCCTCTTGGGAGCATCGGGGCCATAAAGGGGCTGGAGGCATGGGTTTTTCTGTCTCCCTTACGCACATGTGAACACAGCCACCAGCTGTGTTCAGTGAGGACAGGCCTCACCCCCTGGCCCTGGATGCTGGCCACCTCGCTCTCTGCTCTCCAGGGCAGGGAGAGGGAAAGGCCGATTATGTATTATGCAGGATGAGGAATTTCACAGCCTCAGGGAGTAGGACGCCACCTCCCTCTCCTTGCCCTGTCCCTCCCCGTGGATGCAGCAGTCCTAGGTGTCCCCTTGGCCTCCCGTCCCAGCACCATGCAGCACATGGTGTGGGCCCTCCCGTGAGTGCTCTGCTCGGGCAGTCGCTCCAAGACTGGTGCCCTGGCTGCCCGGGCCCTCAGCCTGCGAGACCTGGTAAACATGCAAGTGCCCCACCCCGCCTGGCAGGAATCCCAGCCACCCTCACCTTTCAGCCCAGCGGCTGAGTCCCCAGGACTGGCTTCCCAAGGGACACTTGACTGCCAACCACCAGAGGGACACTGCCCAGCGACACCTAGTGTGCTCGGGGGTGGGGTGGAGGGAGGGCAGGAAGATGAGTTGGGCGGGAGAAGCAGGAGGCTCTTGGGGCGAGCGGCGCCAACCCAAACAGCCACTGCCTGGAGGCCACAATGCCCGGCGGGTCTGCTAATGGCCTGCGAGGTGCCCAGCGTTGCTGGCCCTGCCAGCTCTTCCCTGTCACCTTCCCTCTCTGCCTTGCAATCTTGCTGGGCTGGGGGGGCTCACTGCAGGGACACCCCCAGTGCCTGGATTATGGGCCTCCTTTCCGCCCCCCCACGGGCCTTGTGTTCTGCTCCGACTACCAGTCCTTCGGGTGCTGTGACCGGCACAAGGACCTGCACATCGCCTCAAGGTTCCGGGACATCATGGCCCACCTGGACTTGCAGGGCCACACACTGTGCAGAGGGTACATCAAGGACATCCTGTGCCAGGTGGGCCTGAGTAGCATGTGCCTGCAGCTCTGGAGCCAGCGGGGAGGGGTGGTGTGGGCAGCCTGGGGCCCAGTCCTCAGCCCTGGGTGCTTGGCGCTCCTCCCTGGTATGGCAGGGTGGGCCAGCCTGGGTCCTGTGTGCCCGGCACTGAAGTGCAGGGCCAAGGGGCTGCTGAGGGGCAGTGACTCACATTTTCTGCTCCCAGGGCTCAAATGCTGCAGCCTGGGAGGTGTCGCAGCTGAGCCCAGGGGAGAACGCGGCACAGACTCTGGGGAGACAGGGTGTTGGGCACTCGGCCCTGTGTTGGGGTCCAGGTCGCCTCCTGGGCCTGGCACTGCACCTCCCTCTGCTGTGGTCCTGAGTGGCTGGCTCTCCCGACTCCTTGTAGAGGTCACTGAGCTTCCAGAGCCTGGCACAGACTGGCCAGCTGGGTGGCCCTGCCTGGGGCCTGTGTGGTCCTCTGGGGACCTGCCCTGCGCTGCTGGTTTCCAGCCAGATGAGGGACTCACAGTGGGACGTCCCAGCTGCCCTGCCCAGATGTGGCGGGCATTGTCGGGCATTGTCGTTGGAGCCCAGGGATGGAGGCTGTCTCTGCTCCAGGCCGCGCTCTGCCCTTTGAGCCGGACTTTTCTGTGTTCCAAGCCCCTGTTGTCTCTTTTTGCTACTGGGAGCCTAGTGTCTTTTTCTCCCAGCTCCTTGGCCCTGCACTTTGGTGCCAGGCACACAGGACCCAGCCTGGTCCACCCTGCCACACCAGGGAGGGGTGCCAAGCACCCAGGGCTGAGGTCCGGGCCCCAGACGTCACAGTCTAGGGTTGTCCGCCTAGCAGTGGCTCCTTGGCTCCACTGCCCTTGTGTGTTGGGTGAAGAGCACTTGTGTTGCTGAAGAGCCCCAGTTCAGACAGGCGCAGCTCTCCACACAGAGCTTCACATCTATCAAACACACGTATGTTTATCAATTTTGTGAGGAAGTTACTCGACACCTAAGCTCAGGGTGGGATGCATCAAATGTCTGATTTGGTCATTTAAACTGCAATGATAAAGTATGTCAAATGTGGCAAAGCACAGAAAATGAACTAGTCATCTATCAACTTCCAGGTTTAGCGAATGCGACACTGGTGCCACATGGCCCTAGACTTGTATAAAGAAACAAATTCAGGCAGACATGCAATTTATGAAAAGGGAAACATTCCAAAATTTGATCTCAGTCATCCTGAGGTGCACCTCCCAGTGTGAGGCCGGAGGGAGGGGATGCTAGAGGGGCAGCCGTACCTGAGGTTCCTTCGGCATTGTTAACCTGGTGGAGTACTTGAGTCCAAGAGGAGGGATCTGGGCCTGGGAGACGGCTCAGTGGCGCAAGTGCCTGCCTGGAAAGCACAAGGTCTTGAGTTCAAGTCTCAGTACCGGGGGAAAAAGGGTTAAAGAGGAGGGATCAGGACCTGTACTCCAGACTCCTGACTCCCTATTCCCCCTTGCTGGCCCCCACTAAGCCGCCCTCCTCCCCCAGGAGTGCTCGCCCTATGCTGCCCACCTCTATGATGCCGAGAACCCTCGGTCGCCCCTCCGCCACCTGCCGGGCCTCTGCTCCGACTACTGCTCAGCCTTCCATGCCAGCTGCCAGTCCGCGGTCTCCCTGCTCACCAGCCACCGTGGCCCCCAGTGGCCCCGGGACGGGAATGCCACCCACTTGTGCCGCCTGCTCGAACTCCCGGACAAGGACTACTGCTTCCCCAATGTGCTGAGGAGTGACCGGCTCACTCGTAGCCTGGGGGTGGTGGCTGAGGGTCCCCGGGGCTGCCTGCAGCTCTGCCTGGTCGAGGTGGCCAATGGGCTGAGGAACCCGGTGTCCATGGTCCACGCTGGGGACGCCACCCATCGCTTCTTTGTGGCCGAGCAGGTGGGAGTGGTGTGGGTGTTCCTACCCGACGGGAGCCGCCTGGAGAAGCCCTTCCTGGACCTGAGGAGCAGTGTGCTGACCACGCCCTGGGTTGGAGACGAGAGAGGCTTCCTGGGGATGGCCTTTCATCCCAAGTTCCACCGCAACCGCAAGTTCTACGTTTATTACTCATGCCTGGCCAAGAAGAAGGTGGAGAAGATCCGCATCAGTGAGATGAAGGTTTCTCGGGCTGACCCCAACAGAGCGGAACTGAAGTCAGAGAGGTGAGGCGGAGGCATGAGGGTGTGTGGCTGCGCCCCGAGTTCCGAGGGGCCAGGCCAGTCCAGCTGGGTGCAGAGAGGGAGCGCAGGGCTCTGGAGCATGACTTTGAATGGGGAGGAAGGAGTTGCTGTCACTGCTGATCAATGCGCGCAGCCCCAGGAGCCGGCCCGCCCTTTGCAGTTCAGTGGTTTTTAATCTGTTCAGAGTCTCACAACCATTATCATAACTGACTTTAGAAAATTCCCATCTCTGCATAGAGACACTGCCCACGAGCCACTCTGCCTCCAGCCTCCCACCCCAGGTGGCCCTTGGGGTGCAGTCACCCCCACAAGTCCCCTGAGAACCTGCTGTCTCTCAGAGGAGAGCAAGGCGGACAGCTGTGGGGCTCGAGGAGGGATCGCAGCCAGCGTTGGTACCAAGGCAACAGCAGCCTCTCGCTGCTGGGTGTCCTCCACCCCAGAGCTGGGCCTTGCACCGGGCTCCTTATGCCACAAGAGCTGTGACCCCAAGCTTCAGGGCCACAGGTGCCTGCCCTTGCCTTGCGCTCGGCCTCCTCTTCCAGCAGGACAGGGAGAGCAGAGTGACTGTGCTCCGCGGGAGGGACATCACTGGCCTGGCTGTACCTCTGCTCCTGACGTCAGGGTTGCGGAAGAATCGGTCCTGGGAGTTCCCTCCTGAAGCCTGGCCGCCAGGCTGCACGCCGCTGTCCTGGGGACACTGAAGTGGGCCTGGCCGCCCAGCGGGCCGCAGCGCTGAGCCCATCCCTGTGGGTGTCCCCGGGCAGCTCCGGCTGCTGTAGGATCGCTGCTGTTTCTGCTTCCCTCCCAGGGTCATCCTGGAGATAGACGAGCCAGCCTCCAATCACAATGGCGGGCAGCTGCTCTTCGGCCTGGACGGCTACCTGTACATATTCACTGGGGACGGAGGGCAGGCCGGGGACCCCTTTGGCAAGTTTGGAAATGCTCAGAACAAGTAAGCTGGGTGGGGGAATCTTCAGGGGACCCTGAGACTTCAGGGAGCCCCACGGTGGGTGTTCAGCTGAGCCGCAGTCACGTCCAAGCCTCTTACTGCAAGGTGGGGCCTCCTCGAGGCCAGTGAGAGCAGGTCGTTTCCTGTCCTGTGAGCGGTGGACACAGCCTGCTCTGGCAGTTACTGTTCCTGCTGCCCAGGGTAACTTTCAGAGAGTTCTGCTGAGAGGAATTTAGAATTTCCTGGCAGGTTGGCAGGTCTCTGATCCCAAGGGTCTGCTCAGTTCTGCCCTGCAGTACAGTCCTGGGCTTCCCACAGGTCTGGAGACCAGGTCGGCGGCAGATCTGCTGGGCACTCGTGCTGCTGCAGGCCAGGGGCCTTGTGCAAGCTGCGTGGGTCCAGGAGTGTAATCCCAAAGCCTCCAGAGCTGGGAGTGGTCACTTCCTGTGTTAAACTGTGTGTCACTGGCCACCTGGTATGCCATGGGCATGCGTGGGTGAAGAAATCCATGTGACAGTGCCCATCTAACAGACGGGGCCACTACCACATGAGGCAGAGCCAGAGTCCAGCTCCAAGGATTTGGGCCAGGGCCGTCCGAGTTCCTGCTGGCAGCTCTGCCCAGGTTCTGTGGGGCCCAATAATGCAGATATGAGCTGGGGAGATAGCTCAGTAGAATAAGTGCTTGTCTGGCAAGTGCAGGGTCCTGAGTTCAATCCCCAGTACTGCAAAAAAAAAAAAAAAAAAAGAAGAAGCCTATAGTAACGCAGACATGAAGGTTACCAACTGTGCCAAGCTGGCCTTTGTCGAAGGCCTGCTGCGATTAGGACTCGCAGGGTGAGCTGTGTACCCACGGCTCACTAGACCCCAGCTCCAGCTCCTGGACTGCCGTCCTCCACTCTGCAAGCAGGAGATGTGTCCTCCGCGGCCTGTTTCTGCCCACTGCACTCCTGTGTAAGGGAGAATAAACCAGTGTAAAGTAATCCTGCTCTGAGATCAAGTCACACTGAAGCTGTCCTTAACCCTTCAATAAAAATCTAAGGCTGTGGCCCACCTGAGGCCAGTATCACAGCACTTTGGCCTGGCAGTGCTCTTGGGTCCCAAATGTGGATGTGCAAAGCTCTGGTGGTAACAGAAGAAAATCAAGCCCCTCCCCACGTGACCCCCAGGACCTCCTGGCTGTGCTGCCTGTGGGGTGTGGGTCTCCCCTGTGCCTCCCCACTCACCCTGCTGGCCCTTGGCCTCTGTCTTTCAGAAGCTCGCTGCTTGGGAAGGTGCTACGGATCGATGTGAACCGGCCAGGCCAGGGTGGCAGCAGGTACCAGGTCCCCAAGGACAACCCCTTCCTCTCTGAGCCAGGGGCTCACCCTGCTGTCTATGCCTACGGGGTCCGAAACATGTGGCGCTGTGCGGTGGACAGAGGGGACCCAGTTACACGGCGGGGCCGCGGCCGGATCTTTTGTGGGGATGTGGGCCAGAACAGGTTTGAAGAGGTGGACCTCATCGTGAAAGGCGGGAACTATGGCTGGAGGGCGAAGGAAGGCTTTGCATGCTATGACGCCAAACTCTGTCACAATGCCTCTTTGGGTAAGTGAGGACCAGTGGGGGCTGCTTGCCTGTGGTGAGCGGGCTGGAGGTCGAGGTGGGGGATAAGCTCTGAGCAGCCTGGCCGGCTGTTTACACCATGCCTTGGTCACTGGGGCAATGACCACAGGGACACCTGACCCCTTGGCCACGGTCCTTGGGATGGCACTTTGAGTGGACCTCGGCCATGAGTGCCACGGTGCCTGCTCTTGATGCCCCCTCCCCCAGCTGCTGTCCTGTCATCCTGTCTCTCTGTCCTGCTTTCCCTTCCAGGAAAGTAACTGAGATGATGGCCTGCTTCTTGGTTTCGCTTCTGCTGACCTTCAGTCCTTTTCTCCATAAAACCAGCCTGCTTTGTGTAGACCTCTGGGACACTGATTTTGTCCTAAGGAATGGGATGGTGTCCGATTTTAGGATAGAAGCTAAGCCAAAGAAGCTTTTTTTTTTTTTTGGTACTGGGATTAAATCTGTGCCCTTTTAAAATCCAGCCCTTTTAAAATTTTGAGACAAGGTCTCCCTAAGTAGCTAAGTTGTCCAAACTGGGTTCAAACTCACCATACTCCTGTCTCGGCCACTTGGAATGCTGGGATTACAGGTTAGTGCCACCATGCCTGGCTAAGATTATTTTTTAAAAAGTACATTCCTATGTCCCACACTGGACCTGAGCAGTGTGTGTCTTGGTGGATTGGTGAATGGGGTTGACCAGGCGTCCATAGCTTAAATTATGCACACGTGACTTTTAATTCTATTATTTTGAGAACTATTGGCAAAGCAAGATTAGCAGCTTAGGTTTTCATTTATTTTCCAGTTGGAGGGGAGTGCCACATGCCCTCGAGTGAGGGGACACCCAGTGCTGGTAGTCCCGGTGTGCGGTGTGCCCAGCCTCCGCCACCATTCCTTAGTCCTCCGCCCTTTGCCTTCCGGAGCTGCCTCACGCTCTTATAGTGTGACTCACTTCCTCGCGTGATCCGAGGTTGTGGTGCAGCGATGGGGGCTTAGGCTTAGCTGGAAGCCCCGTCCTGTGATGGCGCTTAGCTCGCCTGCCTGACCCTCCCTGGGTCGTGCTGATGGTCCTCACAAGCCAGGTGGCTGCCTTAAAAAACCCCTCCTGCCTCCAAAGCCCCAGATTTGGCGATGACACTCTTGTCTTTCCTTGTCCCTGGGCAGATGACATCCTGCCAATCTACGCCTATAGCCACACGGTGGGGAAGTCTGTCACTGGGGGCTGTGTCTACCGAGGCTGTGAGTCCCCGAATCTCAATGGCCTCTACATCTTTGGAGACTTCATGAGTGGGTAAGGGTAATGTCCCTTTCTCTTTTATATTTTAAGATTTTCATTAAGTTTAATTGTGGTAAATAAGAGCGTGGTAGACTTTTTAAAATGTATTTAGTACAGGGTCTCACTACACAGATCAGGCTCTAGTGGTCTGCCTGTTTACAGCCTCCCAAGAGCTGGGATTACAGGTGTGCACCACCACGCCCAGTGTCAATTTCTGTCTCAGTGTGCCCTGGGGGTAGGGCCAGCACAGCACACCAGGGATCAAATCCCTGTCCCTGTGTCTGCCTAAGCAGGCGCTTCAGTCTGCTGAGTAGCTGGCCGGCCCTGTTAGACGTAGTTTCACAATGCTCCACACTTGTCTTCCCACCAGCCGCATTCAGATGCACAGTATTCCCAGCCCCTAAGGGCGCTTCTTGCCTGTGAGCGCCCGCCTGCTCATATGAGGGATGGGCACACGCGCGCACACACGCACACTATTACATATTTCATTGTATATTGAGCTTGTGATGGGCTACCTTATAAGTCTTGGTAGCTTTTAGGATAGAAATAGAAAATCTACTGAATTTTTTAGGTAGAAGATCATTTAATCTGTAAATATAGACACTTTCTTTTCCCAAATTGAGAGACCTTTTATGGTTTTTATTTTTGGCTTCAGTGTCAATATCTGGTACAGTGCTGGGCGTAAGTGGGGGGAAGCAATCTGGTTTTTTTTTTTACCAGTAACTATGATGTTAGCTCTGTTTTTCTTTGTGGTCTGAGTCAGGTTAGCTTTCTTTCTATTCCTGGTCTGCTGAGAGTTTGTATTGGATTTTGTCAAATGCTTCTTTGCATCTGTTTAGAAAATCATTGCTTTTTTCATTTTGATGAATTTAATAGCTGTATTTTGTTACAGAAACCTTGCATTTCTGGTCAGGGTGTACCAGCCTTTTCGTATATTGTAGAATTCGCTTGGCTAAGATGACGTTGGAACTTCTTGCATCTGTGTTCGTGCGAGGGTTGTGGGCACAAGCTTTCCTCTCCTCTGATACCTTTGTCTGGGTAATGCGAGCTTCAGAGAACAAGCCGAGCCGCGTCTTCTCTGCCTCAGGTGTCTAGATGAGTTTGGCTGGAGTGTGTGGTAGCCCTGCCATCTGTGATTCTTCTTTTCTAAGGAAAGCCGACTGAGCCTGAGGTAGTCCTTGCAGAAAGTTTTAACCCTAAATCCAACTTCCTGAGAGCTACTCAATTTATTTGTTTCTTTCTGAGTGATCCTCCGTAGTGTGCATCTGTCAAGGAGTTTATCCAGTTCTCTTAAATTGCCAGCACATTGGTATTGATCTGTTCATAATATTACTTTCTTGTCTTTTCAGTAGCTGCAGAAACTATCGTCGTTGCTTCGGCACTCGTCCTGTGCCAGGTGCTGTAAACCTCATCTTGTCAGAAGTTTACGTTGTTATTGATCTTCTTTCATACCAGCTGTTGAGTTCACTGATACTTTTCTTTTCTATTTCATGTTTCATTGATTTATGCTCCTTTCCTTCCTTCTTCTCGTGCTAGTGTTAATTAATTTTAGTTATAGTACTGAAGAAGGAAGTCGAGCTCACTGATCTGAGGTCTTCCATCTTTCATCTTTTGTACTGTGTGCGCTTAGTGCTATCAACGTCCCGCTAGGACACGGAGAGCATCATGGGAATTCTGACATACGGCGTCTGAACGTTTACTTAGTTAAAATGTGTCTTGTGTCACGTCTCACCAGCCATTTATCCCCTCCAGTCACTTTGGTTTCAGTTCTAAATTTTTCACTTTTAGAAATAGTGATTTTGGGCTTTCTTTTTAATATCTCCTGCACACCTTCGTAGCTTTCTGACCCTATCGGATAGCATCAAAATCACCATTTTAACATTTTTATCATTTTGTCTAATGCCAGTTCTGTGACCATTTTGTTGGACTGACCTTATTCTTTGTAATGGTTGCCTTTTCTTCCTTCTTTACTAGAGTAGTAAGTTTTGATTGAATGCCAGGAACTTTTCACTTAACCTTGGCTAAAGCACAACCCTGGCCGTGTTGGTGTTCCTAGACACAGTCGAGTTGCTTGGAAGCAGCTTTACCCTCTTTACCCTTCCCAGCCTTGCTGCAACGCTTGTGGGGAGGACTGGAGTGGTGGGCTTGTGGGAGCTCTGTGCCCCTTGCTCAAGGGGCAGGACCTCCCAAGCACCCTGTGATGCCCCAGGACTCCAGGGACCCCACGCAGGGCTGTGTGCATGCCAGGGACTTTCCTGGTGGCTCTCTTGCTGTCATTGGTGGCTTTTCCTTGTGTCTGCTATTGGGCATGCAGGTGTGCATTGGAGGGTGCGTGGCAGCTCTCTGAAGTGAGTTCATTCTGTGTCATCTTCTCTCTGATGTTGTTCCTGTGAACGCTTTCTCCTTGGATCTCCCGGGATGCTCAGTTCTGTGCTGTGGAAAAACCTGGGCCCTGTCAGGCATTGCCTGTGTCTCCCCTCCCGGGCTGGGACAGTCTTAGGACTCCCTGGTTTGCTTTTGGTCTCTTTAGGAGTGCACCCCTACACTGTCTGACCCTGGATGTCTTTTAAGCCGCTGCTGTTCTATTTTATGCAGGCTTTTGGCTAAGTGTGAGCCTAGTACCTCACCTCACCTCACCTCAGGAAGGACGAAGGCATTTTCATGCTTGTACTCTTGGTTATCGAGATGATGGAGAGCTAGTAACGGCAAGGTCCTTAATGTCACTCACTAGAGCTTCAGGACTTCATTTATCGTTACGCCTTTCCTCACAGCCCTGCCCACACACCTTTGAGCATTTCTGAGGATGCCCTGAGTCCACCCAACTTCCTTTCCTCCTACATAGGTGGCAGAGGGGTGCAGGGTGTCCGCTTGTGACTGTGCAGATGTAGCTTCCCCCGTGCTTCACCATGGTGAGAGCTCCATGGGTCTTACTTTATCAGCCTTTGAGCTCTGCTCTCTGACAAGTTACATTGCTATTCTCCATTTTACAGAGGAGGAAACTGGGGTTTAGGGACATTGGGCAACCAGCCCAAGGCCACGCAGCTAACACAAAGATGATCTTGTGGAGTCTGTGCTCACCCTCTTTCCTGACAGGAAGCGAGCTTCTGCAGGGCCAGGGTCCAAAGTGGCTCTGGGTTGGGGGCGTCCGATCGTTGGCCTCTGCCCAGCCCCAGCGCTCCAGGGTCTCTGTTTCTAGGTGGAAAAAGTCCATTGGAGGTAGATACGGATACCTAAAATATAAGGTTTTATTTTCATCCAGTCGAATTATGGCTTTGCAGGAAGATAGAAAAACCCAGAAATGGAGGAAACGGGATATCTGCCTGGGTGACACAGCGGCCTGTGCCTCCCCAGGGCTGGTCAGTGCCCACAGCCAGTTTGTCATCTCATTTGCAGAGGACGAGGCAGGTAAGGAAGGCTCAATCAGGCACCCTGGCATCACTTGCAGGGGCTCCGCCAGCATGCAGCGTGGGCAGCGCAGCTCCTCCGTGCTGATCGAGGCCACTGCCCTCTCTCATCACACACTCAGCGCGGCTCTGCCTCCGCTCAGCCCCGTGCCGTGACCCTAGCGCCTGTCTCACAGGCAGGACCAGCCCGCCCATCCTGGCTGGATGGTGTGGGCCAGCCCAGGCCTGATCCCTGACT
Source organism: Octodon degus (assembly GCF_000260255.1). NCBI lineage: Eukaryota > Metazoa > Chordata > Mammalia > Rodentia > Octodontidae > Octodon > Octodon degus. The sequence goes on along the minus strand of NW_004524593.1, from coordinate 22,871,197 downwards.
TTTCCAATCCTTGGGCTATGAGAGAGGTGTGAGCTTCCCAGCTTTTACCCTCAGTGATGGGCACTGGAAGGGGCCAGGGCCCGGGCAGCAGACTGGGCAGCAAGAGCTCGTCCCGGGCGGGGCAGGGGGTGCTCTTTCCTGGCTCTTTCCCAGCAAAGTGCGCGAGCCTGGGAGAACCCCTGCTGGATGACTCCTGCGGCAGGGCGGGCGGCCCGCCCGGCAGGTGGTTGCTCTGGACAGGCTGGAGGGCCCCTGATGCCTAAGTGCTCTCCTGGGCTGGGGAAGAGGGCCACTGGGTTGTAGAGCTTTTCCCCATGCTTATGACAAGAGGGTTGAATTTTAATTTCAGCTTTAAGTTATTTTGAAAGATGAAAGCTCCAAAATGTGGTTGTATTTTGTTTTACATATGCTTGATATTTGGCAGTGGCCAGAGCTGTACTCAGAGGCAGGTGAGAAAGTGGCCTCTGGGTCGTGTTGACCCAGGGTCTCCAGGGTGCAGGGCCCCACCCCAGGCGCCTCTGTCCACTGCCCGGCAGCTGCACCGTCCTGCAGAGGGATGCACGGGATCCAGTGGCTGCTTCCTCCCCACCGGCTAATGAATTGATAGTCTGGGATGCGGAGGGTATTTTGGAAAATTCAAGCACTGTTAGTAGAAGAAAGTCTGTGTGCGCTCCAAAGTGAAAGTGCAAACACAGAAGCGGTGAGGCTGGTGGGCAGAGGAGGCTGTGGAGCCTGGTGCCACAGGCCCGGGGAGCAGCCTGCCCCAGGGCAGGCGGCAGCAGCGAGGCCCAGCAGCGCCTGGTGCCCATGCAGGACGGCACACGTCTTCTGCTCTCTGCAGGGCCTTCCCCTGGTGGTCAGCTTTGATCTGAGGGTCCCCATTTATTGTGTATGTATTATTTCCACTTTGGGAGTTGGATCCCAGGGCCTTCACACCGAGCTGTGCACCCCTCCCCCTTTTTAGCTTTAAGTTTTGAGGCAAGTTCTTCCTGAGCCCCTGAGTTCCCAGCTGGCTTGGGCTTGCACTCCGGCCGCCGCCTTCCAGTGTTGGGACTGTAGCCTGTGCCTGCGCTGCCAGCCTAGTCATTGTTTTATGTGTCAGTCACTGGCTGTCAGGAAGAGACTCTCCAGAGGAGCCGGTGCTCTGCTCACCCGCAGCTAGGAGTGTAGCTTCAACCGCTGCCAGCTGGAACAAACTCAGAACCAGCTCGGGAGGGGCCGTGGGTGCTGCCTGGTGGGTCCTGAGCAGAGCCGGGCAAGGGCTGCAGAAGCCTGGTGGGTGGGAGACTGACCCACAGGGACGTGGTCACACAAAGGAAAGTGGCCAGGAGGGGACACGGTTGCTGTGGAGACCGGAAGCCCTGCTTGTGGCAGCCCTGCTGGCTGGGACTTTGTGGACACTGGATTTCCCGACTGGAGGCTCTGCTCAGACCTGTGATTTCTAGTTAGAAGCAGCTGCAGACGAGAGTGCGTGTCCTCCGTATCCTTCGGGGAAGAGTCTGCGGTCCGTGGGCAGCAACGAGCCACAGCTTCCAGCAGCTGCCCTGGGCCAGTGCTCCCAGGCCGGGCACCTGTGCTCTGGGCAGGCCATGCCCAGCCCTGTCCCTAGAACCCCAGGATGAAAGCACTGTTTAGTCAGGAGCTGCGCAATGCTTAGGGCTTCTCACGCTGTGGCTCCTTGGTCGCTTTCTCCCCCAATGTGGACAGCCTGTGAACCTAGCTCAGTATAAATGTTGGGAGGGTGGCAGAGGCCTTACTGGAGATGGTGGGGGAGCACACCCCATTACTCAGACTGTGAGGCTAGAACAGGGCCAGCATGGTGGACCCAGACCCGCTGGACCCCAGTGGGAAGTAGCAGGTGGCAGTGGGCTGATCCTCACGTGGTTCTGGAGATGTGGGGGCAGGCGACTTTGGGGGTGTCAAGAGGACCGGAAGAGAGGTGAGGAGTGGGCAGCGGCACAAGGAACAGCAGCTCTGGGCTGGCTGAAGCAGGCAAATGGAGAGCAGAGCTGAGGGGAGAGGAGGGCGACTGCTGCCGCCCCCGTCCCAGTCCTGCCCGCTGTCCTCTGCAGGGGAGCTCCACTTCCTGGCCACCTCGTACCCAAGTGCCTACGCGCCACACGGCTCGGTCTACAAATTCGTTGACCCCTCCAGGTGAGCACTGGTGTCATGTTCTTCTCAGGTGTGTTTTGTGAGCCTGGCCTCCGTGGCAGGCACAGAAGCGGTGGCGGCCCCAGGAGTGTGCTGTGGTGATCTGCACAGCACATCTGGGCTCCAGATCCAGAGCAGTGTGGGTGAACGTGTGTAGTGCCGAGTGTCCCTGGAGCCATGCACTGTCCTAGGAGGGACTCTGGGCTGGGCAGTGAGGGTCAGAGCCATCCCGGGATGCCTGCGTAGCCCCGAGGCTCCTATTTTTAACACTTCCCAGCTGCTGGAACCCCCGTGGTGCACGTGTGCCTGTCCCATCAGGCAGCTTGAACCACTGTGGTAAAGTGGGACAGTCATGCGCGGGGAGTTGTGCAGGTACCACTCACTGGTGGCTCAAGCTGCTCAGCCCTGTCCTGACCTGGGTCTCCTGGACCCTTTCTGCACTCGGGCCCAGTGGACTCATGCTGCTGACTCGGCCTTTCTGCCAGCCTCGTCCCGGGCTAATCCTTCTTCTGCCAAGGAGCTGGACCCAGTCCATCGCCACCATGGGGGTGCTGGTCTGTGGCCTCTTCCTGGCCCAGGGTGGATGGTCTGGGGTACACGGGTCTGCTGGGATTCCAAAGTGGAAGTGCTGGGAATGAGCTTGTGGAGGGACCCCCGCGGATGCCTCCCCCAGAGGCTGTGTTTCTAGGTTGGGTTGGCACACAGGCCTGGCACTGCCCACTGCAGCTGGACTCCAGGTTGGGGTCTCAGAAGTGTCTGGAAGTGGCTGGCCAGAACGTGGGCCCACAGGCACTGTGGACAGGGTGAGACAGCTGCAGCGATGTGAGGGGAGGCTGGATCCCGTTCTCTCCACATGAGCCTTCTGCACTGGCAGCTCCCGGGTGTGGGTGTCATGTACTTCCCTTGTCTGGCTCAGGAGGCAGCCATGTGAGGCCTCTCAGGAGAGGTACCCCTACCCCCACGAGCTGATCTCCTGAAGGGGCCTGAGTGACAGCTCTGGGCTGGCAGCGTGGGCTGGCAACGTCCCCAAGGTGGCCCAGCCTCAGTGATGGCAAAGGAGCCCAGAGTCCCATCAGCAGCCCTGGTGCCACTGGGAGGGGCTCAGGACCAGCTCTTGGTTCCTGTGGGTGTGGTGCGGTTGCTGTTGCTCCAGTCACGGTGTCCATGGCTGCAGGGGCCCACCCGCCCGCCTGCTCACTCAGCCTGCACTGGGCTGGGCACACCTGGGCTGCCGCTTCCGAGGGGCTCCCACACCCTAGCCCGTCCTTCCCTTCCATTCCCCCACTTTCCACAGAGGTGCCAGATGCAGTGGTGGGGACCAGGACCCGGACCCTGGAGCCAGGGCTGGACTTGCAGCTTTGCCACTGACTCCCTCTGACCTTGAGCCTGCGTCCTAGCCTTTGTGCACCTCGGTTCCTCCTGTGGAGAGGGTGGCATCGCCGCTGCCTCATGGGGCGTCCTGAGCGTTCCCTGAGTTAACATTCCTGGAGCGTTTAGAGCAGTGCCCGGCACCACACAGGGGCTCTCCACACACAGAATTTCTGTTCCCTGCATGAGTGACGGTGGCGAGAGTTGGAGCTGGGTGAGGAAGGCAGAGGGACAGTGGGATCCAGCTCTGTGCCGTGTCCTGGGTGAGCTTGCTGTCCCTTTACTACAGAAGGCCCACATGTGATCAGAGAGCCTGTGTGTGTGCGGTGGAGGTGTCACAGTGTAGGGCGATGCCGTGAGTTTCAGAGGGATTTTCATTCCTCTGCTACCACCACTGCCACCATCTCCTCCACCACCTCCTCCACCGCCACCAACTCTACCATCATGTCCATCACTACCACTTCCATCACCACCATCTCCTCAGCACATCTCCTCCACCATCATGTCCACTACCAACGACTCTGCCATCTCCTCCACTGTCACCATCTCCACCGTTGTCATCACCACTACCATTACTACCACCTCCACCACCAACTCCACCTCTATCATTGCCACCATCCCCTCCACCAC
>NW_004524593.1:22842366-22866567 GCF_000260255.1 Octodon degus | reverse complement strand
ACCATCCCCTCCACCACCATCTCCTCCTCCACCACCATCCCCTCCACCATCTCCACCATCACCTCCATCATTACTACTTCTACCATCATTTTCATCACAACCAACAGCTTCACCATCTCCTTTACCACCATCACCACTTCCACCATCATTACCCCCTCCACCGCCTCCATTGCTGTCACTACCACCCCATCTGCTGAGCACTGGTCACACGCTGGCCTTATTCCTAGTGCATTTATTTTATTTATTTATTTATTTATTTATTTATTTATTTATTTATTTAGTGGAACTAGGGATTGAACTCAGGCCCTTGCGCTTGCCAGGGAAGCACTTATTCCACTGAGCCGTCTCCCCGGCCCCTCGTAGTGCTTTTAAACAGAATCTCCTTTTACAATTGCTCATGTGCATCTGGTACACTGTTCTCAATTTACCTGTGCTTTCTCCCTGTTGAACTGGTATACTATTAGTTTTTTATTTTACAGGCCTGCAGAGATTGAGACTTGGCAAGGTTTCCTGGGTCCTAGAATTTGAACCCAGGTCTCCCATATCAGGCCCAGGCTCAAGCCCCTGCTGTTTCCCAGACACCCTCTCAGCCTTCATCAGGGTCCCGTTGCTCCTGCCCACCTGTGGGAAGAGGGCTGAGCCCAGTTCCTGTGACTGACCATCTTCTGGGGGCTGCAGCTTCCCATGGTGTCTGTGGTGTCCCTGTTTATAGGCGAGCACCGCCAGGCAAGTGCAGGTATAAGCCGGTGCCGGTGAGGACCACAAGCAAGCGGATCCGCTTCAGGCCACTTGCCAGTGAGTCCAGCTCTGTGTCTCGGGCATAGCCAGTGCCTGCAGCGGTGGCGACAGCAGCGTCTGGCTGTTCCTAGACTTGGCCACTGAGCAGCAGTTATTTGGAGCTTTCTTCGTTGCTGGCACCATACTGAGTCACGGGGTGCAGCCACGTGGGGTTTAAGGTCTCCGAGCCGTCGGAAATGGGAGGAGAGGTAGCTCATGGAGAAATCAGTACAGCTCCGAGGGTCTGTGCAACAGGATGCCCAGAGCCCAGGAGACCCCAAAGGGGAGCGTTCTTCCTCAGGGTGGCGGGGGGGTGGCCCGGAAGGACTGACAGAGCAGGGCGTTATCTTCGGGAAATGCCAGGGAGCTGAGCCCCTCTGGAACGACCCTATCAAAAAGGAAGCCATCTAGGTGAGGGCAGGGCAGGGAATTTAAATATATTAATATAAAGAATTTACGTCAAAGAACTCCACGGATGTTGGGCGTGGTGGTGCCCCTCAGCTACTTGGAGGCTGAGGTTGGAAGATTGTTCCAGTCCAGCCTGGACAACATAGTGAGACTTTTTTTTTTTAAGGAGCCTGGCATGATAGAGTATGTCTGTAATCCCAGCGCTCAGGAGACTGAGACAGGAGGATTAGTGTGAATTTGAGACCAGCTTGGGCTACAAAGTGAGCTCATGGCCAGCCTCAATAGTGTAGTGAGACCTCAAAGACTAACTAACTAATAAATAGGGTCCTCCTGCAGCTGGGAGGCCCCTGGGTGGCGCTCCTTCTTTACCTCCCGGGTGTGTCACTGAGTATGTGCTTGCCTCTAGCCACCGTCCTGGACCTGATCAAGCAGCAGGCAGAGAAGGCTGCCAGGAACTCGTCCAGTGAGACCTCCGTGCCTGGTCTAGAGCCGGCTTCGGCCCAGAGAGCTGCCTCCAGGGTGCTGGCTCCTCCTGCAGGCAGCAAGAGGGCATCACAGGGACCTGGGAGCAAGAAGAAAGCCAGAGCATGGCCCCCAGGTCCCCAGGGGAAGAGCAGGAAGCACCCCCGGGCCCCCAGAGGTGGGAGGCGGTGGCTGTCACTGCAGGGGCCAGCGGGCAAGAGTCGCCCTCCACCTCTGGTCAAGGAGGCTGCAGTGACACAGGGGAGAACCGCCCACTAGGTGGAGACCACTGCTGGCTGCAGTCTTGGGAGCCCAGGAAGCTGCGGGGAGCTGGGCAGGCACAGAGGGGCTGATGCACGGCCTGGGGCGTCTTCTCCAGGGGTCCTGCTGTCCCCTGTAGGGACAAACACCTCAGTTGGCTGGGCACACTGAGAAGGCTTCTGCAGGATCACATCCCACACTGCCCCAGCCTGTGTGGCTCCTGGGGACCTCACTGGTGTCCCTGTGTTGTTGCTGAGGTACCCACGTTCTGAGATAATAAACTACCATTTACTGCAGCTGGCTTGTGTGTGGGCTTCTGGGCGGGGGAGTACCTGCCACCTCACCAGTGTGCCCAGGAACCAGCCATGCTGTCCTGGCTCCAGCGCCTACAGGCACAGGTCCAGGGTGGGCACCTGCCACCTCACCAGTGTGCCCAGGAACCAGCCATGCTTGCCCGGCTCCAGCGCCTGGAGAGGCACAGGTCCAGGGTGGGCACCTGAACGGTGCCTCTCAGATGGCCCTCTGCTCCCCCCAGGTGGAAGCTTTTGAATAGGACACATGCGGGTTCCTCCTGGACCTGGGACCCCCTTTGGCCCCTGAAACCATGACTGCGTCCTGGCACCTCTGAGGTCTGCACCCTTCCTCCTGAAGCCTCTGTCCTTGTTTTGTGTCCCTGGAGAACCTCTGCTGAGTTAAGGACAGTGAGGCCTTGTGGTCACAAGACCTGACCACAGTGACAGAGAACAGGGGACAGAACAGTGGGGTTTGGGCCAAGCCCCTCCACCTGCTGCCCACTGCCTCCTGGAGGCCCCCAAGACACCTCGACTCTGAGCCAGGCAGTGAGGACTCAGCACAGAGAAGAGGACTGCTGCCTCCAGGGGAGTGGGCGGGGGGCGGCCACAGGCCCCTGCTTGTCCTTGGCACAGGTGGCTTTAGACTAGAGCTGGCTCCAACTTTTTTCTTGAGGCAACCTGACCTCACCTCAGCTACACACCACGCTTCCTTGATTCTCCTGCTCTAAGAGGCAGAAGCCTGCTTGCTGTGCTCTGAAGATGCCTTTTCTGGTCACTGCGGTGACCCTTTGTGTTCCTCTGGCTTCTGGCCAGCTCACCACTGGGGCCTGTGAGTGCTCCAGGCTGGAGATCAGCCTCAGCGCTGGAGAAACGTGATGTTTCACTGGAGTGCCTCGCAGGACAGCACAGGGAGGCAGAGGAGTCCCACCCGGCCCCTCTACCAAGGAAGGTGGCCCAGTTTAAGATCGGCTCTGACCCCTGGACCAAACACCTGAGCTTTTCCTACCTTATTTTGCCCTGAAGTCTTTCCTCAAAACACGCAGCAAAGCGAGGGTTGGAAGTGTTTGCAGGGAATGTTCGGGATTCAGGCATGAAGCCCAAGGGCCACACTGCGGAATAAAGGGCCCAAAGTCTTCTGCGCTGGTGTGGGCTCAAGGAACATGGTAGAAGTCTGGAGGAGGGCGTGGAATGGCACCCCAAAATGCTGGGGACCAAGGAGAGGTGGCAGGCTCCTCTGTGGCAGTGTGGTGTTGATTTATGGAAGATAGCTGGTGAGGCCGGCCGGTGTCCGCAGGAGGGGCCAGGACTGGACTGACCGAAGCTCCAGGCACTGCCACGCTGCCACACAGCCTTGTGTCGTGATGTGTGCTGTTACCTGCGCTCAGTGGCTGGGCAGCGGGGCCTTCCTGACCACAGAGAGGGCTCCACGTCGGCCATGTCATGTGTGCCACAGGCTTGCCACCACTGGCCATGGTGCTGGCAGGCGTAAAAGGCCGAGCACCGGGCTGGAGAGATGGCTCAGTGGTCTAAAGCACCTACTTGAAACAAGCTTGGCAAAGCACAGGGACCGCGGTTCGATCCCCAGCACCACATGCCAGCCAGCCCCGCCCCCTGGTGGGCTGAGCTGGCCACACACACACACAATAAAAAAAAAAAAAATGTAATAAATAAAAATAAATAAATATTTAAAAAAAAATAAAAGGCCGAGCACCTGTGTGTGCACAGAGCTCACTCTTTAGAGGCCAGAGGGCACTGTGAGGCGGCGAGGGAGGGTGACGCCAGCCACGGCTGCAGGAGCCGGGAGCAGGGTGCTCAAGCATGCCGAGCCTCATGCATTTGTCCTCGCTGGCCAAGCAAGTCAAGGGTAGGCAATCAGGCCTGCAGTGTTGAGGATCTGAAACGGCTTGCAAGAGGGCTTTTGGTGTTGGTGAGTCTGGGCATTCTGGCCCGGGATGGACCTGTCTCCGGCCCAGGGCACAATTCTCAGGCTCTCTGAGCACGACTGGCACTGTCTTCCTAGCAGCCGGCAGCCCAGCCCCACAAGGGCACAGCAGCCCGCTGAGCGAGGAGGCGCCCACGGTCACCTCGGTCACCTCGAAGCTGACTCCTAAGAAGCCCCGCCCTTGCTCTCCCGAGTCAGGGAGGTGATGGATTCTCAGTTTCCGCTCAGCTGGTGCTCACTGTCTGGAGCAGAGCGTTCACCTGGAGCCCAGGCCGATGGGGGCCATTGCGTGGACCCTGTGGGGACAGGGCAGGCCTCCTTGTGGCCAGGCCAGGCACACAACCCTGCAGCTGCCCCCAATGGGAGGATGACCCCAAGGCACCCAGGCTACCCGGACAGCTCTAGGATCCACTTTAGGATGCAAGTTAAAATTAATGATGAGGATATACTGCCCGAGGACCTGCTCCCACAGGGCAGGTAGGAGAGGGCGTGGGATGTGGGCATCGCCACAGGCCATGCCACTTGCTCGCCTGCCCCGCCCACCAGCCCCACCTCGAGGATGCCGTGTGTGGGCCTGAGCTGTGGCGCGTGCGCAGCTTGTTTGTGCTTACCTTCTTTTTGTACCTTCCGCCATTTTCTCTCCAGCTCTCTTCTGCAGTTCCTCGAGCATGCCACGGCTGCACGTCAGCGGCTAGGGCTTTAAATAAATCCTACCAGAGCCACATAGTCTGGCCCAGCCTGCCTGTCTTGGGTTTGTGCTCCTCATTAAATGTTTGACTAAAAAAGGGCTGCAAGGTCAGCTCTGACCACCGAGACTCCTGGCTCGGGTGGTGGAACCTGGGGACAGGCTGTGGCAAGGCTGGAGGGCCCTGGGCCTGCGTCAAGGACGACCATGCAGTGTGAGGTGATGGAAGCCCGCCTGCGGTGTTTGTGACCACAGGACGAGGGACTGCATGCAACTTGCTCATGCAGGCGTGGGCTGGACGAGAAGACAAGCGGAAATCGTGGCCACCTCTTGAAAACCTTCCAGGTGGAGCACTGTGCTGCACGCCTGTAAGCCCAGCACTCTGCGAGGCTGAGGCAGGAGGGCTCAAGTTCAATTCCAGCCTGGGCAGCTTAGCAGCAGAGGGAGACCCAGTTTAAAAATGAAAAATAAACAAAGGCTGCGCATATAGCTCAGTGTGAAGGCCCTGGGTCCAACCCTCTGAACCACCACCAGCACCACCATCAGGTAACCGAAAGAAACCCCTCCAGCCCTGTTTCTAGGACACAGTGGATCAACTTGGTGCTTACCAGGGAGTTCCGGGTGTGCTTATTCTGTGGAGTAAGTTTCTGATTGCACTTCATCAGTTCTTTTATGTGTTGCTGCGTGCTGGGGAGCTGGTGGACAGGGAATCTGCGTGCTCCTCCTCCTGGGTCTGCTTTGGACCTGGTCATTGTGCCTTTGGCTGCAGGAAGCCATTTACTGGGGGAGTGGGCTCAGCCCGCATCCCCGAGGGAGAGAGAGGGGTGAGAGACTGTGGCTAGGGGCTCCCAGGCTCCCCCTAGGGCTCAGGGCTCTGCTCTTCCTCCTTCCTCAGGGACCCTGTCCTGCAGGGCCAGTCCCATCCCTCCCCGCGACCTCTTGTCCCAGGATGCAGAGCCTGGGGAGAGGAACTTGCACCCCAGGCCTGTCACCCTCCTCCCGAGTGCAGCAGGTGGGGCGTCAGTCCCAGCAAGGCCGTTCTTGCTCATGACGCCCTTCAGAGCACTGTGGCCCCAGGGTCTGGGGGCCGGACTCGCCCTGGGGTCCGGAGAGCCTGGTTTGATTGTGCCAGCAGCCAAGGGACTTCCCATCCCTGAACTGCAGCTTTTGCCTGGGAAGAGTAGGCGTCTCCTTAGAGCAGGTTGTGAAAATTAGGGTGAGGCTGCTGGTCTTAGTAGACCGGCGCCGAGTCAGTCAGGGTGATGGGCAGTTTGCGTGTTTTAGATGGCAGCAGGGGATGCTCCTCCCCTTCCTCGTCCTCCTCTTCCTCTTCTTCCCATCCTCCCTCTCCTCTTCTACCCTGTGTACTCCACTTCTGTATAAATGGTTCTCGCTGGGGCCCGTTCTGCTCCTGTGATGTGGGGAGGGGACATGGGGGTATGTATTGGTCAGGGTTTTACTTAGAGGAACAGATATAATATAAGGAACAGATATTAACTTAAGATAGACATGTGGGGCCGGGGAGATGGCTCAGTGGAATAAGTGCTTCTCTGGCAAGCACAAGGGCCTGAGTTCAATCCCCGGTTCCACAAAAAAAAAAAAAAGATATACAATGTATAAGGAATTACAAGAGTGGCTTAGGACAGTCAGCCATCAGCTGCAGAGTCAGATGGGGGAGCATGCAGAGGGCGTCTGCACACCCCAGAGTGAGGAGTGCAGTCCCAAGGTCTGAAGCTCACTGCTGTGCTCCGAGCAAGTCTCTGTTCACCAGCTAATGGGTCTGCGACAGAAGACGGAAGAGCCTGTGCCGGGAGGTGAAGAGTCTGCACTGGGGGAAGAAGGATCCAAGCCGGAGGCCGAGGAGTCTGCGCTGCAAGCCAGGCGATGAAGTCGCGAAGACCGAAGTTCCTCTGACAAAGTGGAACATCAACTACTTCCTCAGCCCCTTTACATGGTCTCGTTGTGCTGAGTACAGGTTCTGGGGAAGAACCAATTGTGCCCCAGGGCGGGACCCCCACCAGCCAGAACTGCACTGTGCAGTCATCCGACCAAGTCGGGTGAGGAAAGTGTTGTCTCCAAGATCCAAATAGGCCCACTAGGTGCTGTGTCTCCTTTTTGGTCACAGGGGGAGCCAGATGCAACAACTTATCTTTTACCTCAGAGGGAATATCTCTACATGCTCCACACCACTGGGCTCCTGGAAACTTCACTGAGGTAGAAGGACCTGGAATTTCTGTGGGATTTCTCTCCCATCCCCTGGCTCTCAAATGCTGTACTAACAAATCCAAGGTGGTTGCCACCTCCTGCTCATGAGGCCCAATCAGCATGACATCATCAATGTAATGGACCAGTGTGATATCTTGGGGAAGAGAAAAACGATCAAGATCCCTACGAACTAAGTTGTGACACAAGGCAGGAGAGTTAATATGCTCTTGTGGCAAGACAGTGAAGGTATATTGCTGGCTTTGCCAAGTGAAAGCAAACTGTTTCTGAGGTTCCTTATGGATAGGTATGGAGAATAAAGCATTTGCCAAATCGACAGCTGCGTACCAACTACCAGGAGATGTGTTAATCCGCTGAGGCAAGGAATCTGGTACTGCAGCTGCAATTGGAGTAATCTACTGTCATTCTCCAAGACCCATCTGTCTTCTGCACAGGCCAAATGGGAGAATTAAATGGAGCTGTGGTGGGGACCACCACCCCTGCATCCTTCAAGTCCTTGATGGTGGCACTGATCTCTGCAATCCCTCCAGGAATGCGGTACTGCTTTTGGTTCACTATTTGACCAGGCAAGGGCAACTCTAAGGGCCTCTACGTGGCCTTTCCAACCATAATAGCCCTCACATGGCAGGTTAGGAAACCAAAGTGAGGATTCTGCCAAGTACTAAGTATATCTGTGCCAATTATACATTCTGGAATGGGATATAACTACAGGATGGATCTGGGGACTTACTGGACCTACTGTGAGTCGGACCTGTGTTAGAACTCCATTGATCACCTGCCCTCCACAGGCCCCCACTCTCACTGGAGGGCCGTTATGGTGTTTTGGTTCTCCTGGAATCAGTGTCAGTTCAGAACAGTGTCCAGCAGTCCCTGAATGTCTGATCAGTTCCCTTTCCCCAGTGTACAGTCACTCGGGCAAAAGGCCTTAGGTCCCTCTGGGGAAGGATAGGAAGAAGACTGACTGTCCAAATCCTGGGGGCATGAGGATCCTTCCGCAAGGAGACCTGGCCTCCCCATCATTCAAGGGGTTCTGGGTCTGTAAACTGGCTCAAATCCGGGAACTGGTTGAGAGACCGTGATTGCCTATTACCATGATTCGAAGTAGGTCTCTGTTCTTTTGCCCTGTTATTCTTCTGATTATATAAATCTACCAGGGGGCCTGCCCCTTAGCTCAGTTCTTTAACTGGCTGCTTCAACAAAGCAGTCAGGCTCAGGTTGCTGTGGTTCGATCCCCACAACACAAGACAGCTAGTCATGCCTTGAAGGCATTCCGAGCAAAAACAAAACAAAACAAAACAAAACAAAAACAAACAAACAAACAAAAAAACCACTTATAAATCTACCAAAAATTTTGTAGGCTTCCCATCTATTTCACTTTTGGAAACACCGTGACTAATCAGCCAATGCCATAGGTCTATGCTTGTCAGATTATTCTGGTCACTGTTTTGCTTCTGCCATCCATGGCGAGTAACTGCTGCCACTTGACTTCTGCCATTCTGGAATCCAATTAAGCCCATCGCCCTTAAATTCCCTGAGTAACTGCGGTCCCCACTGTAAGGTCGGCATGCAAAGAAGAGCAATGATGGGGCTCTTCAGGGATGCTGGTGCTGCCCTCACAAACCTGTTTCTCAAAGTGTTAGTAAACAGTATGCTTTCAGGATCACCCGATATGAAGGGTGAGGCGTAACGTGACAGATCCACTCCAGCATCCCCATTTCCCTAAGCCTCTGAATCCCTTCATGAATAGTAAACCATGCACCTTAGCCCTGCATGGTTTTACACTACAAAAGTCCCTGGAAGAGACAGCTTCCTGGGGACAACCCGCTTGGGCCCCCCTCCTGTCCCTCTCTCAGACAGGAGCTTCCTTTCCCTCAATAAATATATTCTAGGGGCTGGGGAGATGGCTCAATGGAATAAGTGCTTCCCTAGCAAGTGCAAGGGTCTGAGTTCAATCCCCAGTTTAAAATATATATATATATTCTGATCAAAAAAAAAAAGTAAACTATGGAAGATCAGGCATCTCTAGCTCATTCACAGTAGGCCATCTTTTTTTTTTTTTTTTTTTTTTTTTTTTTTTTTTTTGTGGTACTGGGGATTGAACTCAGGACCTTGAGCTTGCCAGGCAAGCACTTATTCTACTGAGCGCTCTCCCCGGCCCACAGTGGGCCATCTTTTGAGCCATACTTCTGTTAACCAGCCAAAAAGACTGTTAACACCTTTTTGTACTCCACGAGCTGCAACATTGAATCCCTCCTTAGTGGGCCCATATCAACAAACTCAGCCTGATCCAGGGGTATGTTTTTGCCACCATTATCCCACACTTGTAAGATCCATTCCCATGCCTGCTCATTAGGCCTCTGCTTATAAGAGTTAGAAAACTCAAGAAGGTCTTTGGGAGAATAGTGGATCTCTTCATGGATCACATTATGTACCTCACCTTAGGCGACTTCTGTGACTGCAGCTGGGTTATGGGCCCAGAGGCAAAAGTGGGTGCTGAGGGGGGTCCTGAGAAGTCACAGCACTATCCTGTTCATTCCACACAGGATTGGTGTCTCCAGATATATTAGGAGACGCTGGTACTGCAGAGGAAGAAGGCAGTGATTCCCCTGCCACAATGGGCAGGGAATTCTCTTCCTCAGGTATAATAATCTCATTGGCATCTAAAAACTCAGCCTCCTCAGCCTCCTCAGGATCCTCCCACACATCTCCATTCCAGTTCATGGGATCCCATTCTTTCCCAATCAGCGCCCTCACCTTTGCTTCAGGTACCCTCCGAGGCTGAGCGTTTAATTTACGTTGTAGTTCAGCCAATCAAATTATAAGGAACTGCATTTGGGTTTCTGCAATCTCAGCCTTGTGGCTAAAAGAAAGGAGATTTTCTGTCAGGACACACTTAGAAACTTTTAAATTTTTTATCTGGGTCTGAAGGTGGGAAATTGAATCTGTGAGCTCCTTATTTTCACGCATAAGTTTGTCCATTGAGGCTAAGACCAACCAGCCGGCATCGTTATATTCCCTACTCCGCCAAAGATGTTCAAAATTCTTATGTATGGAATCAGTAAATTCCTGACATCCCACAAGTGGTGAATTAGGATAATCAAATGGATTAATACGGTGTATTTAAACAGCTCGCGCCAAGGAGTATCAGCATGCTCCTTAAGATCAGGAGAGACCAGGGTGTCTTTAGGTCTCATCAAGTCTCGGAGCCAACTCCAGGCACTCTGAAAGCCATTTAAAAATGCCATCATTATATTCTGTTTCTCTAGAGCCACTCCCGGTACCATATTCTGTATTGGTCAGGGTTTTACTTAGAGGAACAGATATAATATAAGGAACAGACATTAACACAAGATACACAATGTATAAGGAATTACAAGACTGGCTTACGACAGTCAGCCGCAGAGTCAGATGGGGGAGTGTGCTGAGGGCGTCTGCACACCCCAGAGTGAGGAGTGCAGTCCCAAGGTCTGAAGCTCACCGCTGTGCTCCGTGCAAGTCTCTATTCGTCAGCTAATGAGTCTGCGGCAGAAGACGGAAGAGTCTACGGTGGATGCTGAAGAGTCTGCGACGGAAGGTGAAGGATCCAACCCGGAGGCCGAAGAGTCAGCGCTGCAAGCCAGGCCATGAAGTCCAAGCTGAATGCGAAGATGAAGTGGAAGACTGACTCCTTCCTCAGCCCCTTTATATGGTCTCCATGTGCTGAGTCACTCTGGGGGGCAGAAGCTATTGTGCCCCAGGGCGGGACCCCCACCAGCTGCCTTTGGGGATAATAAAGTTGGGTTACATCCAGCGTGCAGAGTCATGGGATTGTGATCTCTGGGAGGAGCTGGGAGCTTGAGGCCAGGGCTGTGTGGGGACAGAAGAAAATCTGCTGGTCCTTAACCCAGGTGGCAGGGAGCCACATGCCTGGGCTGCCTCACTCTCAGGGCCACAGCACGGGGACTTTGGCACCTCCAGTTCGTTGTAGCTGACCCGCACAGGTCCCAGCTTCTCTTGTGCCTGGTTTGGAGTGAGGGTCCAAGGGTTTGGAGTGTGTCCCTGCTGTGCTGGCCCCGAGCTCCCGAGCTCCTCAAGGAGAGGTGACAGCCACCTCGAGGCCACTCTGGGTGAGGGGAGGCCCACTGGGTTTCTTTCTGCTGCCTTCTTTCGCTGGCTTACTTTAACATGAAAGGAGCCGAGCGCTGCGGCAGGCCCTGTCACTGCAGTAGGAGAGGACGTGCAGTAGTGTGAGCTTTGGAAGGCAGGACATTGTGGTCTTCACCTCGGCTGCCTCTTTGTGGGACTTGGTGGCTGCGCGGTGGCCGCTAGGTGGCGCAAGGTGACCGCCCAAGGGGCGCTCCTGGCACCTATTGCCCCGCCCCCAGCACCCAGTCCAGAGGGACAGGGCAGCGGGACGACGGGATCCTTAACAGGGCTGCTCCTTGTCTTGCTTGAACCTAGGAGAACAGCTTCTGGGCTCCGGTGGCCATGCTGTCATCCTGGTGCTGGGATTCGGGGTGCGATGCCGGCACGTGTGGTGCGGACAGGCCGCAGGGGACCCTCTCCGTGACCGGCCGCCCTCCAGGCTGTGAGAAGCCAGCCCTGCGCTCCGAGCAGCTCCGCCTTTCCATGCCTCCCGGTGCACGAGGGCCGCTTTTCTCACTGTGTGAGACTGGACAGCGAGGCGTCACTGGGCGTCGCCCTGGCTTGTGCCCGGCCAGCAGCCGGGCCTGGGGGTGTTTGGTCACCTCGGCACCTTCCTCCACACTGGCTGTTCCATGAAGTCTCGGCAGAGACACGGGTGAGAGGCGGCTCTAATTCCTGTGTACCTGCTCTGCCACCAGTGACCTTGGAAGTCTCAAGTCCCCGAGGCCCCAGACGCTGCCACGTGAGACCTGGAGGAATGGCAGGGGACGCTCCCCCCGAGTCCCGGCCCTGCGACAGGACAGAGAGGACTTCCAGCCTGCGAGAGCTGAGCACCCAGATGGTCTGGGGCGCATGCGCGGCCCCACCAGGCCCCTGCACGGTGCAGATGTGCTGGCGCTCTCTGCTCTCCTGCTTGCTGCTGAACAGTAACAAGGGGCCTGCAGGGCGGAGCAGCAAGCCGGAGCCTGTGCTCTGGGAGTCTCAGCCCCATGCGGGCACAGGGACCAGGTGCCCACAGGAGAGGCAGCCCGCCCTGCCCAGAGCCGGAAAGGGAGGCGAGGCTGCTGTCTGCACGCTGCAGTGGGTGCAGGCTGCCCGGTGAGCTCTGTCCAGCGGTCAGGACGCCGTGGACATCAGGCGCACGCACCCTCAGAGCAGACGCAGGGTTTGTCCCTTTCTCTCTGGGCGGCGTGTGTTCGTGGGATCATAATTGCAGGACCTTGGCCGGGGTCCCCAGGGGTGGCTCTCGGCACAGCCAGTTGTGCGGTTTGCTGACTTGGCGCTGCCCGGGCACTGTCTGCCCTAGCTTGGTTCCGGGCAGACCGGGCTTCCGCAGGGCTTCTGTGGCGTGCAAGACTTCCCACAGCTGGCCCCTGCCCCTTCCAGTGCACACATAGGTGGGCGAAGTCGCACACAGAGGGACAAGGGGCTGAGGACAGGAATGCAGAGCTCCCACGTCCTTGCAAAGGTTGGAAGATACCACCAGACAGGGTGGGGAGGCCACAAGATAGCAGGAAGTGGTTGTCATGAAAGGAGTTTGAGATGGGAAGGACACAAAGACCTAGAATGGCAGCTTAACAGGGTGGGAGTGTGATAGGAAAGGCTTTTGTCTATCAGTGTACGGACCCTGGCTACACGCTGCGCCGCTGCTTCTTGTGCCCTGGGGACCCAGGAGGCACAGATGAGCAAAGCCATCCAGCCAGTGCCACCAACTGTGTCTATCCAACTAGTCATCTCTGTACACCTGTGTGAGGAAATCAACAAGTGTGAGCACCACACCGCATGGAGACAGGTCCCTTAGCTGGCCAGCGAACAAATGAGCCAGTGTGGTGGTGCATGCCTATAATCCCAGCACTTGGGAGGCTGAGGCAGGAGGATCCCCGCAGAGTTCAAGCCCAATATGGGCTACATACCAAGTTGAACAAATGATCATCATTGAAGTCCTCAAGAAATTGATGACACCTGTGCACGCAGACACCTGTGGCTGGCTCCTAGCACCTGAATCTGTGTGGCCTGGAAGCTCCCTGGAACTAGCTCGGGTCTCTTTCCTGGGATGTGGGTGGCAGGGCGGCATGAAGGGGAAGTGTCCATCTGAACACTGACGGACCGGCCCAAGCCTTACTTGTCCCTTAGTCTGATGGCACCCATTGGTGAGTTCTCCCTCCCTACCACATCTGCTGCAGGCCCTTGCGGGGGAGCCACTGAGGGTGGCAGGGGTCTCTATCCTGGGAGGATGTAGAGGAAAGCACATGGGGACCTCCTGGGGACCCAGGAGTCACAGATGAGCAAAGTGATGATGGGAGAGGTGGGCATCTCCTAGTTGAGCTGATGTGACCTTCGAGGGACAGCTGAGATGCAGGCAGGGGACCCCAGGCCTGTGGAGAGATGGGAAGATCTCCGTGGGCCGTGGTGGGGACTTGGTGAGCCCCGCAGCCTTACGCCTGGAGGGGTGGGTGTTGGTGGTCCAGCTCAGTAGGTGCTGGCCCTTCCCGCTCCCACTCTGGATCCCGTAGGGGAGGAAATGCTTTGCAAGATGCCTTGCCTGCCAAGGCCCCTCCGTGGTTGGCAGGGGTTGGTTGACAGTCCCTTTCTCTCTGGGTGAAGCAGGTGCCTGTCAGTGCCTAGGTGTTGCCGCCTCCTGATGCGTCCCAATTCTCCGCCTTGATATGTGCATCTCTGGGTCCTGTGCTGCATGACAGTTCTGCTGGGGAAACACTGTCCTCTGGCTGTTCCCAGGGAGGCTGGAGCTGGGATTTAACTTGGAAAGTGCTCAGTGCTGGAGGTGCAGTTTGGTCCCCTCCTCACTGCAGTATATGCCAGACACCTACGTGTAGAGGAGGAGGGTTTATCCCAGCTGACAGTTGTGGTCCATGGTCAACCCGCTCCAAGACAGAAAGGGTGTGGTGGTGGGGGTCACCACTGGAGGGAGCTGGCTGCGGAGTCTGACCAGGCAGGGGGTGAAGTGTGCTTCAGGGTGCAGGGGACATGGTGGAAGTGGTGGCACCATCACTTGTCCTCTTCAGGGAGGGCTGCAGACTCCTTGACTCTCAGCTGCAGAGAAAGCGTGAGGCTAGCAGGACTGGGGCGGCTCTTCCCGCCCAATGGATGACTCTGGAAGGACTGGCATGCGAATCACTTTACTTCCTCGGTAGGCTGAAACCCTCTCTGGCAGTCCTGGCTCTGTTCACAACCCCCAGGTCCCCTAGCCCATGAGCAGGAGCGCAGAACCCATCTGTGGGCTGATGCCATGCCCTGGGGAGCTGGCCTGTGCCTGGTGGTCTTCCAGCTGTGGCCCAGTTGCTCTGGTGCTTACTTCCTGTCTCTGCAGCTGGCGACAGGCCTGCCGCATACCCCCTTCACAGGGCTGTGCAAATTAGTAAGGCCTGGAAATTCCTCTGCAGCTCTAAATTGGCTCAGGAAACTGGCTCCCTGTTTAGGGTCAATTTGTAGGTGGTGCATGAAGCTCTCACAAAGAACTAAAAAATGCCCCACACTTTGTGAGTCTGTTTTTTTTTTTTTTTTTTTTTTTTTGTCTGTAGTTTTTCTCAGAGAAGCAAGTGCCGGTGTGTCAGCAGCGCCATGAATGGAGAAGGCTGTGAGGTGGGAGGTGCAGGGTGGGCAGTGGTGGAGCCAGGAGAAAGGAGGGGCAGGGTGGGCAGGACTTCCATGCGGGAGCGCCCCAAGCGGGGGTGGTTTTGCATTCTCTTCTTTGCTGATGGATTTCCTAAAGGAAAACAAGGGCCATTTACAGATTCTAGAGAAAAGTGTCATGTGAGGCATTGTGACATTTAATTGCTGTATCCTGTTGTTGAGGCGTCACCTCCCACAGGACGGAGTGAGCGCCTTGCCCCGGTGTCCGGTTGCCAGTGTGTGGCCCCAGAGGCGTGGGAAGAGGCGCAGACTGCGCCACCTGGAGACCTGCTGCTTGGGGCAGGACCAACTGCGCCTGAACCCTGCAGACAAGCCGGCTCTGCCGTGAGCCCCGCTCACAGAACGACCTTGCTTCAGGCTCGTGGCTGAAGTGGCGGGAGGGGCTTGTACTGTACAGGCCCTGTGGACACTTCACAGACGCTGCCGTCTTTGTCCCTTCTTGCCAGCTTCTTGGGCAGTGTGGCTGCCTCCCGCCTTGCACATCAAGGTCCACAGGTGGGCTCGAGGTCACACAGCTGGCAGTGGCGGCACTGAGCTTCCAGCTTGGTCGCTGTGCTCCAGACCACATCCCCTTCCCACCAGGTGACTGCTTTGTATGGCACCACAGATGCCAGGAGGTGGCAGGCACACGAAGGCCGCCTGGGTGCAGACTTACTACTCTTGCCCTCCCCTATCGATGCAGTAGAGATCATCCACCGGGGTGCTGCCTCTGCCAAGAGAGCCTGGAAAAGTGGCCAGGCCCCGTGAATCCCGAGGCGATGCTACTGCAGGGCTGGCTGTCCTT
This sequence comes from Octodon degus, assembly GCF_000260255.1. Classification (NCBI taxonomy): domain Eukaryota; kingdom Metazoa; phylum Chordata; class Mammalia; order Rodentia; family Octodontidae; genus Octodon; species Octodon degus. The sequence continues at coordinate 22,850,956 of NW_004524593.1, read as the reverse complement.
GGGCCTGGAGAACAGGACAGGTGTGGGGTGGACAGAGGCCACAGCCTTTAGCGCTGTCCTCACACTGTAAGCACGGCTTCCTTCAGGTTGTCCCTTCCCCTTCGCCGAAGCCCTGGGAGTGACGGATGCACCCTGTTCCCTCAGGACAGAGCCTGTTAGCAGGGGAACGACTGGCCATGCTCCTGCACTCCAGGGGCTCCCACCTTCAGTCCCCATGCGACAAGCGCCTCTGCCTGGGCCGTTGGGGAAGGGGCTTCTCAGGGGCTTGTGGTGCTGGCTGCAGGGCTGGGTCCTTGGTCCTTAGTCCCAGGGTACCCAGGACATCACCATGAACAAAAGTCCAAGTGTCAGGGCTCCCAGCAGCCCCGTGAGTCCCCCTCACAAGCAGCAGCTCTCTGGTGTAACGGAGGGGCCTGCCATGGAGCCTGGTCTCAGGGTACAATATGGATCTCAAGTGAGAAGTGATAAAGCCACTGAGGTAACATGTCCTTTCCGAGTCCCCTTTATGCTCTGGGCAGCAGAAAGATGCTGGATTTATAGGAGCACTGAAGCCTGAGGTGCGGCCAAGGCCCTGTCACTGCAGGTCACCCAGAGGCCAGTGCTGCCTGCGCTTGGAGACAAGGAAATGGGACCATGAAGTGAAGAGCTCTGCTCTGGAGGTGCTGCCCAGCCAGGACACAGCGCTGGCATTGCGAGGGCCTTGAGGGAGCAGCCCTGGGGAGGGGCAGGCACATTTCTGAGAGTGGCCCTCAGCTCAGTGCCGGCTGGTGGGGGAGGCGGCGACCTGCCTAGGAGGCTGGGCAGGAGGCTGGCCTCCTCCTATACGGGGGCCACCACCTTTGGTGTGATGTGCGCTGCTCAAGCCGGGCTATCTTTGGGACAGGACGCTGGGCTTGGGTTTGGGTCTGGGAGGTGGGATGCAGCATTCCATCCGCACTGTGTCCCTGAGAGATGGGGGGGGGTGACAGGGTCCCTGGCTGCCTTTGGAAAGGCTGTGGTTGAGTGGTGTCCTGGGTAGAGTGCCAGCTCTGTGATGGGCAGCCCAGAGGAGAAGTGCGCGGTGTGGGGCCAGCACCCATGGCGCTGTGGGGCCTGCCAGCTGGCTGCCATTGGCTCAGAGCCACCAAGAAGACAACGAGGGACATCTCGTGTCTGCCACCTGGTCCCCATGGATGTAAAGCTCCAAGAGTGAGTGCTGACCTCTGTCTCATCCACTGTGCCATGCAGGGTAGGACCTTGCCTTCTCCCCCCCTCCCCCCAGCTGCTGGGGTGCGTACCCCCCCAGCTGTGCAGCCCCAGGGAGCCAGCCGGCTGTCAAGGCCTCCGAGGAGGGGTGCAGCCAGCTGGTGGGCCGGTGTGTGGTCGGGCAAGGAAGAGCGCTTCTGGAGGAGGCTCCAGGTGTCCTCCTCCTCCCTCCCTGCTTTGGGGTCCCATTCCTGAACAGCTCCAGGCTCCAGTGAGAAATGGCTACGTCAGCCCCCTCGGCACTGGATTGGGGGTTTCATGGTGGAGAGTTTGATGAGGACCCCGCAGCCTTGGGAAGGATCACAGAGGGCGCCCCTTCTCCCCTCTGCCGCTCCCCTTGTGCGCAGACTCCATCAGCTCCTGGCAGCCAGCGGAGAGGGTCTAGTGGGGCAGAGCGCTCTGGTGACAGCAGGGTCACCCGGGGTGTGAAAGGCAGGGGGCGGCTGCTGGCGCTTGCTTCCGCGGCCCTCGCTGGGTTAGGGCGGCTCCTTCTTCCCCTGAGGGGGACTCAGGAGGCCGCGGCGCTCCACTCTGGCCGCGGCCACCGCACAGAGGCTTTCTCGGCTTCCTTCTTCCTTTCAAGGCTGTCAGGGGAGCAGACGGAGCCACACAGAAGCGGCAGAAAGGAGGCGGCTCGGCAGCCGGCGAGCTGCAGTCCGCCGCGCTTCTCCGATCGCGTCTGTGCGCTCCTTCCGTCTCCGCGCTCGCCCAGGGCTGAGGTCTGCGCTGCGGGAGCCGGCCTGAGTCTTTTGCTTCCGCTCGCGCTGGCCTTGGGGAAAACGCTCCGCGGAGCACAGGCGGGGCTCGGCGCCCTCTACAGACGCGAACGCTGGGAGGCGCCGCGGCCGCGTCCCCGCTCCGCAGCAGAGCGCCGGGCATCTGCGCGCGGAAGCCAGATGCGCAGGGAGCGCCGCGGGAGCCGCAGGCCCGCCCGCGCCAGCTCGGCTCCCCGAAAGTCTGCGCTGGGACCGCGAGCTCGCGGGACCCTGTCTCCCGCCTCCCTGCTGCGGCCCCAGGTCGGCCGCACCAGCCGGGGTGCCTCTCCGGGTCGGGGCACCGCAGCCCCTGCCGCCCTAAGCCCCAGCAGGGGGCGGTGACCCCGGCCGCGCAGGGCAGGGACCCCGGCTTTGCGCGCCCCACCGACTGCTGGTTTTAGCCGGAGCCGAGGCCGGAGGGCTCCTCGGAGCCGGATCCCCGGTGGGAGGGCTGGCGCCCTCGGGGGCAGCCCCCGGCGCTGGCTCCCGGTTCAGAGGTCCCTACCACAGCGCTCTGCCTTCTCAGGTCAGACGTGGGCTTGGCGCGAGGCACTCGGCCTGCTGACGCCCCGGGTGTCTGGGTGGCTGCGCGCCCCCACCAGGCAGCTACGGGCCAGGCCGGGTCGAAAGGGCAGGTGGCACAGACGGCGGGTAATTGCTTTTCCTTTTCTGAATATTCGTCTGCGGCCCGGCTCCATCTGCTTCCCTTCTGCAGTCCCAGTGGCCCTGAGCCAGGCTGCTTGCCCTTCTAGGCCACTGTTGCCACCCGAGGGGGCTGAGCGGGCGCGGGGTTGAGGTCTGGAGTCTCTGGGTTCCGGATCCTTACTCGGGCGGAGCCTGAAGGCGCGGGGACCCACCCAGAGCAGGGAGGGGCCGCTGTGTTGGGGCTCTCAGGGTGGCTGGGGGCGGCCAGGGCAGAGGAGGCACGGACAGGGGAGTGTGAACAAGGAACAGCTCCCCGGGGCTCCCTGGGGCTGCCTGTTACAGAGAGATTTGGGGCCCACTCACCAAGGTTTAGGGGGCAGAGGGCACTCAGTTCACATTAGAGCTGTGTCTACACAGAGCCAGATGTCCTGATAAAGACTGAGGGACAGAAGCGCCCACACAGGACCTGTGTCAGCACGGGTGGCCCGGCTCACTTCCTAAAGGTGTTAGTGTAAAATGCATTTCATACACTACTAGCTCCGTGAAAATTGCTATTCTTTTTTATATTTAGGAGTACTTTCACACCCAGCATGATTCTGGCCTTAAAAGATAATGTAGATCCAGTTTTGTTTTTTTGTTCAATATTTGTTCATTCAGGATTTAACTTGTGACCCTGTCTCGGCCTCTTAGGTAGCCGGGGTGACAGATGTGTGCCGTGGAGCCGGCCCCAGCCCTGCCTGTTGCTTCTTTGTTGTTCTGGAGGGTGTCTGCAGCATGTGTCTTGGAAGCTGGCACGTGCTCCAAGCACGTCTTAGTGGCGTTGTCCCTGCTCCTCTTGGTCCCCTTAGCTTCGTTGTCCCTGAACTCCCTGTCTGTCTCCATGAAGACTGCCTGTCTTCCCGATCCTCTCACTTTCATTTTGCTCTTTAAATTATTTATATCCTGGGTTTCTATGTAAGAGAAACCATGTGATGTTTGAACCTATGAGTCTACCTCATGGAAAGGGACGTCTCGAGTCGCACCTGTTTTGCTGCAGGTGACTTGCGCATGTCTTTTGTGGTTAGCGGCACTCCACAGTACACAAATGCCACATTCACCCACTCCTCTGTTGGTGGACATAGACCCCCATGTGAGGCACAGCAAGGTTGAACGTAATTTCCAGTTGTCCAGCTCTGTCTCTGAGGAAGGGCTTTGAGAAGATGGGGCAGCCTTGGCATGGTTGGCGCAGGACTGTGGGTTGCTGGAGGGCAGGCAGGGCCAGCACCCTTGGGTGAGCCCGTGGGGCAGTCCCAGGCACTGTTTCTCACCTCCCTGCTCAGAGCCTTGGCTGTGGCACTTGGGCCTGGAACAGCAGTGCGACTAGGGAATGGAGAGTGATTTAGAACCAGCAGCTCCTCAGTGGACTAAGCGCCTGCTTCGGCAAGCACAGGGACTGGGATTTGATCCCCAGCAGCATGTGCCTTGCCGGCTGCACCCCTGGGCATGCTGAGCCCGCCCCCGAGATTGCATTGTGGTACACACCTGTCATCCCAGCACTGGGGAGGCTGAAGTAGGAGGATCACTAGGAGTTCGAGCTGCATGGTGAGACTCTGTACCAAATACAGAAAGAAAGAAAGAAAGAAAGAAAGAAAGAAAGAAAGAAAGAAAGAAAAAAGACTCAGCACCTCAGTTACCTTTGTGGAGAGAGGGAGGACAGTCTTGCTTTTGTGTCCATGAAGGTGAATTCATGAGAAAGGCTGCCAGCTTGAGGCACAGGGATGGGCTTGCGGGGCTCACAGCAGCAGCGCCGGGAGGAGGCGGGCGCCTAGCCCCCACCCAGCCAGGAGCAGAGGCTTCTTCACTTTCCCTGTCATCATTCTTGTCTCAGCCCCGCAGGGGCCCCGGGGAAAGACCAAGAAAGTGGGACGCCCAGGGAGTGCCTGCTCGTGGAGGGTGGAAGGAGGTGGATTCCACCGGTTCTCTCCACAGCTTTTTGACCCTATGTGAAAGCAGAGCTGCAGGTTCTGAGGAAGATATTGAAAAATATTTAGGTGGGCAGATTTCTGGAGCCAGGCAGCTAGCAGTGTCTGCAGTGTTTGCAAAACACGATGTCAGAGCAGGTATCATTCTGGGGACTGGGCCGGCTGAGTGACATTCCATTTTGGATCACTCATTTTTATTTTTTAAAAATGCTTTAAAGAATACAAAAGAGCGATAGAAAAGAAACAGCATTAGAAATGATACAAAGTGCCTCTGCTGCCCGCGTGCGCTGCGGGGCCACCGCCTGGCGTGGTGTCCATTTCTGCCGTGGCTGCGCCGTCACGGAGAAGGAGGTGGCGTAGGACCCTTCACACAGGCTGACACTGCCTTCCTGTCCCTCTGCCCAGGCTGGGCCCCCACAGCCCAAGGATCGGGAGCGCTGGAACTTCACCGCATAAAGTTCTACTTCGCTGGGGAGAGATGGGCCTCGATCTTGTGGGGCTGACGTCTCTGCTCGGGTGAAGGGAAAGCTTCCAGTGCTCGGACTGTGCGAAAGCCAGGGTGGCCCTCTTCACAGGACCCAGGAGAGAGACGCACACCTGTGATTCTGGGAGTGAGGCTGAACGCGACCGAGGTGTGAACCTGCAGGGGATTCCACACGAGGCCAGGGAGCTGGCTCGAGGCTGCTGGCTCCCACGATAACTTCTTTGAACTGAAAATTTCCCTTGGTCAAGAGAAGGGCCCAGACCATGAATGTCCCTTGCTGACCCCAGGTGGACGTTGCTAGCACGCAGGACATGGCGTGGCTCTCGTCACGGGCTCTCGGGGGGCCTGAGGAGCAGAGGTCCCAGAGTCCATCCCCCACCCCCAAGCTCACCGTCTGTCTCATTGATGGAAAAGAACCTGCGAGAACTGACCCACGATAGAGCTCATGTCACCATTATTCTGCACCCAGGATGAGTGCAGCAGTGACTGAGGCAGGCCTGTGAGGGACCGTCCATCCGTCCATCTGTCCGTCTGTCCACCCACCTCATTCTTACGAGCCTTGCTCATGTCCCAGAGTGCCAGACATGTGATCTTGAGTGTTCTCCACTGGGTCTTGGAGTCACACAGGTCAGGCAGCTGGCGCCCTCTCTCCTGGCTGAGGACACCGTGGCCCAGGTGGTGGGTGAGGTAGCGGTGACCCCAGCACCCAGTGTTTCTCTGAGCCAGCGCAGGAGCTCCTCTGCCCCATGATGTGGCTGCTCAAGGGCCCAGCTCCTGTAGGATGTGACAGCTCACTCCAGGCCTGTCTTCTCTGGTGCTCGGTGTGCAGCTAACTGTCCTAGGGCAAAACCTGTCCTGGACACCGAAGGGGCGTGGTTTCAACAGTAGCAACAGGACGGTGCTTTCCATGTGGCCTTCCCTCCAGAGCACAGACGTGGAACCTGACGTGGTGTCACTTGTGGGAGCTCATGACACCTCAAAACTAAGCATGTAAAGGCTGACAAGAGCCCAGGGCTGATCAGCTGCGTCTGGTGCTCCCCGTGGCGTGTCCTCAGCTGTCACCATGTGTGGTACCTTTGTGCCCCTCTGCTGTGCCCTGCTGTGCCCTCTGTGGGGTGGGAACGATACCCCCTGCACTCACCCTTGCTGCAGGATGCCCTGAGCTGCAGCTGTGACCTGAGCCAGGAGGGTGACGCAGGCGAGGCGGTGGCACCTGCACATGCTGCCTGGGACTCAAGAGCCACCTCGATCTTTTGAGTTACTGAGGAGGAGGAGGAGGAGGAGGAGGAGGAGGAGGAGGAGGAAGGATGACTCACCTCACCTCACAGCTACCTGACCTGCGTGGCCGTGGACAGAGCCTGCTTCACTCCATGACAACAGTCACAGACACTGGCTCAGTGCTTCTGCCTGTTCTTCCCTGCTGGGCTGCAGAGCAGTGGTCCTATGGCTCAGTGAGGTTGAAGCTGGAAGTCCAGGCAGGTGGCACTTGCAAAATATCTGTGTCCAGTTGAGGACAATCAATCACTGTCTGAGGAAGACTGTCCGGTTGGTGGCCCTGCTGCAGCACAGAGCCACAAAGGGCAGTGGTGTGAGCTGAGGTGAGTGGGCTAGCAGCTGCTCGGGCTCCCTTCGTGCCGTCTGCAGCTCAGCGTGGCCCTCTCTGTCCACTCCTGCCCTCTGTCCTTGCTGCTGTGTGGTCACCTGTTAGAGATGGCAAGGCTGCCACAGACCCGCTTTCCGTTTGTCCCCAGGGGCTCCTGGCGCCCCGGCTCGGGGCCTCCTGGGCACACAGCTTCCGGTAACTGCTTCTCCTCTCTGCCCTTTTCCTCTGGACGTCCTAGTCAGGGACTGCTCAGGACGCACTGCTGCTGCGAGCAGTCCCACTCACGGGACCTCTCAGCGGGTGGGCGCGGCGCCTCAGTGGGCGTGGCGCGCAGCATCGAAACGCAGCTCACAGACCGGGCGGCGCGTTACCCTTCCGCACGGACCTGCTTATCCAGGAATAAAAGTAGCATTTAATTTTAAAGTCAGGGGAAAACATGTGCCAAGAATTTTCTCGACTGGGTTTAGGGGCCGTGGGAGCGTGGCGTGCAGCACTCTGCTCGTGGACTAACCTGCGTCCTGCAGGGATCGAGCCCTCGCTCTCGCTGTCAGACACGGAGCTCAGGTTTTCGCTTCGTCTTTCACGGACTTGATTGCCCATCTGTGAAGCAGAGGCCATTCCCCATTACCAGCGGCACGTCCTAACACTTCCTCTTGTCAAAATGAAAAAGGAAGCGTGTGCCACACCAGCAGGGTGAGAGCAAATAGGAGGTGCAGGTATGCTGGTGAGAATATCGAGTGCCCCGGCACCTCACGGCCACACCGGCACCTCACGGCCACACCAGCACCTCAAGGTGACCACGGCAACTCATGGCTACACCAGAGCCTCACGGCCACACCGCCACCTCACGGCCACACCGGAGCCTTGCGGCCACACCGGTGCCTCACAGCCACACCAGCACCTCAAGGCGACCACGGCACCTCACGGCCACACCGGCGCCTCACGGCCACACCGGCACCTCATGGCCACATCGGCACCTCACAGCCACATCGGCACGGGGTTCAGGTTCTGGGTGACTTTGAGTTATTCGGTTCCTGTGACTCCTCGGGGCCAGGAGGATGATGGCAGACTGTATTTGTGAAGATACAGAATTAAAAACGTGCACAGGTGAAGCGATCTAGCTGTAAGTCCTCTCCACAGCCCCACATAGGGATGGTCCCTCGGGCTGTGTTGGATCAACCAGAACAGAGCCGGAGCTGGGTGAAGCCTGCTTGCTGGGCCTGCTGTGCGCACAGTGCTCAGAGTGTGGCACGTGACATGGGGTGGGTGGGGGCCCCTTCAGAAAGCGCTCTCAGGGGACTCAGGTGAGGTAAGTGCCGTCAGCAGGAGGCGTGGGGAGTATGGAAGGCTCTCGCAGGGCCAGAGGGCGAAGAGGCCACGTTTACTGCCTGCCTCTCCTGCGAGGAGCGTGGGGCCCAGCTGATCCTTTCCTGTGCACTCTAGGGCAGCAGTGGTGGGAAGTGCTTGGGCTGCGGGCTGGTGCCGCAGGTTCTGGGCCTTCGCAGCATCTCTGCGTGGGAGGCCTCGTGGGGCTGGGGCCTCCGGGTTGTGGTGCTCGTCAGTGGCTTCAGGACGCCTCTCCCTCCCAGCCCCTTCCTGTCCCTGCTTCCGGCCACCGTGACATGAGCAGCTGTCCTCCGCCGGGCCCTTCCTCTGTGCACTACACAGGTTTTATAGTAGACCCAGAAAATGCAGTCTCAGTTTGTCCTGCCGGGGCAAGGAAGGGCCAGTCTCCATGGCAACACCATCACCAGGCCCAGCCTCAGCCCTGGCATCACACGGGCTGGCTCTGTGCAGCACAAGGCCGCAGCGCCGACAATCCTCTCTGCACTCCAGTGTCAGTCTCGGGGCTGGGCTGGGAGAGGAGGAGGAGGAGGAGGAGGAGGAGGAGGAGGAG
>NW_004524593.1:22816915-22842248 GCF_000260255.1 Octodon degus | reverse complement strand
CAGGAGTGGAGGGCAGGTGACTCAGGGCTCGGGGCCTCCCTGTCAAGAAGGGCAATGGCTGCCGTTCACGGTTCTGCAGTTGCTTTTCATACACGATCTCATTTAATCCTTGGCGACACGGTGGGCCCAACACAGACAGCTGAGCAACATGAGGACGCAGCGCTCTAAGCTATCATGTGATCACAGCCCCAATTAGAGCCAAACTCCTCTCTCTGAACCAGGTCAGAAACATGGCTTCTCAGCCAGGGGCAGTTCTGCGTCCAGGGATACCTGGACCTTTGTATTGTTGAGACAGGGAGGGAGCTGGTGTCATGTTGTTGGTCACTGTCATAGCCTGGGGCGGCCCTGCAGGCTGGGTGGGTGGCTGGCTGCAGTCCTCACTTTTGGGGCCTCAGACCTGACAGATTTGGAAACCAGGCTATTGCGGATGGAATTGGTTGTGATGCTGTGAGTGTTCCCAACCCAGAGACAGTCGCAGGTGACAATGTGATGGTCAGGGAGCCAGGGGGTCCCCGAGGAGAAGGAGGCAGAGATGGCCCATCAGCACCCAGGGCTGGCCCCGCTGGGACAAGGTCTGGCTGGGCCTCCCTCAACACTGATGGGTGGAACAAGCCCCGAGACACCTCGGCTTCAGCCTCGTCCTCCAGAACCAGAGTGCAGCTCTGTGGTGCATGGTGCCTGGCGTGGTATGCAAGCCTTCCTTGGCAACCCACACAGAGCCTCAGGTCCACAGCAGGGAGCTGCCTGGTGCAAAAGGCCACCGCTAAGAAAGCAGCTGCACTTCTCCATTCCGGCTCGCTCCGCCCTTTCCTCCTCTCCCCAGAGGAGGGCTGGAGGCCGTGAGCTGGCCAAGGAGCAGCGAGCAGGCTGCTTTTGACAGGTGGAGTGTGGTTAGTCCGTCTGGCAACTCAGCTGGCCTTGACCTACCCGGGAGGAAGGTCCTGCAGGAGCCGTGCGGTGCATCGGGGACTGTTTCTGTAGAACAAGACCGGGACTCTTTCCCGGCTGTCAAAGTCTTGGCTTTCGGTTCTCAGCTGGGAGGCCTGAAGTCTCCATAATGTCACATCCAAGTGGCTGGACTCCCCTCACCAGCTCAGGGCTGAGCTTCAGCCTAAACTGAAAGGAAAGCCCCCGATCACAGTAGGCAGCATGGGCTGGGCAGGCCCGGCTGGCGCACAGGACTGGTGTGGCCGCAGTCGCTGCCCGCTGCCACTGTGCCGCCGCCTGGGCCTTCGGGTCGCTGTCTCTGGGTGGACGCTGATCACTGGGAGCCCTACCAGGAGCCCCTTGCCTTGCGCTTCTGTCAGCTGAGCAATAAGTTAGAAGTCCGTGTTCTGTGGAGGGTTCATCCTCCTCCCGTGAGTGAGGAGGTCTGATGGCATCGCGCATCTGGGAAAGACAGCAGACACACATGAACACACACGCACACATGCACGCACACACAGGCATGGGCACGCCCACACGCACGCACACATGGGCACGCCCGCATGACCACACACAACCTGCCCCATGGAAAGCAGCGCACGTGGGCTTGGGAGGCAGTAATCACAAAACTCAGTGCAGAGGCTTGGTGGATTAATTTTTTTTGTAGGATCTTTCCAAATGGATCCTGGGCCAGGGAGATAGCTCAGTAGAATAAGTGCTTGCCTGGCACGTGCAAGGTCCTGAGTTCAAACCCTGGTACCGCAAATAAATAAATAAAACAAAATGGATCCTTTCTGCTTATAGAAACAGGGTTAAATAGAACCAGGTTGTCTCAGTTACTTTTCTCTTGTTGCTGGGACAAAATACCCAATACCCAAAATGAAGGAGGAAAGGCTTATTTAGCTCACAGTCAGTGGAGATTTCAGCCCATACCTTGCTGGCTCCAAGGCAGAGTGGCACATGGCAGAGGGCAGCAGTTCATGGTGGCAGAAAATGGCAAAATAGCAAGAGTAGAAGGGTAGGAGCAGCAGCAACAATGGCTCCAGAGAGCAAGTCTGTCTCTCTTATGTTCCATTCAGGCTGTCCCTGAAGGCTGGGTGTAGCACTCACACCCATAATCCGAGAGCACTCACACCCATAATCTGAGCAGCACTCACACCCATAATCCCAGTAGTACTCCCACCCATAATCCCAGCACTGGATCAGGAATTAATCAAAGTCTACAAGTCCACCCCATGACTGCATGAGGCTTTGTGGGGACAACTAGGCACAAACCATAGCACAGGTGATGGCGAGTGATGACAGAGGAGCTGGAGATGAGGCTTGTCCAGAGTGAGCCTGGACCCCACAGGGACCAGGGGACCTTTTTGTGAGCACAGTGGTCTGCCCCAGAAGTGCCATCTCAGCTGACTGTGTCAGCAGCCCTGGGCTTGCTGCTGACTTTGGGGGGCCCAACCTCCCCGGGCCTGGGGTCCGAGGGCACCCAGTGATGGGCTTGTTCACAAGGTACTGGGCATCGGAGCCCAAGGTTTCCTCAGTTCATGCTGTCTTAAAGGCCACGCCCACCTTGTGGCAACTCTCAGGGGCACTGGCGGAGAAGCAGGCAAATGGGGAGGGCTGGGTGGGTGCAGCGCCACCACATGGGGAGCCCTCTCACGCCTACCCTGGAAGTGGGCAGACTGTTCCTGGAGTGTCACTCCCAGGAGCCAGGCAGCGAGCACTTCCTTGGTGATGACTCTTGCCCTGCCTCAGCACCCTGGCTGTAGTGTGCACGAGGGAAGCAGGGCTGGAAACTCGGCGTCCTCACTCCCTCACCAGGCCTGCGTCACGGGAAGTCCACGGACACCGTGGGTGTTGCTGTGCCACCTGTTCAGCGGGAGCCCCAGCTGTGTGCTGTGGTCACAGGCGTTGAGGTCATCAGATCAGATCATGCTTCTGAATGAGCCTTGCAAACGGCAGGGCATGCATAGAGGTCAAGTTTGCCACTAATAAGGTACAGTCCCTCCTAAAGGTTCTGTGGTGGGCTGGCGAGACAGCTCAGCAGACTAAGCACCTGCTTAGGCAAGTGCAGGGACCGGGGTTGGATCCTTGGCAACACATGCCGCACTAGCTCTGCCACCGAGCTGGCCACTGAGACCAGGGGTGGCGGCACATGCCTGTGATCCCAGTGCTGGGGAGGTTGAGACTGGAGGCTCACCATGAGTCCACGCTGCATAGTGAGACCCTGTACCAAATACAGTAAAAAACAAAACAAAACCAAAACTACGCTAAAGCTTTCATGGCTTCCCGTGGCCGCCTCCCCAGTAGCTCACTGCCCACACTCTGCGTGGCCTGGTCTGTGCCCTGCTTGGTGTTCAGTGATCGGGCTCAGATTCTGCCCAGAAGAGATTGGTTCTTTCTGTGAACGTGCTGCTCCCTGATACCATTTAGTGAAACAAGGACAGTGATTTATGGGGCCCGCTGTTGCCCGAAGCACAGTGTTTTGAAATGCCACCTGTACTTCCTATCGGAGGCAGTGCCTGGCATCTGCGCCTGGGTTGAAGTCGCAGCTCGCACCCTTTCTGCAGCGTTCAGTGGCACTGCCACGGGGAAGCCGGCTGCCGCATGGGGTGCAGAGTGGCAGGACACTTAAGGACGAGGTTGACAGCCTTGCACTAGGCTTCTGTGGGTCAGGAAGTGTTGGGAACTCGGGGCTTCGCCATCATCTGCCAAGCTGGGTCTGCACCGTGGTAGCTCCTCTCTCCCCTTTCTGAGGGCAGCTGACATCAGACCACCAGTTTTTCTCCTTGAACTTCATGGCCAATGTGCTAACCCTGAGCTCACAGTCACTGGGCTGTCCTGCCTCTGCCCACATTGCCCTGGCCCACAAGCTCGGGGCCCTGAGTGCAGGGGCCTTTGTGGGTGCTGAGCGAATGCTTGATGCCGAGCTTCAGGGTGTGGTGGCCACCGCTCTGGGAGCCAGTGGCGCAGAACTCAGGGCCAGGGTCAGGGAAGGCATTGGGCGCTGCCTCCTACTACTACTCTTTTTTTTTTTTTTTTTTTTTTTGAGACAAGTCTTGCTATGCAGTTCGTGCTGGCCTTGAGCTCACTTTGTAGCCCAGGCTGGCCTCTAACTCACAATGATCCTCCTGCCTCAGCCTCCTGAGGGCTGGGATTACAAAGGAGTGCCCCCAACGCTTGGTTCCTCTTCTCATTCTGACTGGGAGAAAACTTCAGGCTACTCTGAGGCCAGCAGGAGGCACTGAGGTCCCCAGTGGTTTCCTGAGACTTAGGAGTCTGTGTCTGTCTGAGGTGGCCGAAACATGGAACCATTTGAATAAGTGGGTCATGCACCTAATGTGTGCTAGAGGCCATTGGCACCATGGGTGCTGCAAGATGCTCAGGCAGGGTGATAGAACTGGCATGGTGCCCTTTCAAGGGAATCTTACTTTATGTGTGTGTGCAACCCTCCAGGGCAGAGGCTGGCGCCATGGCTGGGTGGGAGGCAGCACAGCCCTGTCTGCGGTGCACAGGAGACCCCTGCATCCCCCGCGCCATGGCCAGGGCCCTCTGCTTTGTACACAGCACCTTGGGGCAGTGGGAGAGGGCAGGGGAGACGCTGTGAGCCTCTGTGGTTCCTGCGTGCTAGAGTCCTGGCGTGCTGGAGGCCGAGAGCTCCGTGTCACACTCCGTTCCGCTCCTCCTCCCTTTGGAGCAGTGCTGCTCAGAGGCCTCTTCTGCCAAGTGGGGTCTGGCTGGTGGCAACCCAGAGCCGAGGCTCACAACTGCCCAGCTGGGGAGTGGACACTCAGGGTCCCTGGCCCACAAGCGCCGCTGGCTCTGCTTGTGCCATTGACACTGGGAACACCCTCATCCCGGGGACCAGGGGCCTGCGGATGGCACGCGTTTCCTGAATGTCCCTGTCAGCCCACCTAGGGCGCAGGATTCCTGCTGGCTGCTTAGTTCCTGACAACATAGTTTTCACCACGTGAACTCAGCTCTTTCTGAGGGGCTGGGAAGGGCTCTTGTTCTCAGCAGCCATCGGCTGGGCACGCTCACTGCCAGGAGCGTTGAGGGCAGCAGGCCCGCGTGTCTCGGAGCAGCTTGTTTAGTGACGTTTGCGTCTTCTCCTCAGGCACCAGCGTTTCTTAGCAGAAGGCAGCAGACATCCCTGCCTTCCCTGAGAGGATTGCGGAGAGCCTGAACTCCTCCACCCACAGTGCCTCCACCTCCTCCCCAGCAGGAAGGGTCACCGTGCTCTGGGCCCCCAGTGACACTGCTGGCTCTGCCAGCCTACGCCTGCCTGTGTGGGCCTTGTGCCACCTTCCTCAGTCCTGGGGTGGAGCACGCGGGGCCCGAGCTGTGCTGGGATGGGGCCTGGAGCCTGCTGTCCAGACTGTGCTCCCCTGGCGGGCACGTGGCACTCTTGGCCCTGTCACGGTGCGTGCACTGTGCACCTCCTCCACTGAGAATCCCTGTGGGAAAGGCCAGGTCTGACTCGGTGAGAGAACCCCCCACAAACGCTGACATTGCAAACAGCCCACGCAGCTTCTGGGCCTCGCTCTCTGGCTCAGGGGTTGATGCCACCCTCAGTTACCACTCAAATGCCTTCCACATGACAGTTTGGGCAGGAAGTTCAGCTCTTTCAGGTCCCAAAGCCACCTCTGTGAGTCTGGGCTGCAGGGCTTGCCTGACTTGGGTTCTCCTGGCCCTGTGGTCCCCTCCTGGCTACCGTGTGGCCCTGGTGCCCTGTCCCAGCTTGGGACAGCCTCAGGGCTCAGCCACCTCTTCCTGCCTTTCCCTCTGTGGAGGACCACCGGAATGGCTCACCCTTGCTCTGCTTCTGTATGTGGAGATGTCCAGAACTGGCTAGGGTCGTACTTCACCCTCTCAGTTGGCTTTAAGCGATGCTAATGGGTCTGTCCAGGTGCTGATGTGCAGCCTTTGAAGCAGCACGACAGGTAAGCAATGCCTGCCTGCAGCTCCTGACTGTGCAGCCTGGGCCTGGCTGAGAGACCCCGTGCTGTTGGCTGGGACCAAGCCTCAAGAAAGGGGCCGAGACAGGAAGGAAGGCCAGATGTCAGAGCGGAGGCCCTGACCAAAAGCACAAGGTCCTTCCTCAAGCCGTGTCATGCAGAGTCCTCCAGCTTAGAGCTGCCTGTTACGGGAGCCTGGTGCTCTTTCTGCACACCTCTCTCTGCACCTTGCAGTGGTGCCACTGTGCGTCCTCCCTGGCCCAGCTCGCAGCTCTCACTCGCTTCCTGCCACATTTAGTCACTCGGCCTGAGCCACTCCCTTCTCCGTGAATTAACACCACCCAGGTTGGGCCTGGGGTCAGCGCCTTCGTCCTGCTAGCCATTGTTCTGGCTGGACTTATCCCTGCCTTGGCTCCCCATGACTGCTGATGTGTCTTCATCTCTTTATCTTCGCCGTGGATTGCACTAGAAGTGCTAGGTTGGAATTTACTTGCTAGAATTCCAGTAATATTTCCCTGAGATTACAAATACTAACTCCAGACCGCGAGAGGTGGGGGTGGGTGGAAGTCTCATGGGGGCTGGAGTACCCCCACCCCATTTCCTCTGGTGGTGGGAGCACTCTGTCCCTGCTAGTGAGGTTTCGGGGGTGCCACTCCTGCTGTCCTCTTCCTCGTCCATCAGGGCCCAGGGTTACATCCCTGTCCTCCTCCATGGGGCACGGAGGAAAACACTAGGCTGATGTTCCCCGACACAGACCTAGCGGGAGGCCACGCCAGCAGGAACATATAGACCCGCTGTGCTGTGCTGTAGGACGTGTGCCGTGGCTTCTGCCACGGGAGCAGCTGTAAGAGCCCTGCCGAGGAGCAAGGGCACCGTGCTGTGGTTTTTTTTTTGGGGGGTATTTATTTTATTTTAATTAATTAATTTATTTATTTGTTCCCATAATTTTATTGAGAAATAGCAATGAGACAGGTTCAAATCAAATTGGTAGGACAGTTTCAATAATTAACACACTGCATACATTCTTCCTAGTGGTTAATTGCTGTGCAAGATGCCGACATGATATCCTATTTACAAACACCCTTAGAACAAATCGCTCTATTCATTAAGAGAATGTAACTATACATCTATCCTAACCATTTGAATACACAGATACAAAATGGACATTCATCTGTATCCCCTTTTTAAGTTAAGTTCTGTTATTTGAATATTATAGGTATGTAAACTCAGCAAAATATTCTAAAAGAGTCCAGTAGCCCATAATAGTATTGGGTCTTCCGCTAAACTGGCAATGTCAGAAGTTGTTGACCTGAGTCCCCTACAGCTCAACATAACAGCATGGCTTTACTTCTTATATTTCATTTTCATACTTTTCTGCTGGATGGTTAAGACCAAGGTAAAGCAGGACCTATGCAACAAGAGTTGTAGCTTTTTGGTCTGAGAAGGTCAGTGAAATGCCCTCAGGATTTATCCTGAGATCCTGTACCTCAGATTGTAGAACCTTTGTCAGTGCAGCCATGTGGATGAGTCACGGCCATTGCTTGGCCAATGTCGAGCTGTGATTTGGCTGAGTCATCCCTCAGGCTGCACTTGGCCTTGAGGGTCAGGGCTGCTTGGTGTTGCCCTGTTCGGTGGGAGGCTGAGGGGTACTGGGTGTATCCGGGGGCTCTGGGACCTGCCCAGAGGAGGCAACCCCAGAGCGGGGAAGGACTGGCCTTGTTGTGGTTCCAGCGGCGGCTGTGTCTGCATTCAACTTCGCTGGCACTGGGCTCCGGCCACAGCAGAGCCGGTACAGGCCCTTGGCGTGTCCAGGACCCGCCACGGTGGCAGAGTGGGTGCTGTCTCCATGCGGAAGCGGCAGAAGTACACACAGCAACTGACTTGTGTGTTTCTATTGACAACTGGGGAGGACGGGGGGCCTGACAGAGGACAGCGTGCGCCTGCCCATGACACCGAGTAACAACAGGGACCATGGCCAGGCCACAGGTGCTGGCTCTGGAGAGGCAGGGAGGGCCATGCGCAGGCTGCAGGGGTGCAGGGCGCAGGGAACGGTGAGCCCAGCATAGGCGAGATGCCAGGGCCGCTGCTGCTGCCAGAGTTAGAATCATTTCAGGGAAGAGCAGTCAGGGACAGCTGTCCTCGAGTGGGCGAGAGGACAGCATGACCTAGAGCATTCCCTCCTTGGTGTCTTCATGGGCTGACCCTTCCTCCTGGGACCCGCTGACCCCTGGGCTAGTGCTCACCTCCCAGTGTCCCTCGGTACCGATCTCTCTGGCTCCCTTTCCCCAGATTGAGTGCTGGCATCACCGGTCTCAGGGTGATGGCATGTCCCCAGGGGTACCGTAAAGGGCCCCAATCCCAGCTCTACTCACTCCTTTGCTTGGCACGGGTCAGGCTGGCCCCAGAGCTGTCTGCATCTGGCCTGATGTCTTGGTCCTTTTTCCTCCCTGGGAAGAAGCACCTAACACCCACAATGTTTTACTTCTGTGAGACAGGCTCTCTGTGCAGCCCAGGCTGGCCTGAGCTCGTGGTGACCCTGCTGCGAGCTGTCTCCAGTGCTGGGTCACAGGCCTGGGCCACCCCGCTCGACTATCCCCGGAATATAAAGGAGGAGAGGTTTGGCCATATTTGTAGAGATTTCAGTCCATAGTCTGGTGGAGCCAAGGCAGGATGGCATGGCAGAGGGGCCTGGCAGGGAAGGGGTGCTCACAGGATGGGAGACAGAAAGTAGGGGGAGGGAGGAACCTGGGGGGGAGACAGCATGAGCTTCTGGTCCCCGCCAGCAAGCTTTGGCTAACCAGGCCACAGGCCCTAACGGCACATCAGCTGTAAGTCTTATAGATCAGTTGCCTTCCAAAGGCCCGCCTGTGGGCACATGTGGCTCATGGGTGACATTCTTGCCCTAACATGTAGCACCCGGCCCGAGATCTGGTCCTGCAGCAGAGTGTGGATGCCTTGTGAGTTTCTACCCTCCTCGGCCTTGGCGTATTTGAGTGCACACATGCAATCAGAGTTACTTGGGGTGCTCCATTTGCAAGGCCAGGGTGCTGGGAGGGGCAGAGGAGCCCTGTGCCCCAGGCTCTGTAGATATTGCTTGCTGGCGCTCAGCCAGGCCAGGAGGGAGCGCGAAGGTGCAGCTGCTGCTCCCTCTTGGCAGCTTCCTGGTGTGCCCTCCCCAGGAGGAGTAGAGAGGCTGGCGAGTGGGCTTCAGAGTCAGCAAACAGGGGAGACAGCCCGGCTCCTCTTGCCACGTGAACTTCTCTTGGAAGATTAATGATGCCCACACATTCTTTGTCACTCACCTGTAAAGAGGTAGAACTTTGACCCTGGGCTGGCCTGACTGCTGTACTGTGGCACCAGTGTCACCAGGTTGGTTTTGGTTCTGCAATCAAGGGTACTTGCCTTGGTCTTTGGGTCCTTGAGTGGCTGTGTAGAGTCTGGGGACCCTGTGGGACACCAGCTACCTGCTCCCCTGAGGGTGAGACATGGGGGCAGAGAAGCCACCTCAGGAGCCTTCCCTGGCCCAGCCATCAGAAAAACCGCTGCAGCTACAGGGACCTCAGGACATTACTTCTCAACAATGGTATCCAAACCGTGTGTGTTCTCCAGTACTGTGTCAGTCAGTTAGGTATCGCCATGAAAAGATTCTGATAAAATTGCCTAAAGAGGAAGCCTCAAGTGGCTTGTGGTTCAGGGGATTCAGTCCATGATCAGCAGGGTCCAAGGCAGAGACAGCATGGTGGAAGGATGTGGGGGAGGATAACCGCTCACCTCAGGGAGGCCAGGAATGGGGAGAAAGGGAGAGAGAGGAGGGAGACAGATGGGAGGAGAAGAGGGGAGGAGGGAGGGGAAAGGGGAGGGAGGGAGAGACAGAGAGACAGAAACAGAGGAAGAGAGAGAGGAAGAGAGAGAGGAGAGAGAAAAGGAGAGGGAAGAGAGATGGAGACAGAGAGAGACAGACAAAGCGAGAAGCAGAGGGACAGAGGAGGAGGGTGCAGAGGAGACCCTCAGAAGCTTGCTGCCAGGCCCTGCTCTCTGACGGGCCCTTTTCCACTCAGCCATGACTGTGCAGCCTAGCTGTGGGTGAGGATAGCTCCCTTGCGGTTCAGCCCTTTCTTCAAGGCCCCACCTCTGAAGCTGGCTGCACCAGGGTCAGGCCTCTGGTTAAACTCAGCGACATGAACAGGGGCTGTCAGAGCATGCTGCAGCTGCCTGAGCTTTAGTCCTGGGACTGTTCACCTTTACAGGAGTGGCCGGTGGCCTGTGCAGGGCGTCTGGGATCTTTGGTATGGTACACACACAGCCAACGTCAAGGCCGGAGGCCCTGGGGCAGCTGGGGCCAAGTGGCTAACTTGGTCCATTTAACTGTGACAGACTCGCCCTGTTTCTTCCTCCTGTGAGAACGCAGCCTCGGCTGAGACCAGAGACAGGCTTGCCGAAAGCAAAAGAAATTGAGTGAAACAGGACCAGAATTTCTTTTTTTCTTTTCTCTCTCCAAAACAGCTCTCTGGGGCCGGGGAGATGGCTCAGTAGAATAAGCGCTTCCCTGGCAAGTGCAAGGGCCTGAGTTCAATCCCCAGTTCTGCAAAACAAAACAAAACGAACAGCTGTCTACGTAGGGGGAAGGAGAGAGTACGTGGCCGTCCTGCGATGGTCAGTTGTACTAGAAATAAGCGCGAAAGCTCCGAGTGGCTCTGCCCGGTCTCCAGCCCACGGCTGCCTCAGTGAGAGCTGGAGCACTCGCTAGTGCCATCGGTCGTATTTGGAGGCTGTAGGTAGTAGCGGAGATAAATATTCCCTCTAAAGGCACAGCGAGCGGATAGCTGCAGTGACCTAACTTTTTATGTTCAATTACATGGGCCAGAGACGGATGTAGGCTGTCTCTACAGCGTCGCGATCCGCATGCAGGCTGTGCTGCGGGGAAGCAGCGCACAACGGGAACCCAGACCTCTCAGGCCTCGCTCCGCGCAGCCGCGGAGGCGCTCGTGCTGAGGGCACAGCTTGGCTTGGGCAGCTGGCTGCCAAGGGTGAGGCCAGCGTGGATGGTGTGCTGTGTGGCGCACCCTAACCCTGACCCTAACCCTAACCCTAACCCTGACCCTGACCCTGACCCTAACCCTAACCCTAACCCTAACCCTAACCCTGACCCTGACCCTGACCCTAACCCTAACCCTGACCCTAACCCTAACCCTAACCCGAGTGACTGCACAGCAGAGGGCTCCCTCACAGAGCTGGGCGAGGCGCCTGCCTCTCAGACCGCAAAACCTTGCCTGAAGGGGTGTGGGAGAGGCCAGGACGGCCATCCATGGCAGGGAGGGAGCGGGCAGGGCGCAGGCGCTGTTCACCTCTTTCTAGGAGCTTAGGGCTGGAGCAACCACCAGGGGCAGCACCTGAGCAGAAGGGCAGCGCGGCTTCATCGCTCCAGGCAGGGGCCTGGGACACAGGAACGCCCTGCTGCCGCGTCCACTGTCTGTCCCGCTCGCCCCCCGACGCTTGCTCTGCTCTGTGTGAACTCGTCTACATAAGGAACACTCAGATCCGAGGGGTCCACTCTCCCCACTTCCAGCTGCTGGGCGCCCGTGGTCCCAAGCCTGTAGGCTTCGGTTGGTGCCCCCACTGGCCGGGGTCATCCTTCCTGCCAGCCACAGCCTGTGACGCTGCTGGCCACTTCCTTCTGACATGTTTAAGTCACCACCCTCCTGTGGCCATGTCCTCTCGCTTCGTGTGGGGCTCCCCTGCTTCCTGAGGCCTTCATGCTGCGGTGGGAGGTCTCCTGGGTCCATCTTCATTCTGCTTGTCTGGTCTCATGGATTTCAGAATCATTACTGTGAGATTTGTGTCTCCTACCCACCATCCACATCCATCCGCACTGCTCAGGAGCCTGGTGATGTGTGGTGGACGCTGTCCTTGAGTCCTGCCCCCAGACTTCCTCCCGTGATAAGGCTGGGGAGGAGTGGAGGCCTTGGCCAGGCTTTGATCGCCTGCACTGCGTTCTCCAAGAGAAGCCAGATTTTGTTGTTCCCTTCTTAGAAAGTAACCCGTAGACGATGCAGCAGGCCTCCCCGCAGGCTCAGCCCATGTCCACACTGCTATCTGGACAGTGTACTTGCAGGTGGACTCAGAGCCGCTGCTGGCCTGGGCCTCCTGAGACCGGCTGCTGGGAGGGAGGCCAGGCTTGGGCCTGTCACTCAGCTATGCCACGTCCACGTCGGTGAAAGCTCCACGTGGGCGGAGGTTCCCCGCAGTGATCTCTGGCACGAGAGTGGCCACCTGCACTGTCCTGACACCCCAGTCACCAGCCCCTCCTTGGTACCTGTGGCCCACGTGGCCTTGCTCAGCCCTTGCCAGTGCAGTGCCTTCCAGGGTGTGGGTGCTGTGTGCTCCCCTCTTTGCCTCTGCTTTCTCTGTATCTCTGTGTCTGTCTCAGTCTTGGTTTCTCTTGGGAACCACCAAGGGGAGAGAAGCACAAGGTGGCGCCCTCAGGGGACGATCCTCCTTACCACACATCAGTCCCGACCCCTGGGGCTCTGAGGGCTGCAGGCTCCTCCACCCTCGCTCCTGATGCCCCTTTCCTGGGCCATCAGGGTCCACAGCTGTCCCTGGGCACAACAGTGCTCTTGAGGGCAACACAGCACTGTCACCTTCCTCTGCAGCCACTCCAGGACCACAGCCCTTTCAGGACCACTCAAAGCTGTTCTCTCTCTTTTTTTTTTCCTTTTTTGCTGGACCGGGGATTGAACTCAGGACCCTGCGTTTGCCAGGCAAGCGCTTGTTCTACTGAGCTATCTCCCCGACCCCTCAAAGCTGTTCTCTGGAGTGTCCTTCTCCTCCTGGACTCTTGGCAGGGGGAGAAATCCCTTGGGCTGTCATCGCTGCGGAGGGGTGCCCGGGCCTCCTGTGGGTCAGCCACATGACTCGGAATGCCACTGTGCTGAGACTGGCAAAGCCTGTGCCACAGTAAACAAAGCTTCCACTTTGCGAATGAAAAGGGAATCAGTTCCATGCTCAGCAGCCCCTGGATGAGTAGTGGGCACGCGGCTGCAGCCTCCTGTGCGTGAGGCCTGCAGTGGTCCTGGGTGGCCGCCAACAGTGTGATCTCATGCTCGTCCCACGCGTGGGCAGTGGCTGGCATCAGTGGACCTGCAGTTAGCTGCAGATGCTGCTGGAGGGAAAAGATCGGCCAGGGTCAGCCTCAGGCCTGAGCATTGTCTAATGCCGCCGTAACTCCCTGGACGTTTTTATTCTGGGTTGTTTTCTGGCTGAGATGGAGTTGGCGGAGGAGCAGATAGCCCGACTCACTGGTCCGGGTGTCACTGGGACCAGAGAGGCCTTGAGCCTGTGGGTGGCCACTTGGTGGTGGCCCTGGGCTTGGGTCCCAGGATTTCTCTGTGGATCCGGATTGTAGGGGACCGACCTGGCTGGGCAGAGACCTCAGGCTTCCTGTGTCCCCCCATGCTAGGCGCCCTGGGGAGCCGTCCCTGCTGTCTCTCTGCTTCCACAGTCTCCATCCAGCCCCCCGTGCCTGCATTCTCACCCGCTGTCTGCACTGACCGCCTCTGCTCCCAATACGTCCTCTACCTGGTAAGCCCGCTCCAGGCCGCTCACTTCACTTGGGTGGGTGAGGGCTGGACTCAGTTTCGGTAATTAATTTATCCCTTCATTAAACAGTTGTCCGGGTTTTATAGAGCCAGTAAATCACATTTTGCTGCCTCTCATGAGTTCAAAATCCACTGAGATCGCCTGAGAGCAGTGAGGGGGAGATGACTATGTCCCTCCTCCTGTTGCCCATGCTGTGGGGAGGACATGGCTCTGGGTCTCCAGCCCAGATTCCACCTCTGACACCTGGGAAGAAGCCAGCATGCTCTACTGCATTGGGTACACGCTGCAGGGCCAGCACATGGCGTGCAGGGGTGCAGAGGGGCCAAGAGGAGCAGGCTCAGGGGTCTGTTGCACAGCCACCAGCAGCTGGCCACGGAAGGTGGGTCTTATGTCAAATGTCTGCACTGCAAAAAGAACCCCAAAACAAGGGGGCATGAGGAGCCTGGGCATGGTGGGTGTGTTCCTCCCTGCCTATGGGGAGGGCTGCATAGATGTGTGCGTGTGAGCAAGCTGCAGAAAATGCACGCAGTCCTTTGTGCGCCAGTTGTACCTCAGCCGGGGGTGTTTTGAACACCTGCAATCCCAGCGCTCAGGATGCTGAGGCAGGAGTACTGTTGTGAGTTCGAGGCTAGCCTGGGTTATGCAGTGAAACTCTGTCTCAAAGAAAAACAACAACAACAAAAAAGTCAACACAGCTGTTAAAGACAAGGAAAAAGGGGAAGGCTGGTTGTGGCCCTACTAGGCCTCAAGCCCTGAGGCTTTGTTTATACCCCCAGAGATGCTGGGTCACAGTAGGCAGCAAATAGGGCAGTAGGGGCTTGGGGACACCTTCTGCGCAGAGACCTGGCGCTGCTGTAGCTACTGCTGTAAGTGCAAAGTGGACTAGGACGTTGCTGTATCCTCTGACAGCTCCACGGGATGCGGTGGGCGGGCAGCACCAGCACTTACTGCAGGACTGGCTGCTGTCCACTGTCAAAGGCTGTGGCGCAGGAGGAGGGGCTGTGACTCCCAGGTCCTGAGGGGTGTGGTGCTTGATACGGGCTTCACATGTATATTATAAGCCTGCAACCCTAGGGCAGTCTGGGAGGCTGAGGCGGGAGGACTGCAACTTTGAGCTTAGCCTGGGCAACTTGCTGATTTAGAAGGACTGTCTCGAAATTAAAAGCAATAAAAACATTTTTGTTTTCAAGCTAGGGATGCAGTTCAGTGCCAAGGCCCTGAGTGGGTCCCAAAAACGTGTAGCAAGACTGGACCTGAGGACAGTGGTCAGAGAAAGCGCTGGGCAGGACGGACAGCGGAGAGCAGAGGCCGCTGGGCACTGCGGCTGGTCTGAGACGAGCTGGGCGGCGAGGGGGCGCGCACGGAGTGCGTGTGGGTGAGTGTATACTGCGCGTGTGGAGGGCTGCGTGGTGCATGGTGGGTCCCACGGGGGCGTGTCTGCTTTGTCAGGAGTGCAGGCCTCGCTGAGCCCGGCCCAGAGGGCTTCCTGCCGAGGAAGCCGAGCGAGGTCCACGCTGTGCACCTGCGATGTGGCTGTGCAGCGCTGTGGACCAGTGGCTCTGGGGTGGGCAGGAGCAGACCAGAGGAGAAGGAGGCGGACGGGATGGGGAGGAAGGTCGAGGGGAGGGAGGGGATGGGGGAAGGAAAGGGAAGCCCGGCTCAGTGCCCAGGTCCTGGGGCCGGTCCAAGGGACAGTGGGCTCCTTGGGGTCCGCACCTGCAGCCGTGGGTTCTCCTGGCCAGCATGGACCTGGAGCAGCGCCCCTCCCCTGTAGCTCGGTTGCAGCAGATGGAGCCAATACCCTGGCGGACAGCATGGCTCAGCTTGCATGGGGACGAGGACTTCCAGCTCCTCTGCCACCAGGCTGCTGCGACTTCCAGGCATCTTTTCTAAAGTGAGCATCCTTCTTGGCAAAGGACACAAATACAAAGACACCCTGAGGAAGAGGAGGAGGCTTGGGGAGGCGTTGGCATCTCCAGACACTCCTTGGGGCAAGCAGAGGCAGTGTCTGGCTGGGGGAGCCTGCAGGGTGCACCCTCCTGCCAGGTGACAAGGGCCACGGGGAGAGGCCCTGTTCTTTCTCACAAAGCCTCTGCCTTTTCCAATGACCGAAGCATTGTGTGGTCATCTCAAAGACCGGAAACATGGAAAGATGAAGATAAACAAACTCTCTCTGTATTTCCTCCTCACAGAGATGAGCAAAATTAGCATGGGCTCTTCTGATGATTTTCTTGAGATAAATTCTCTATTTCTCCAAACCCTGACCACACGTGGCCACATACTTGGGGACATGGGCACAGGCTTCTTTCTCCCTGTAGAGCCCACTCTAGGCACCCACCTGCTGTCTCAGCTCAGATCCTTCCAGCTCCAAAAGCCCCGGGCTGCTGGCACCTAGAGCAGCGCTGGGCACATAGTAGGTGCTTGGTAGGCATTTGCTGAATGCGTGAGCCACAGACTGAGCAGCAGGAAACGGGAAAGACAGGCTCAGACACAGACATCGCTGCAGCGTGGCGGGCACGCATTCTGCGGACGCGGGTGGGTTCTCAGAGCAGAGCAGGGAGGAGCAGCAGAAGGGAGGGACCCTGAGGTGCTCCGGGCACTGGGCCGGGGCCGGGAAGGGGAGACAGAGAGTGTGTGCGGCTCCCACCTCACAGCTCCGAGCTTGAGAGAGAATGCAGGTCCAGCCTGTGGTCCTCCGAGCCGGACCCGATCTCAGGGCCTGCAGCTGGTGCTAGGCGTCCGGGTGAGTGAAGCTCAGAACTTTCCAGCGCTGGCATCCTCGTCACTTGTCATTGCTGCAGATACCCAGGTTGGGGTTTATAATGCAGTTTTGAGGCTGCACGGTGAGGCAGCGTGTCACCTTATTCGCAAACTCCCTTAGACTTTCACAGTGCAGGCTGTGGAGGATGGCTGTGGAGGATGTTTGTGTAGGTGGCACGTTTGACTGGCCAGGGTGGTCACAAGGCATCTCCTTTCTCCAGCTTGTCCCGGCACTGAGCATCACCCCAGCAGTGTGCGTCTCCCTCCAGGATTTGGGCAGTTGCACACCATGTCTCCTCATAGAGCGATAGAGAATATTTCTTATTCTCACACCCAGCTTGAGGCAGACGTGTGAGATCACTGCAGGGAGATGGCCACTCCACACTTGGGTCTCCTCCCTTCAGCGCCCGCGGTGTGGGCTGCCACCGGTTTCCCCAACTCCTTCATCCAGGGGCTGGAACTCAGCCGGGCCCAGGCTCTGGCTGTTGCAGATGGCGCCATGGGCTGCACCTGTCTGAGTACCTTCCACATGTCCTTGGGCGAGGGGACCCCCGAGGGCAGGACTGACCAGAAGGGCTGTGCACTCGGGCTCTGGTGCTAGGCCATGACCCGTGGACTTGGAGCGGCCCCGGCGTCCTCACTGTGCACTGCTGTGTTCTCCCTCAGTCCTTCCCACATCCGCAGAGGCCGGCTGTCCTTTCCTTACCTAGGCACCGTCGGGAGGAAGGTCAGGTGCTCTGATGTTCCCGGGGTGACAGCAGAGCCTAGAACCCCGGCTGCACCAGGCCAGCCACTGAGCTGCCTCTGCTCCTCCCTGGCCGAGGTGTAGGGGAGGAGCTGTACGGGTGCAAGCCACGCTCACGCTGCTGTGCACAGACAGAGCCCACACTCAGGCCCGCAGCACACGGAGGCCCAAGCCCACTCTCAGGCATGCACCCTCTTCCTTTCTTGGTGCTTAATGAGCCCCTGGGCCTTGTGCAGAGCCCTGCGGAAGAGCGTAGCTGCGACGCAGCTCCCTTCCCAGGAGGCGGAAGAAGCATCAGAGATGGTGTTCCGGTAGAAACAGTCATCCCAGGGTCCTCACTGTCATGGCCAATGTAAAGAGGCGTAGGAAGGTCAGTTCACAGAGGGGGTCCCACCCCGGGAGGGGGCAGCACCCTACCCTGTTCCGCAGGGCTTGCGGCAGAATCCCACAAGACCAAAGCTATTTTGAACCAAAAGTGATTCATAGGATCAGTTTGTCCCTCTCCCCTCTCTTCCTTTGAAGGCAGGAGAAAACAATGACAGTTTCAGAGTGCTTAGTCGCATGTCCCAGCAGAGTGAAAGAATCCCGCTCTGCACGTGAGTGTAGGCCAGAGCTTTGTCATGGCCACCTCTGTGTGACCTTTTTGAGAGGAGCCTGAGAACAGAAAGGTAATGACCTCATAACCTTTTGTCTTTCTAAGGCTGAGGCTAAGAGCGCCCCTCCCTGTAGGAGAGTGTGGCCTTCCTCATGGACCCAGTGACACTTCTGAATGTGTCATACGTGCTAGTCCATGCACTGAGTGCTGCAGGTGGAGGCTGCTTGGGGATAAGGTGAGGGTCCTAGGGTGGGGTCACCAGGCCGTGTTTCCTGCCAGAAAGAAAATCATGTTTCTTTACAGGGGGACGAAGTATCCCGAGGGACTGATTTCTGTGAGGGAGCTGATGTCCAAGGTCTTGGTGTGGCTGGTGACAGACACGGAGATAGCCTGAGTGTCCCACACAGGACGGTGGTGAGCGGCTGGAAGCTGGGCCAGTGGGGAAAAGCTCTTCAGGCCTCCAGATGCTGGCTCCCCACTCCTGGCATGGCTCGCCCTGTGTTCCCTGACCTCGCCCTCCATGGTTTTCAGAGCTGCTAAGGAAGCCACCAGAGGCTGCCACATTCTTCCAGGCAGGACCAACTCCCTGCAGCTGACAGGACCCGGGCACCCACAGGGGGAGCACACAGCTCGGCTTCCTTCATGGAGGTCTCCAGCCTCCAGAGCATCCTGTGAGTGGTGGTCCTGAGAGGCACCCTCAGTTGCATGGTCATCAGGCCAAGCCCCTTCACGCCTCACCCCTGCTTACCTCAGGCAAGAGCTGGGGCCTCCCGGGACCAAGTCCCCACTGGACCCCAGCCCCCTCCCACATCTCCAAGCTTGCCTGGGCACTCACTGCCCCAGGAAGCACATGCCTGGCTCTGTGGTGTCTCCCTTCTGGAGGGCCTGGGTGGTGTTGGAGAGAAACGGATTCCCACCTCTGTTAAGATGGTCGGGAAGATCCCACTCAGGGTGACTGGTGTGTGGAGCACAGCCAGGGCTCTGAGTACACAGGGCAAGCAGGGCCTGATGGCCATGGAGGTTCAGGCGTTGACAGGTGGAAAATCACTGAGAGGGGACATCACCGGGGAAGATGTCCAGTGAACTTCTGAGTAGGGTTCTCCACCAGCCTGGACTCAACAGAGATGGACATATAGCCTCGGTCAGGCCTAGGTGGGAGGAGGCTCGGAGCGGCCGTCTGAAGTCTGGCCCTTTGTGCGCTGCTGCAGAGACCTCTGTCCTCCCAGGGTGCCGCTTCCCATGAGGCCCAGAGTGAGTCTCTTGCACCCTGTCCTAGAGGCCTGGGTGGGGCCTGGGCTTCCTGGCTCTTTGAAACAGATTCGGATCATCTCTCCCTCCTGCGCTCAGAAGCTACACTCCGGAGCCGGATTCTGGCCCAGAAGTCACTTGCTGCCTCTGACTCAGCAGTGGAGGAGCCCCCACCCCGTGGCGAAACCACTGTCCCCGCCTTCCCAGCCATCCCGATGGCGGCACCCAGATGGGCTCTAGGTGGGGGTCTCTAGCGTCTTCGTCCGTGACTCCTATCCTCTCTTCCAGGGAGCTTTCTTTGGCCTTTCATTCTGACCCTTCCTTGACCACTCCAGGGTCCAGCGATCCTCGCTGACGGCTGCCCTCCCCAGATCCTTGGGGTAACCTCACTTCCCTTTGCTTAGATTTCACGCTCCTTTTTGAGGACTCTCAGTTCCGGTGCCTCCTTCCTCTGTCTCCTTGGCGGTGCATAGACCGAGGTTAAAGCCAGTGCTTCCTGCTGTTTGCATTAGTTCTGAAGCAGCTGAATGTTGCTCTCAAACGCGGGACCACATGAATGGATTTCTCTTCAAATTTACAACCACACAGTTCATGACCGTCTTGGGAATCCCACTCCATTCTCCCTAAAAACACATTTTTTTCCATTCTTTGACACATTTCCTCTGCAAACCCTGAATACTTCCTTCCTCACTTCCTGCAGATGATGCCGTGTTTTACTTCACGAGCAAATAGTGACGATAAGAGAAGAGCTTACGCTGTATCGTTCCACCAGCTGCCAAGGCTCTGGATCCAATCTAAACAGTTGTGGAAACTTCTGTGAAACAAACACGTCGCAGTGTGTCTTTATCCACCTTATTCTCTAGATCTTGGACCACGTACCTCCTGGCTCTTCCCCACAGTCACAATGACCCCAAAAGGCTTACGAGTTGTGTCTAATGTCTTGCTAAAGCCCCATGCACCACGGGTGGGGCTTTTAGAGGCAACTGGCTCACAGGGTGATAGGGAATTAGCCACTGATGAGTTTAGAGCTAAGTGTGATGTTGGGAGGTAGAGCCAGGGAAGGAGGAGGCCGCTGAGGTGTGGCCTGGAGGGTCGCCTCCTCCTTGTCTTGGTCCCTCCATGCTGTGGACTGTCTCCTCCTCTGCTGTGCTGCCCTGTCTTGACGTTAGATGACTATAACCTGAAGCCTCCCCAGACCTTGAGTCAACATAAACCTCTCCTCTTTCATTTTGTGACTGTCAGGCATCGTGTCCCAACAACAAAAAAGCAGGGGCCAGGGAGATGGCTCAGTGGAATAAGTGCTTCCTTGGCAAGTGCAAGGGCCTGAGTTCAATCCCCAGTCCCCGCCCCCCCCAAAAAACCCCACCACCAACAAAAAAGTGATGAGAGCAGAGGTAAACATCTAAACCTGTTTAGGGCACCGAGGCAGCAACAAGAGCACAACTAAAGACACCCATGGAAGGAGACGCCCAGCCCCGCTGCAGCAGTGGCCTGGTGACACACTGAGTATCCCACATGATGCGGAGGGCTTCGGCTCTGCAGCACTGTGCTCCACCTCTCACCCCTTTCCCTGTTCTCTGTCTCTGGAGCTGTGGAAAGCACGTGCCTGGAAACCCGCCCTCCTCACCCTTTGCAGCTGTATAGTGTTGGAGGCCCACCTGAGCAGCTTCCTTGAAAGAAGAGCGATCGTCTCCATTTTGGCTGAGCCTGACCCTATTTCCTCCTACTGACATGTGCAGAGCTGGCTGGGACTTCTGTTTATCCTTCAGTTGGCCTTAAGCAATGTATATCGGTCTAGCTGAGGTGCTGGTGATAAGTCTTTGAAGGTGGCTTGCGCGTTTCCCTGGTAACCTACACTTGCTGCTCTTCAATGTGAGGCAGGTTGAGACAGGATGAAGAGCCAATGCTCAGTGCCTCTAGCTGGGATCGGAGCCTGGAGCCAGAGGCTATAACTTCCTGGGGCTTGAAAGACTACATCAAAGCTGAAGCACTAG
This sequence comes from Octodon degus, assembly GCF_000260255.1. Taxonomy (NCBI): domain Eukaryota; kingdom Metazoa; phylum Chordata; class Mammalia; order Rodentia; family Octodontidae; genus Octodon; species Octodon degus. The sequence goes on along the minus strand of NW_004524593.1, from coordinate 22,821,428 downwards.
ACCTCCCAAAACATTAGATACTGTCTCTGTAGCATAAAGCAGATTACTCTCTCTGCATATCCTCTCTGCATACGGCAGAGGTAAATGTAGGCCTCCCACCTAGCTCAGCTCACAGAGTCACCTACTTCCCACAATACTTGGTCATTCCTCCTCAAGCCACTCCTCCTCCACTGAATAAAACTGGGTGAGGCCCTGGGTCAGCCTCTTTGTTCTGGAAAGCCATCTTCATGGCTGGACTTAGGGCCCCTTGGCTCCCCAGTAATTATAAATATGTTTTAGTGTCTTTACTTTTGCCATGGGTTACACTGGGAGTGGTAGATTGGGATTAACTTGGTGGGTTTCCAATAACACATCTTTGGGATTATAAATATTAACTTCTTAAACTGGGATGAAAATCAAGAAGAGGCTCCTACAGTGCAGTTCACCGGCTTCAGCATACCTGTACTTGGCGGTGTCTTACACTAGCTCACTTCCACCACAGTGTCATCCCCAGCATTTCTGTCCGTGTCACCAGTGAGCCTGACACCAGGGGCCCCTTGTTTGTGATGCTGTCTTCAGTTACCTGGAGGCACATGTCACAACCTGCCATTAAAAAGCAAGTTGGTACTTCTTGCTTATTTCTTCAGCATGCGATGGAAGCGCGTGAGGCCAGGCTTCCTGCTTGCTGTGTCCCTGGGCCCGGTGCCCATCAGGCACATCTGTGTTGGTGCAACCAACAGTGTGTTCCAGCTCCACATGAGTGAGCCTCTTGTCCAGGCCCATGGGTGAAGGACTTACTGGTGACCTTGACACAGGAAGAAAAGCTGATCTCAGGTGGGTGACCTCCAAATGACATAAGGGAAGATGAAACTCCTGACCTGAAAAGTATTTTACATTTTTTCCTTTCTTTTTTTATTTTTGTGGTACTGGTGATACAGGGAGAAAAACTGGTCTTGGGTGGGTGACCTCCAAACCATATAGGGAACCTCCAAATGACATAGAGAAAAAATGATCTCTGGACCTGACCTGCACCAGTTCGTGTTCTCTAAAATCGAAGAATGAATTTTAGAAACAAACGGAGGTTATGAGCAGAATATATTTATTGAGAGAAAGAAAGCTCCTGTCCAGGAGGGGAGGCCCGAGTGGGTAGCTCCCCCCGGAAGTTGTCTCTTGCAGGGACTTTTATAGAGGAAAACCATGTGGTGAGGCGGGTCTAAGGTGGTGGAGAAGACATGGGAACTTGCTTAAGTGGGCATGAGGTGGGACAAAGCTACGGTCAACCAATGAGATTGCAAGCACCATTGCTCAGGTAAAATTGATTAAATCCAGTATCAAATGGGAAAGCGAGTCATGTAGCAAGCGGGCACGAATATGGAACAGGGTCTCTTCCTGTTGGGGGTTGGGCCAGTGACTCACTTAGGCTCTCTCAAGGTGATAGATACCTATTTAGAATATCAGTCCCTGACGCCCATCCCCAGGGAAGTATATAGGTATTTGTTTCCTCTTTGGTCTTGAGGTCTGGCCTATAGGGAGTGTCTGTCTCTTCCAAGCTGCAAAGTCACCTTGTCTTCCATCTTGTCTCCTTGAGGGCCTGGCCCTGCCTGACTGCCTGTATTTCTGTCTAATTCAGCTGCCTACAACAACCTCTGCTCAGCCATCTGCGTGTCACACAGAAATGGCCACACGAGTCACAGAAATGGCCTCTGGACGCCAGAAATGACCTCCAATCCTCCTCCTTCCCCTGAGGAAGCACTGGAGAACTTCTTGGAAATACTCAGCCCAGCCCAGGGCACGTGGTGGGGCCACCTCGGTGGGTGTGGGGTCGGACACACCCAAGGTCCCCTCTTCTCTCCTTTCCACTTCTCCCGAGGAAATGAACCTGTGCAAAATCCAGCAAAAGCGACTCATTTAGGAACTCTGGTTAGGCAAACGGGAGTGAGGAGAGGGCAACCTGCAGGGCGAGGTTGGACAGGGGTCCGGATGGCCACAAGAAACAGCTAATTTACACCACTGTAGCAAGGGAAGTGATAATGGAGTCCATTGTCTAAGGAGCCCTGGTGTGCAGGCTCCCGGGGCCAGCGCTTTCTTGTGCCCTGGGCCGATGCCTCCCTCGATTGGGCTGCTTCTCCTGCTGCTGTTCCCTCAAGTCAAGTGCAGGCAGCTCGGGCCCCCTGGGCTTGGGCAGAGGATCTAGGTCCCTGCCACAGTCGGGGCAGCACTGCTGTGCTAGTGCACCCTGGCTGGCGTGCTGGGCCGTACGCGGGCTCTGCAGGCCGAGAGGAGCATGGGCTAGCAGGCGCTGGCTCCAGGAGAGACAGTACAGAAGCTCAAACTCAGAAAGACAGGTGGGACCAACTCTTACGCCCCGGGAGCCCTTCTAACCTGGAGTTTTAAAATACTGACTTGCTGATGGCAATGTCTCTGCCATCGAGTGTGAGGCTGTCTGAATTACCACTGGCAAACATCCCAGCCTTTCTGTAAGGCTGTGTACTTTCAGACATACAGGATCTGGTGACAGAAAACCCGTCAGCTGGTTCTCTTGGCGCTTGCAGTTCTTTGAGATGTGAAATAGCCACATATGTCAAGGTCCCAGGATTAGTGTGAGAAAGTGACAGAGAGGGAGGGTCACGAGGGACAAGGACCATCTCTACGTGGCTGTGTTTCCCTCTACCTCAGGTCCTACTGATACAGGGAGAAAAACTGATCTCAGGTAGGTGACCTCCAAACAATACAGGGAACCTCCAAATGACATAGGAAAAATGATCTCCCGACCTGACCTGGACGAGTTCGTGTTCTCTAAAACCAAAGAATGAATTTTAGGAACAAACCGAGGTTATGGGCAGAATGTATTCTTTGAGAGAAAGAAAGCTCCTGTCTGAGAGAGGGACAGGAGGGGGACCCGAATGGGTTGTTTCCCTGGAAAGTGTCTCTTCCAGGGACTTTTATAGAGTAAAACCATGTGGTGAGGTAGGTCTTAGGTGGTGGGGAAGACATGGGAACTCGCTTAGGTGGGCATGAGGCGGGACAAAGCTATGGTCAACCAATGAGATTGCAAGCACCGTTGCTCAGGTAAAACTGATTAAATCCAGGACCAAATGGGGAAGCGAGTCACATAGCAAGCTGGCATGTCTGTTGGGGGTTGGGCTAGTGACTCATTTGGGCTCTTTCAAGGTGACTGATACTATTTAGGATATCAATCCCTGATGCCCATCCCTAGGGAAGTACGTAGCTGTGTTTCCTCTTTGTCTTGGTCTTGAGGTGTGGCCCATAAGGGAGTGTCTGTCTCTTCCAAGTTGCAAAGTCACCTTGCCTTCCATCTTGTCTCCTTGAGGGCCTGACCTTGTCTGACTGCCTATAACATTTCTATCTAATTTGGCTGCCTGCAACACTACCTGAAACTTCACAGTGTCACAGTGCTATTCCTGTTGGTGACGCTGCAGACTCTGACAGAAGGATCCACGCGGTCTCTTCACTCCAGACAGTGCGGGACTCTGACCCAGCACCTGCATCTGAAGGCTAACGGTCACTTCTGTGCTCCCGGAGCTGCGCAGCGCTCTGCCTCTGAGTCTGCTGGCCTGGTCTGCGCTCTGCAGGGCACTTAATGAGCTTGAGAGAGTGCTCGCGTGTGGAGGCGCAGCAGGGCCCAGGACGAGCTGGGTAGGAGAGAATGACTGACTGCCGTCTTCACAGGTAGTTGAGTCAGATGGCTCCTGTTTTCTGAAATGCCTTTTTATTTATTTTTTTGCATTTTTCCAAACAGGAAATAATTTTATCCATTTGTCTCCTGGCAGTGGAGTGTGTGCTGTTGTAAAGCTTCTCATTTGGATTTCAAGCAGGCAGGACTGGCTGCTCCGGGCCTGTTTTGCTGGAAATGGCTGGGAGTGGGTCTCTAACACCAGCGGTGGAGCATACTTGCCCTTGTTCTCCTGTGCTTCGTAGCTGAAACTGTAGTTCAGTTTGCCGCCCGGACTGGAAATCTCTGGTTGTCACTTCCCCGAGGGCCGCTCAGCTGCCCAGGTGCTGTCTCTTTCCTTCTGCCCACAGTAAGAGAGGAGCTTGGTCCCGGAGCCTGGTGCCGGGCCCTGCTGACAGATGAACAACAGCCCCCCAGCGGCCGGCGGCCTCTGCCTGCGATCACAGCGGAACACACACACAGTGCCCTTAGGCTCTAGCCCGAGGACGTGGAGAGGAAGGGGATTTTCTCTCTGCTGTAGTCAGTCTCTGGGCAGAATTCATCTGTTGCAATCTTCCTAGCTCTTACCGTGGAGCTTGGATGAAAGCCCGCACTACAGTTCCATCGCTGTGACACAGGGAACCTGCAAATGACACAGGGAGAAAAACTGATCTGCCAACCTAAAAAGTACCTGGATGAGTTTGTGTTCTCTAAAACTGAAGGATGAATTTTAGGAACAAACAGAGGTTATGAGCAGAATATATTTATTGGGGGAAGGGAAGCTCCTGTAGGAGAGAGGGACAGGAGCCCCCCCAGCAGGTGGTCCCCAGAAAGTTGTCTCTTCCAGGGACTTTTATAGAG
>NW_004524593.1:22809515-22815495 GCF_000260255.1 Octodon degus | reverse complement strand
ATCAGTAGGAGATTTCAAGCGTTCTAGGAGCTCTGTGCCAGGCACTATGGGAGCAGACTAAGTTCATGAAAAACTGATGCCCCAGTTATTTCCTCGGGAAGGGGCCCCAGCCTGGCCCAAGAGCGGCTCTAGGTGGGCCTCAGCCCTTGAGTGACTCTTCATGAGCAAGGGGGTGTCTGGGTGATGGCACAGACAAGGTTTTGTTTTTTGTGGTACCAGGGATTGAACTCGGGACCTTACGCTTGCTAGTTAAGCGCTTTTTCTACTGAGCCATGTCCCTGGCCTCCAGACAAGGTTGTCTGCGGGGTCTGAGGACAGCCCCTCTGCCTCTAAGGGGACTGCTGCAGCTAACAGAGTCCCCGCTGCTCTCCGGTGTGGTCAGCTCTGCTTATCGCTGTGCTCAGGTGCTGTGCAGTGGGACAAGAGGCCAGGAGCTACAGAGCACGGCCGGGGGGGCGGGGAGCGCTGGGCCCTGGACCGCACCTCCGGCCCTCACTGGGAGCTGCCCGCGCTCCAGGCCGAGGAAGTTGGCTCTGTCCTTCAGGCAGTGCAGCCAGTAGATATTTGTGTTGTGGTGACAGGCTCAAGCTTTCCTCTCCTTCCTCTGATGGTCAACCCCACCAGCACCACGGAGCATGATCTGCAGCTGGGGACAGTGGGGACAGGAAGGCCGTGGAAATCACGATTTCAGACAGCAGGCAGTGTGGAGCGGGTGCGGAGTGGGGGAGGGTGGCGAGTCAGAGAGGACAGGTGGTGTGGCATTAGCAGAAGGTGGCAATTGGCAAGGTCAAAGTGGCGGGAGAGGTGGAAGTTGAAGCCAGGAGGAAAGGAAGATGAGCCCTGGGCCTCCTGTACTTTTTTTTTTTTTTTTTTTTTGAGGAACCGGGGATTGAACTCAGGTCCTTGTGCTTGCCAGGCAAGCGCTTATTCTACTGAGCCTTCTCCCCGGCCCGCAGAGGCAGAAGTGGAGTCCAGAGGATGGGACCAATGGCAATCACTTTATTGGAAAAAGAAAACACAAGACAAGGAACCCATGTTTCTTTCTCTGTTGGGAAGATGGTTTGCTCAGTTTTATTTTAATTTTATTTATTTATTTTATTGGTGGAACTGGGGATTGAACTCAGGCCCTTGCGTTTGCCAGGAAAGCGCTTATTCTACTGAGCCATCTCCTTGGCCTGGATTCGTTCAGTTTTAAATACGCTAACTTCAGGGACCTGCAATGTCCAGGCAGATGTGTCCAGCTGGCTGGCATCCAGAGACGTGGTCGTGCGTCTGGAGACGTGTGGGGATTCCTCACAGCTTGATGAACCAGAATCTTCTCTCCCGACAGCGCCCTGCCCTGCCCTCTGCCTTAGAGTCACAGAGGCCGAGGGAGCAGAGTGCTCACGCGCCTGGCCTCACTGGACAAGTGCAGCGCTGGGCTTGTGGCCGTACGTGAGCTCTCGCCCGCTCACACCTGCTGTGTGTGGTTGGGAGCAGACAGGGCCCCAGCTCTGAGCAGCGCCTCTGCCAGGGACTCAGCTGTGTCTTCTCAGTCACAGGCAATTTAATCCGTGAAGTCGGAACGTTTGGCTTCCACAGCTGCTTCTACGATAAAGGGTCACATGTCAGGGTTTTCTGTTGTTCCTCACTATACGAGATATTTGAAATCACCACACTTTTGCTTGGAATTGTGGGGAATGAGTAGAGCAGACATGGTTGCTTTTTTAGCAAGACAAAAGCAGGCAAGACTTCCAAACCGTTGGCTGAGAGAGGTTCGAATCTACCTGCTTGTGGTGATATCAGGAGTCCCGCCAATAACACCTCTGTAACTCACGTGGGTGCTTGTGAGTACACGGTCTCAGCCCTTTCTCCTGTCACTGCCCAACACTCACAGTTCAGAGGAGAAGAGCTGGCAGGTGGCTGGCAGGGTGGAAGGGCCCCGCGTGGAGGGAGAGCTGCTTGCTTCACGACAGGCAGGAAGCAGAGAGTCAAGGGGAGGGGGTGAGGGAGAGAAACACTTCCGGGTCCATCTTGGTGACCCACCGCTCCTGAGCAGCTCCACCTTCTAACAGCAAATTGGCCACAGCACCCCTGTGGTCCAGTCTTCTTCCCAAAACCTCACTTTTAAGCACAAGACACTCTTGTGGCAGATCTAGAACAAACCACAGTGCACACCCATATTCATATTCATAAAATAGGTTTACAAAGTATTCTTTTTTTTTTTTTTTTTTTTTTTATTGGAACTGAGGATTGAACTCAAGCCCTTGTGCTTGCCAGGAAAGTGCTTATTCCACTGAGCCATCTCCCCAGCCCTACAAAGTATGGATCGAACCACAGCAACCTGAGCCTGACTGCTTTGTTGAAGCAGCCACTTAAAGAACTGAGCTGAGGGGCAGGCCCCCACCTACAAAGTATTCTTGACTGTGTTTTGTACTACTGAAGTGAGTTGACACTAAACTTGCTTAAATTCTCCAAGTTGCTTTACCGTTTACTCTTTATTTTTACACTTTTACCTCTCACAGCAGCTGCCAGTGTTGCGAGAGCTCATTGGTTCCTCTGTGCAGTTGACACAGCTTCCCCAAGTGAGTGTGCTCGGTAGGAGAGAACTGTGACGCCATTAGGAAGCTTGGGAGGAGTGGCCCACGGTGGATGCAGAGTCCTGCATTTGTGGTGTGGCCCCAACGCCGGTGCTTGCTGATTACCTGATTTCCTGGAGACCCCGAGCTACCTTCTGTATAACAGGAATACTATTAACCCACTTGAGAAACTGTCACACAAATCAAACGAGTGAACAGACAGTGCACTCTCCTTAGCTTGCTGTGTGCAGCGCCATCCCTGAGTGGCTGGTGATTCACAAGGAAGGTCAGGCGCTGGGGAGCTAGCTCGGTGGTCTAAGCACCTGCCTGGCAAGCACATGGGCCTGGGCTTGATCACCTGTGCCACATGCTGAGCAAGCCGCCCTGGGCACGCCATGCCAGACACCCAGACCAGGCGCAGTGGCGCATGCCTGTAATCCCAGCGCTGAGGAGGCTGAGGCAGGAGGATCACTGTGAGTCCAAATGCATAGCAAGACCCTGTTCGGAATAAATAAATAAATAAATAAATAAATAAATAACTTAAAAAAACTTATAGAAGGAAGCATTGTGGCGCTCAGCAGGCTGTTGTCAGAGGAATGGTGAAGAGAGGCCAGAGAGGGCTCCCTTGAGCAGCGACTCGAGGAAGGGTGTGCTCCTGGGAGCTCAGGCTTACCTTGAGGGCATCTAAACGTACCGTGCCCGGGCCATTCTTGAGCACCCCTCCACTCAGCGTGCCTCTACTGGCGCCGTGGCCAGTGTCTCCGGAGACCTCAGCTGTAAGGTGAAAGGGTGATTGAAGTCCTGTCTCCAGCACTTGGCGTCAGGTGGCTGAAATCTGGCGATGCTGAGCCAGGGTTTAGGGATGGGAACGCATCACAGTCTCTGCCTTTTGGGGTGTCGAGACTGCACGGGGGCACAGGAGCAGAGGCCTGAAGGTAAGTGGGGAATCGCCAGTGGGGACGCTGTGCGCATCCCTGCAGGCCTGCCCTTGCCTGCGGCTCAGGAAGCTGCCTGAGGGAGGGCTTCCGGGGGCACCGCTGGGGAGCGCGGCTGGCGCAGAACAGTTGCTGGCAGCGCTGGATTACAAGTGTGTGCCACCATGCCCACTCTCAGTCACCGGCTCAGTGCCTCCTGGGGACGGGGCCAGCACAGCATGAGGATCCAACCCCTGTCCCAGCACCTGCCTAAGCAGGTGCTTTAGTCTGCTGAGCTATCTGGCCAGTCCTCTTTAAACTGTTTTTGAGACAAGGTTTTGCCAAGTTGCCCAGGTGGGGCATCCAAGCTCGTTACCTTCTTGTCTCGGCCTCCCAGAGTGCTGGAGCCACAGGTGTGGTGAACACGGCAGCCTGCTGCTTGGGCCCCACTCCTCCTGGCCTTTGCTCCTGCCAGCAGCCCTCCTTCCTCCCCAGAGCTGCCCCTCCAGGCTCTCACAGTGAGTTTCCTAGGTGTGCCAGCCCCGGGTGGCGTCACCTGAAACTTGGGCCATCGCCTGTACGGTGAAGGCGCGCCCCGTGCACCTGAGGCCTGAGCCTCGGGGACTTCTCTCTGGGGACCCACCCTGGCTCAGCCCCTCGTCTCCAGGCTTAATTACTGATCCGAAGGGATGGCCCTGCAGCAGCGCTTCCTGTCCTAGTCTTCTTCCAGCTACACGCTGGGGTCTGTGTAGACAAGTTCAACACAACCAAAGACAAACCCATCTGTCCCTGACGTGCTTTCCTCTGGGAGGGCACACCTCTGCCGCTGGTGCTTGGGGCTGGGCGTGGAGCACCTCGCTGCTGGCTGCACGTTTCCCACGGCATTTCTCAGTGGTGACTGCGCCTGCTCTGACAGGTGCCCCCTCTCCCCTCACCTGCAGCTCTTGCTCCCCACTCTCGGCAGGGCGCTGGAAGCCCCATGTGTGTGTGGGGTGCCTGTTCTGGGTTGACTTTCATAGAACCCAAGGTTTTGACCTTCCCAGGCCTGCGCGTTGGACCAACCTGGCCTGCCTGGGCTGCACTAGAGGAGTTCTCTGGAGCCGCATATAAAACACATGGTATAATCAACAAACAGCAGAATTTCTTTTATTTAAATAATTGCTATTATAACACAAGTGTGTCCCACCCATGGCCGGGGGCTGGAGGTGGCTGTGAGTGTATGCGTTCCTCACGGAGGCCTCCCTCTAAGACTGCAACGCAATGAAATAGTTCCACGATGTGATCCACGAGGTGGAAAAGCTGAGGAGGCTTTTGCAGATGCAGTGAGGTTGGCCTCGAGTTAATCCAAAGGAATAGTATCCTCGGGGTGGGGGAGGCGAAGAATTCGGTCCGACTCTCCTGCTGCTGCGGGCTGGCCTGGGCTGGGCCTTGTGCTGGGATGTCCGTTGCCTCTAGGAGCTGAGGATGTCTGATCGGCAGTCACAGAGATGGGACCTGCGCTCTGAGCCACAGCGGACTGCAGGCATCCCCCTGTGCCTGTGAGCTGGCACGCTCCAGTTCCACGTGCTGCTGGCTGTAATTGGCAGCCTCAGGTGACCCTGGTGAGGCCCGCTGTGGGCTGCTGACCCCTGGAAACCAGGAGACAGTGAGTGTGTGTTGTGGGAGCCACAGTTTTTGGTAATTTGTTACCTAGCAATAGACAAGGAATCCCGTGGCCCCGGGGAGCCACGGGACGCTGCTGGGCTCCTGTCCAGCCCTGATCCCCTGATGTGGGACCCTGCTGGCTCTGTTCCTCTGCTCTAGACTGAGCTCATTAAGTGCAGGGAAAATCTCTATTTTCTTTTATACCCAGGACCTGGAGGAATCTCATACAATATTGGCTCTGAAAAACTGTTTGTGGAAGGATTGAATAAAATGACTCATGAGGAAACAAAAGCTTCCGTAGCTGGAGAAGATTTCTTCTGCCTTTTCCTAGAGAATTCTCGGGCAAACGAAGTCCTGCAGCGTTCCCTGCAGCCCCCGCCGACCAGGAGGAAGCCCTTTTGTGCAGTTCTGTACGTCATCTTCTGAACCCCAGGCTTCAACCGAAGGTCTGAAATGCACAAAGATCAAAGTTTCCCCAAACGAGACTGCGCCCCTGCGACTGCTCGCCGGTCCTCGCCAGCGAGGGGAGTGTATGCGTGCCGGAGGTCGAGCCGTGCCAGCCCATGGGAGGCATCGGGAGGAGGCCTCGGGAGTCCAGAAAGTCTCTCCCAAGGTGAGCGGCTGGGATGCGCCTGCGCAGACTCTGCACTGCTTTGAGGTGGCAGACTGTGACACGCGGTCCTCACGTGGGGCTGCGGGGCGGAGCTGGATCCTAACCGCGAAGACCAGGGCAGCAGCCGGGCTCTGAGGCCCTGTGAGGTCGGGCGGCCAGGCCCCCGGGGCCGGGGGGTTCCTTCCTAAATGACAGCTACCTGTATTTTATTTTTATTTTCATTTTTCAAAGAGAATTAAAAACAGTAAAAA
>NW_004524593.1:22780045-22809415 GCF_000260255.1 Octodon degus | reverse complement strand
AAAAAAAAAAAAAAAAGAAAAGAAAAGAAAGAAAAAAAAGAAACAATATAGAACTTCACTAAACAAAATAGTAAGAGTTCAACAATGGCTGTTACGTTGCATATCGTTGTCCTCAAGTTAGCTGTTCCGATTTCCAGATATGAGCCTGCAAAGTTGGTCAAAAAATCAGAAGAAATGAAAAAGGAGAAGAAAAACATTTGAGCATGAACTGCTCCTTTCAATAGACCAGTAGAAACCAGTGGTACAGTTATCCCAGCTAGCAAGATGTGGTGGCACATGGCTGTAATCCCACCGCTTGAGAGGCTGAGGCAGGAGGATCATTATGAATTCGAGCCCAGCCTGGGCTACAAGGTGAGCCAAGGCCAGCCTCAGCTGCATAGGGAGACCCTGTTTCGAAAACACACACACACACACACACACACACACACACACACACAAATCCACTCTGTCCTGTGGCTTTTCCTGTCCTCCTTTCTTTTGCCTCGCCCCAGTGTCCCTTCCCTTTGAACAGCTTTTTTCCCTTTCATAGTATCTATTGTACCTTTCAGATTTTATTCACTCTTTCAGGTTCTTACACTAGTGAGACAATATTACGTTTACACACGTGGGTGTGATTTATTTCAGTTCTGAGTATGGTCTCTAGTTGGGCCCATTTACCTATGAAAGCCTTAAGTTTATCTTTTCTTATAGGTGAGTAATATTCCATTGTGTAAAAATATCACATCTTTTTTTTTTTTTTTCCATTCCTCAGTTGACAGGTGTTTGGGTTGTTTCCAAGATTTAGCTGTGAAGTTTGCTCCCTGGCCTGCCGTGCTGCTCCGGGGTGCACTGAGGGGGCGAATGGGACTGGCGTGGTGGCTCACAGCTATAATCTCAGTGTTTGGGAGGCTGAAAACAGGAGAATCACTACGAGCCCAATCTAGGTAGTGAGACCCTGTACTACATATGTAAAAAAAAAAAAAAAAGACTTAGCTCTGACAAATTAAATTGCTACAAACATGGGTGAGAATATATCGCTGTGGTATGATATTTTCAGTTCTTTTGGAAAAATACCCATGAGGGGAATAGCTGAGTCAAACGGGACCTGTAATCCTAGTTTTTTGAGGACTCTCCACGGTGGTTTCCGCAGTGGTGGCACCAGTCTACACTCCCACCAGCAGTGGAGAGGGGTCCCTTTCCCCACAGCCCACCAGCATTTGTTATTGGCTGACTTCTTGATCACAGCCATTCTCTCAGGGGTGAGATGGAATCTCAGTGTTTTAATTTGTGTTTTCCAATGACCGATGATGTTGAATATTTTTTCGTATATTTGTTTTCCATTTGTATTCTTTATCTGAGAAATATATATTAATCTTAGATGCCCATTTTTTGATTTGGTCTTTGAATTTTAGGGGTTCTTTTTAAAAATTCACTATATGTTCTATACAGAAGTCATTTTTCATTTTGTGTATTTGGTGCAGAGTCTCACTGTGCAGCTCCGATACATAGCAATCTTTGTGTTTTCCGTCTGTCTGGCGCTGGGATTACAGGTGAGCATCACACGCCCAGACTCGATCGCGGCTCATTGTGCCCGAGGGTGGGGCCCGCGTGGCCTGCGGGAGCAGGGATCAAACCCTGGTCACTGCACTTGCCAAAGCGGGCGCTCAGCCGCTGAGCTACCTCACCAGTCCTGAAATGGCTTCCTATTTTAATGACATGAAGTTTTTCATTTTTAGCCTTGTAAAAATAATGTATACCTACCATGAAATATCTAAGCACTAAAAATTTAAAAAGAAAAAGATCAGCTTATGTTTTCACTAAACGAAGATGTTGAAATCCCTGATGTTTAGTACATTTATTTGCAATTTTATCACTCACTTTTGAAAAGTCAGTTATAACCATGCTCAGGCTGCGGCTTCGCACTCCATCCTCCTGTTCTTTGTGACACTAGCTTTATGTTCATAGTATATGCTTCTCACAAGCATCTTAATAACAGTTGATTTTAGGGGGATAATTTCAAAGGAACAATTACTGGGCCATCTAATGCGTATCCCAATATCATTTATAATAGAACACTGGAAAAGGAAATGAAGATACAAACAAGGAGGGACCGCCGCACAACACACGCGAGACGCAGGCTCCCGTCGTGGCGCACAGCCACGCCGATTCCTCAGGATCATTACGGATAAGTGGAACGGCAGGGAAGCTATTATTTGTGAAATTTTCACAGATCTTGGTACATGGGTTTAAAAATTTTAAATTGAAGTTTATTTTCATTATTTGGTAATTTCAAATCAAAGCATAATTTCAATGAGTAAAATGTACAAATCATACACAGAATCACAGAGTGGAAGTGATCACTTATATTAAATGTTTATATAAAAACAATTACTTTTCCATATATATTATTTTTTTAAAGAATAATTTTTTAATTATTTTTTATGAGCAGAATATGTTTATTGAGGGAAAGAAAAGCTCCTGTCCAAGAGATACAGGAGGGGGCCCTGAGTGGGAAGTCCCCAAAGTGATTTTTTTTTTTTTCAGTAGCAGGAATTGACCTCAGGACCCTGCACTTGCCAGGCAGGCACTTATTCTACTGAGCTATCTCCCTGGCATCCATATAGATTAATAATAGACAATAAAGTTTAAGTTTTTTCTAAATAATGAATTTTTTTTTTTTTGTATTTTAGGGAAGGGTCTACAAGGTGTTCAGGGTCTCACCACTAGATCGGACTGTTAGTGTCTGCCTATTTACAGCCTCCTAAGAGCGAGGATTACAGGCATGCGCCACCATGCCCAGTCTCAATTGCTATCCCAGAGTGCTCTGGGTACAGGGCTGGCATGACAGGCCCAGGGATCAAACCCCTGACCCCTGTGCCTGCTTGCAGGTACTTTAATCCACTGAGCTATTTGACTGGCCCTTAAATAACGAATCTTAATTATAAACATAATTCACTTACACTCTTAAGCATCTTTGTGTACATTAAACACAATAGTATTCACAAACACATCAACACTTGAGAGGATAAACTCCCATATCTATAATAAGCTCTTTCCAGTTTTGAAGTAGATTTGTAAATTAATTCATGATTATAAGTGTTATAAATTAAGCTTACTTCAATGTTCAAACTGTGTACAAACAAACTTTTTTACATGAAAACCAAACTAATTCAAAATTATACATATTTTATTTTATTTTTTTGGTACAGGGGATTGAACTCAGGACCCTGTGCATGCCAGGCAAGCACTTATTCTATTGAGCTATCTCCCTGGCCCTAATCTCAAATATTATCTTTTCTTTTTCTTTTTTGGTGGAATGGGGATTGAACTCAGGTCCTTGTGCTTGCCAGGGAAGTGCTTATTCCACTGAGCCATCTCCCTGGCCCAAATTTATACATATTTTAATAAGAAAAAATTATCCATTTTTTTGCAAAACATTTCTAAATTTGACAAAAACATTAATGAAGTTGTTTTGCACTTTGCCATCTCTATTTTTATGCTTTACTATGGTTTTATTTTATTTTTTTGGTACCAGAGATCAAACCCAGGCCCGTGTGCTTGCCAGTAGGTGCTTAAGCCGCTCTCGGTCTCCCTGGCTTCTTGTACTTTTACAGTCATGTATCAGACCCAAGGCAGCAGATTGCTTCATCCAGTGGTTGAGGTAGTGGAGGCCACAGCTAGACCTGAAGTTCCGGCTGAGAACAAGGGTCCAGCCCCTACTTCTCACTACAAGGCTTCCTGTGGGCCTGAGCTGGCACAGGGACATTCCTGTGAGGTCTCTGGCTTGGAAGGGAGTGTCATCTGGCTGGGGCAGGGCCTTTGTGCTCCTGAGTGGGGTCTTCTGCACAGCAAGCAGGGGCAGGTGGCAACCGAGGCACACGGGCCCTGGCCCGGGAGGGTGGACCTGGCCAGGCTGGGCAGCGCCCTTCGAGGAGCTTTGTCAGCCAGGGACGTGCAGCGACTTCTTAGAGCAGGGGCTTCTTAGAGCCACGCTGTGGCTGGCAGTTGAGTACGTTCAGACGTGGACTGGCCTTCATTACAGTGTAAGGGGGCGAGAGAGGCTGGCGAGGTGCCTGAGCTGCGGCCGCTCCTCCGCGCTCTGCCCTGAGCTGCTGCTGCTCCTCCGCTCTCTGCTCTTTGCCACCGCCACGGAAGGTTGCCCTCAGCCATTTGCCGCCCTGCCTTGGAGCCAGCTGAGTATGGACTGAACCCTCCAGTAACTGTGGGCTAAATAAGCCTTTCCCTCCTTCATTTTGAGTGTCAGGTATTTGTCCCAGGAACGAGAGAAGAGTACCTGAGATAGACACGTATCTATAAATCCACAGTACCGATCGAATTCTTTACAAGACCACGTGTTGAACATAAGTCCACTATTTGTGCCTGTGTGTGTGTATGTGTGTGTGTGTGTGTGTGTGTGTGTGTGTGTGTAAACCCAGTGATCTGGGATGATGTTCCCCACCACAACGAACATTCTTGTCATTATGTGGTAGATCCAGGGGTGATTTTGGTTTTTCCTTAGACTCCAGACTTGCAGAACGTAACATGGGGTCCAGTGTGATAGGTTCTGGCCCTCATATGAATTTCTAAAATCATCATGGTGGTCATATAATATGGCCAATGCCCTTAAAACAGAAGCCCATCTTCCCAAGACCCCCTTCTTCTCCAGCTTAGCCCAGGGTACAACTTCCTTTCACCCTTTCTGCTGCAGACCCCCATCAGCTCCTCAGGTCTAGCTAAACACCTCCTCAAGTCCTGCCCCTGACAGAAGGCCATAAGAGCCTCAGCCTCCCTTTGTTCCCATCCAGAGACTTCATCCTTCCCCACATTCTCTCTGTGTCCTCAAAGAAAATAAAGCCCTTTCCCTTCTTCCTTCTGCACCTGAGAAACACCTATCATATTAGTGCCTTGTGACTCAGGTAGACAGGCGGTGTGTGAGGCTCCTGGGGGCCAACCCCCAGTTCTTTTTTTTTTTTTTTTTCTTTTTGGCTCCAAATGACCTCAGGGCAGGTTTGGCCTGCTTGAGTTGTGGGGATCGAACCACAGCAACCTGAGCCTGACTGCTTTGTTGAAGCAGCCACTTAAAGAACTGAGCTAAGGGGCAGCCCCCCAACCTCCAGTTCTGAGCCCCTGCCTACATGCCGCGCCCCGTCTTCTGGATCCTGCCCATGTTCTGCTGCTAGCCTGCATCAGCGCCGACCCATTTCCATCGATCCAGGTGAGCTGGGTCACAGCGCCAGATTTTTGGCAGCTTTCGGGGGCGCTGTCCCACGGTCCTCTGGTAGAGACTCAAACCCTGGCGTCCTGCCAGGGACCAGTGGCTGCCCTCAGGTTTCAGTGAACTGTGGGCCGGCATCCGGATCTCTCACTGGTCCAGCGAGCAGCAGCTGGCTGTGTTCGCGTTCCTTAATAGACGCCTTAAGGCGACACAGTCCCTGTCCCATGGACTCCCCTCGACCCCGTGATGACTGGGTGCATCCGTCGCGGGAGCCCCTCAGTGCTTCATTATCCGGAATGGGGGTGACGACTGCCTTCCCTGTTGAGGTCTGTTTGACTCAGCCTTAGTCAGGCAAACAGTGTCCCCTACAGGTCCCCGACTTTACACTGTCCGCACGACCAAGAGAAACACTCATTCACAACCTGGAGAAGCACTCCGCCAGGACGCCTCGTCGTAACCTTGGCCTCCTGGCCCGGGAGAGGGCATAAATCCTGCGACATTGATCTTTTACTGCAGACGGTTGGCCACAACGTAAGCTTGGCAGCAACACGCAGGGGCCTATGAAAAACTTGGATCCACTAGTTCTCCAAAGTTCAGAGAACTCTCACCACAGTGGCAAAAGGCAAAATATCCCCTGTATTTGTGCCTTTTTCTCTTTGAGGAGCACCCCCAGGGCAGCACCGAGGGGTCGAGGTACCCTCAGCTTGCCCACCCCCGGCCTCCCTGCACCTGCTCGACCCCCCGGAGACGCCCGCTGGCCTGCGCCGCCCCGCGCCAAGCTCCCAGCCGCTCCTGGTGCTCGCCTGCCGCGCCCGGTGCTCACCTGCCGCGCCCGGTGCTCACCTGCCAAGCCCGGTGCTCACCTGCCAAGCCCGGTGCTCACCTGCCGTGCTGGGTGCTCACCTGCGCCGCCCGGTGCTCACCTGCCGCGCCCGGTGCTCACCTGCCAAGCCGGGTGCTCACTTGCGCCGCCCGGTGCTCACCTGCGCCGCCCCAGCCCCGCCGCATCCGCACAGCCGCCGGCCCGCAAGTCTGGACTGCGCTCGCCAGCGCCGCTCTGCGCCGCGCCTCGTCCGGACGCTCTGCTCAGGGTGCTTGTGGGGCTCAAACCCGATACACTACGTTACACCTAAACGTATATAGTAACCATAAACAAGAGTTTTTTACCTTTCCAAATTCTTCTTATAAGAGATCTCCGCTAATTGTCTTGCAAAAGCTCTGACTAGTCTCTCATAGTTACAAACCAAAAAAGGTCATCATAATTGAACCTGGCCAAAAATATATTTGGGTACACTCTTGTCTTATAAAGATGTCCGTGTGTCTGGTGTGTAGTTGCTTGTTTTTATGTCATTCTGTAAGCAGCTGTTCCTTTTTTATTTGAGCTCGAAAATATAGACTTAAAAGCATGCTTTCTCCTGTGTTACCAGCTGTTCTAACTGATATCAGAGTTAATTATTTTTTTCTAGTGTAAGAACATTTTAAAGCTTTATTTCATAAAACACCTGAGTTCCCTGTAACAGCATATCAAAAGTGAAATGTACATGTTGATTTTATACTCCATGTTAAGTCCCAAGTTCCCAGTTCTTGGTAAGAGATCAAGTTTCAGGATGCAAGTACTGAAAATTAAAGTATAGGTAGTATTTTAAACAAAAAAGAACATTTTCAGTACTTAAGTGAAACGAAGCACTAATCAAAAAAGACCTCAATTCCACAGAGTCTTCTTTTCCAAGCAGTAGTTAAGCCGATCAAGCCTGTGGCCCCGAGCTCGAGCCAGGTATGCCCGAAGCAAGCAAGAAAACATCACCGGCGCTAAGCAGTATTCAGCACACGCTATGTTTCTGGATTCGATTTTAGAACTTGTTCTAGTCTAGTTAGACAGAAGGATTAGAGAGAAGCGCTCTGACCCCGCGCGGGGGACGCAGGGCTAGCGCTGTGTGTGCGGCTCAGAGCCCGCGACGAAGCTGGCAGATTAATCACCTTCCCGCGCTGGCTGAGCCGCCAGAGCGTGCTCCCTCAGCTGCAGTTCTCCTTACGGACACGCTCTTAGCAGAAGGAAATTCTGTACTGCTAGGTTTTAAAAAACAGGCAGTTTTATGACAGAATTAATTTATAATTGAATAAAAGTCATTAAAATGGGGAGGGATTATTAGACAGGACTCTTGATTGGTGGGTAAAGGGTAGCCAAGCTTTGTTCATCAATAAAGAGCCCCCAGTAATCTCCTTAAAAGACACTCCTAATAATTTGGTCATTGGTTAAAACAAAGTTTTTGCAAAAATTAAAATAAGGTTTTCTCATAAAGGATGCTCAATATATTAAACATATTCCTGCCTTCCAAATGTACAGTACTGTACAATGTGAATTTTCTCCGGATTTAAGCACATGCCTTCTCTTATGCTCCAGCTAGCCGTAATAAGAGATTCCCGCCAAGCCAACAGGAGGCTGCCTGTCATGATCCTTCTCTAACCAAGACTTCTGTGCCATGTCCTGGGCATGTGCCCCTGCACAGTGGAGATTGCATCATCTGTTATGACTGCTATCTATAAAGACATACAGCCGGGGAGATGGCTCAGTGGAATAAGTGCTTCCCTGGCAAGCGCAAGGGCCAGAGTTCAATCCCCGGTTCCGCAAAAAAAAAAAAAAATAAAATAAATAAAAAAAATAAAAAATAAAGACATACAACTGTTGTCTGTTAACATTCTACAGGGATTTAACTGCACAAATGTCCATGGTTGGTACAAAATAACAGTTCTCTGGTTACACTTTATATTTCAAGGTATTTGGTACTCAGATAAAATTCTAATAATCAAGTATACTGCTCCAAACTAAATATACTAATGTAGACTCAGATTCTCCTGAAAAAAAAAATTGTTATTAATTCCTATTCTACATCTATCTGTTCCTGACATTCATGCCAAACTAAAAAGACAAATCTTGGCCCTCAAACCCCATAAGAAAACATAATCTAACTTTCCATATCTCCAATAATAGAGACCAAAATTAACTATACACAGTACCAACTTTTGGCTGCAGCACTCGAGACTCCTATCAAAGCAGGACCCTGACAAGGTAATTCTGAGCCTAAATGATGCTGCCGCCTGAGCCAAATGTGGCAAAAAAGGACACTGGGCATGAGCCTGCCCCAACCTGCAGCCATCACTGGGACATCTGCAAGCTTGCGGGTCACTGGAGGTGTGACTGTCCTAGCTGCCAGAGTGTGGGCAAGTCATCCAACGCCCTGCCTCACAGGGAAACTGGCTACAGCCAGATCCATCAATACTTGAGCTGCTTGGTCTTGCCGCTGAAGAACAACCACAGAGCTTGGGTTCCATGGCCCACATCAAGGTACCTTTGTCAGAGTCCCAAGTCTTACTAGACACCTCAGGTGGAAAATTATTTTCTTGCTGACATAGTGACCACATATAATGTTCTTTCTGAGTTCTAAAATCACTATATTAGCTCTACTGTCTGCATAGTGGGTGTTGATCGCCAACCTACATGACCCCTTTCAGACAGGCCCATTCCCTGCTGACTCCAGACACTGTTCTTCACTCATAATGTCCTTGTGATCCCAACCTGTTCCTTACCTCTCATGGGGAGACACCTCCTCCAAAAGCTCCACTTTTCTCTCACCACTCTCTCTCCCCACAGTACACATCCTACAAACCCAACCTCAATACACAGCAAGTTCCTCCCTCTCTCCTCGCTTGTCAATCACATTCTCTGAGACACTTCCAGTCCCACTTGTGCCACAGGTGCTGTTCCTATACTGTTGTGCCTCAGGGATCCTACAGCCTTTCCCTACATTCCTCAATACCCAATAGCCCCCAAACATCAAAAGAGACTCACCCTCACTCCCACTATTTGTGCAATCACAGCCAACCACAAAGATCTCCTTTGTAACCTTCAGGTGCCCATCACAAAACAGCAAGTCCTCTCCTTCCTCAGTTGGGCTAATTTCTTCCGCCGCTGGGTTCCCAGCTTTGCTTCCTTAGCACAGCCTCTCTATAAGGCATCGAAAGGTTCCCTGCTAGAGCCTCTTGACCCCGCTGCTCCTGTGTGTTCCTCCTCTCACGAGCTACAACAGGCCCTCCCAAGGGCCCGGCTCTCACTCTACCCAACCCCACTCAGCCCTTTACCCTGTATGCCACCGCTCAGGGTCACAATACTGTAGGTATTTTAAGACACAAAAAGAGAGCATCCTTTCAGGTGGTAGCCCACCTTTCTAAACAACTAGACAGCACAGCTCATGGACAGACTCCCTGTCTCCACACCCTCACAGCAGCTGCCACACTAACACAAGAGACAGAATGTCCACTTTAGGGCAGTCTGCCACAGTCCACTCACCCTGGCACCTAGTGAGCTCATCACTAAGGGAATTCCAGCCCGAATGGCCCTGCATGCAGCAGGGCCACCTAATGTTTGCAGAGGCTCCTCCTATCATGTCTCGCCTGTAGCCCTCTCAGTCCCACCACCTACCCTAACCTCTGCTGCGGCCCCTCGGTACAGCCGTGTCGAGGCCCTACGGATGACCCCATCTCCCTTTCCTCACTACAGTCATGATAGAATAGCACAGTCAGATCACAGACACCTCTTGCTTTCCCTCCTGCGTCCTTTAATCATGATGACATATACTCATAATATGCTGACTTTTTAAATTTTTCAAGGTTTCTTCCATCTCAGATGTGAGCCTTCACTAATAAAAACTTCTCCTCCTAGCGGAGACACCTGACATTACCTTCTGCATGGGTGTGAACCATCGTCCCATCCCGTCAACCCTTCTTGCCCTCAAGACAATGCCCCTGTTCAGAAGGAAGCAGTCTAAGCGACATGGCACCCCTTCTCATAACTACCAAAAGAAAAAAAGAAGGGAGGGGGGCCGGGGAGATGGCTCAGTAGAATAAGTGCTTCCCTGGCAAGTGCAAGGGCCTGAGTTCAATCCCAATTCCACAAACAAAACAAAACAAACCAACCCTGCCCCCAAAAAACAACTACCAAAAGATGGGAATGATAGGTTCTGTCCCTAGTATGAATCGCTAACATTGTTATGGTGGTCATCTGATATGGCCGATGCCCTTAAAATAAAAGCCCATCTTCCCAGACCACCTCCCCCTTCTCCAACTTGGCCCAGGACATAATTTACTTCCACCCTTCCCGCCGCCTCAGGGAAGCCCCCATCAGCTCCCTCAGGTATCTCTAAACATCCCCTCCAAGCTCCACCCTTGGCAAAGGCCATGAGAGCCTCAGCCCCCCTTTGTTGCAACTGAGAGAAATCCTCAGCCCTCAGCACATTCTCTCCATGTCCTCAGGACAAAAAAAAAAAAAAAAAAAAAGCCCCTTTCCCTTCTTCCTTCTGCCTGTTTCTCTGCTGTGCCGGGCACCTGAAAAGAATCCTATCACAGCGGACCCATCTCTTACTTTTCTATTTAAATTTGTGCTTTAGCATAGTAGCAGCTGGCTGTGTGTCCTGGTTGCTGTCCCCGAAGGATGCAGCAAACAGTCTTTGTGTTCGCTTGTCAGAATCTCGGCCTCGCCCGTGTCTCCTAAACAAGTGGGTGTCGTAAAATAAAGGAAGGAGGTCCTGAGGTAAGATGGGAGTGGAGCAGGACTTTGGGGAGTTAGTTCAAAGACTTCCCAAGAAACAATTTTTTCCACTTCACAGGACCGTTTGACTCTGTGGTGAGTGGCCGTGCGCAGCCCGAGCGTTCGTGGCTCAGCTGCGGTGCCGACTTGGCGGGAGGGCACCGTTTGCCCTGCCAGTACTGTGCAGGTCCCTGTGCTCAGTGACTGAACGCTGAGGGCGCAGGCTCCAAGGCTTGTGCACTCGGTGTGATGAGAGGCAAGGGGGGTGTGTGCGTGTGTGTGTGTGCACGCGCGCGAGCAAAGGTGGCAAAGCAGGAGTTTCAGCTGTGCTGTGCTCTAACTTGTTTCGTGTATGTTTACCTGAGTACCACAGAGGGTCCAACAGACCCTCACCACAGGATTTTTTTGATAAGTTTTATTTTTTATTAATTTTATTGAGAAAGAAATAGCAATAAGACAGTTTCAAATCAGGTTAGTAGGACAGTTACAATAATTAATATACTGCATGTTGTTGTCTTTGTAGCAATTATTCAAAGTACAAGATGCTGACATGATATCTTCTCTAAACACTATTTGTATAAATCTCATTGAACTAAGAGAAAGTAGCTGTATATCTATCCTTTGTGTGTGTGTGTATATATATATATATATATTTTTTTTTTTTTCAGGATTTGTTTCTTAAAAAGTTTTCTTTCAAGTTTTTCCTGATAGGAGCCTCCCAGGTCTGTACAATGGCGCATGAGAAAACCCGATTAACAGAGTTTGATTTCTCGTCAGATCACTCACACACGGGTGATAAAGGTGACACGTAGTGGTAAAATGTGTGATCTCGGGAGGGGAGAGGCCTTGGTGGAGGGTGATGACGGTGGGTGGCTAGACGCTGGCCGTGTGAGCTCCGCACAGTTCCTGCGACAGTGAAATAGAGCAAGGACCGGCCCACATGAACACAGGAAACGCAGACAACGGACACAGAAAGGCGAGTATGCATTTGACTCGTCAAAATGCTCGACTAGGCAAAGTGGCCACGCAACAAAATACGAAGGTCCAAAGTTAGAACCAGGTCTGCAAACATACTGAGCGTCTTGGCACGTGTGAAAGGTATTGGACAGTGTCTCGGTTACTCTGCTCTCATTTCTGGGACAAATACCCGACACTCAAAATGAAGGAAGGAAAGGGTTATTTAGCTCACAGTCACTGGAGGCTTCAGTCCACACTCGGCTGGCTCCAAGGCAGGTGGCACACGGCAGACAGCAGCCTTTCATGGCGTCAGCAGGGAGCAAGAGAGCAAAAGGGAGGATTAATGGCAACAATGGCAACAGAGAGCAAGTTTGTCTGTATCTCTCTCCTTATGTTACACTCAGACTGTCCGCCCCAGGCTGCGTGTAGCATGCACACCCAGAATCCCACAGTACTCACACTCATAATCCCACAGTACTCACACCCATAATCCTGCAGTATTCACACCCATAATCCCGCAGTACTCAGACCCATATTCCTAGCCTTGGATCATGAATTAATCACAAACCGTGGAACTGCACCTCAGTGACTGCATGAGGCTTTGGGGGGACAAATGCACAAACCATCACAGACAGGATGCCAACAGTGCCATTCAGTGTTGCAAATTATAGCAGATGAAATGGTACAAGATTCTGAGATATGCAAAGTCTGAAATGAAAGTAGAATATTCTATGTGCACCAATAACTGTATTAAGAATATTTATTATAGCGCCTCACTAGTTGAACTGGAAACATTCATAGGTCTGCTGTACTTTACAGGGATTTCTCGTAGCAATCACAGGAATGCAAAAGACTTATGGAAGAGCTATGCCATCAAAATACATCATAACATCTTTATTCTTGTAGATGTGGAGGCTTCCTACGCTTTCAGTTTAGACACCGTTTTAGTCCGTGTTTTCCTAGAGGCACAGGTGTACTACAAGGAACAGGTATCACACAGGATGCACAGTCACAGCCGGATGAGGACGCGAGCTAGAGAACCAGCACACCACTGACTGAAGGATTCAGTACAAGGCTTGATACTCCCTGCAGCGTCCCATTTCTAATGGTCTCTAATGGTCGGCTGTTAGGTCTATAACGGAAGACAGGAATCTGCAACGGAAAGCTGAAGGATCCAATCTGGAGGCTGAAGAGCCTGCGCAGGAAGCCGGGAGATAAAGTCCAAACTGACTGTGAAGACTGAAGTTCGTCCAAGGAAGTGGAACGCCGAATTCTTCCTCAATTCCTTTATGTCCCTTTTTGTGCTGAGGTACTCTGGGGCAGGGCGCACACACCCCAGAGGGTGGAACCCACTGCAACCAAATTGACACAATGTATCCACTGCCGGGAGATGCACCCAAACTGACACAACTATCCTCCACCAGCTGATGGCCAAGTTGACACACTGTATCGACCACTACAGACCCGAATCCTGGAACTGAGCCAGCAGGCCTTTACTCATCTAGTAGGATGCTGGGAACAGACTCGTTGCTCCTGTCTCCCAAACTTATTGGAATGTGACTTTTAACAATTGATGTACCAGTTTCCAATTCATGTGACATTTGGTAACAGAGCATAAGTTGTGGAACACAGGAAGTTACACAGGAACAAAGCAGAAATTCCAAATAAAATATTGCAGTTTGAAAACAGGGAGTTGTATAGTACAATCCTTGGATTTCAGAAAGATATAACACTGGCCTTATATATAGCAAAGGAAAACAAGCTGGGACTGCCGACACACACATCTCACCATGATGAGGACATACTGGCAGGGAGAGACCTCAGCAAAGCGGAAGGCTGAGTGGAAACCTCCTGCAGCACAGCCGAAGGCGGAGGACGCCGCTGCTGAGTTGTGCAGCGGCTACAGTGTCACCTGAAACACAAAGCATTAGCCAGAGGTTGTGTTTTACTAGATTCATAAGTGTGTGGCATG
Organism: Octodon degus; assembly: GCF_000260255.1. Classification (NCBI taxonomy): domain Eukaryota; kingdom Metazoa; phylum Chordata; class Mammalia; order Rodentia; family Octodontidae; genus Octodon; species Octodon degus. The sequence goes on along the minus strand of NW_004524593.1, from coordinate 22,795,711 downwards.
CAGAGGTGGATGGCTACACACAAAATGTCCAGTGAAAAATATCACGCAGAAATTTTCTTGGAAGATTAAGACAAGAACTTATAAGAGACCATTTACAGCAGAGGAAAAAACAAAATATTTTTGCCAAAGGAGCTATGCCAAAAAATCGTGGAACACACTGCTGAGATGACAGGTGACTACGCAGGCGCAGCACCCCAACACTTACTAGAGCAACTGAAACACGCAGCAGTCATGTGTGAAGACTGCCTTGCGTGTGACGATGGAAGCGAAGCTTGTTTTTGTGGTGGAGTTTTATTGGCATTTCATTCTAGTTCATGTAGGAATTTATTCTGATGTTATCTTTTCGATTTTGTAAAGAAGCACACAGCGGATGTGGAAAAGTTGATGTCTACTGTAGATGCGGAGTACACGTGTTACTGGTGCTTTATGTTCCTGTTCTCAGCTACACAGTGTATAACATAACAAGAACTTCCTGAAAAACAGCAGGGTCCCTGAGATGCCAAGCGCGTCCTACAAAAAGGCCAGGAAAGCAAAGCACATGCGCTGTTCGTGTAAGTGACACACGTGTGCATGCGCATGTGTGACGTGCTGTTGCCGTGTGTGAAGACTGTCTGAGTGTGATAACCGACTATTTTGTCGTAAAGTGCTATGGGTACTTTCACTGTAGTCCACATAAGAATTTATTTGCGTCACTCTTTTAGACTTCGTACACCAAAAACAGTGTATGGTAAAATTTTTGATTCTTTTTTATAAACACTCAAAAATATTAAAAATTCAATACTGTATTTGTGTGATTTTTCTTAAGTATCATTTTATATAATGCAACTCATAAAATTAAAGTTAATGATTCATCAATAGAAATATTCTACAGAATAAATGTGGGTCTGATAGGCCCGCGTTTGTGCACCTCAATGACTAAACTGGTGTGACGCTCCGTGGGCTACAGACACCCCTCCAGGGAAAAAGCGTTACTTTTAAAATAGGGAGACAGCTGCTTACACGGTAGGGAATCAGCCATCATGACAGCCATTCTATCCTTTGCGCTAACACTGATTCTCTTCTGTCCTGGCCACTGGGACGTGGCCCCCACCACGCATAATGTGAAGGGAGAGAGATCTAGTTTAGCTTGCTGTATTCTGCTGGCTCCAAGGACAGCATGGCAGAGGGGCCTGGTGCAGGAAAATCGGCTTGCCTCGTGGTGCTCAGGAGGCAGAGAGCAAGAGGAGGAGCTGGGGAGAGAGATGACCGCTCAGGTCACACCCCAGGGACACCTCTTGAGCCCAGGCTCCGCTGCCTGGCAGCACATTTGGCAGTGAGGTCACCTGTGGATGAATCCGTCTGTCACGTTTAGCGCCCCCGATGGTCACCTCCCCACCACCCAGCCTGCGAGTGCATGCAGCTTTGAGGCACGTCGAGATCTAGACCGCAGCATCTTCCAAGCTAAAGCCACAGGAGCTGCCCCCTTCCTGGACACTGTGGCCCCAGCCTGCGGCTCACCACCCAGGCATGGGCGCTGCCTCTCCCTTGCCCATGGGCAGTGTGCTGGTCTCAGGAGCCCTGCTCTGCACGCCCTGAGCTGCGTACTCAGCCCGTGGCTTTGTGGCTCTGTGGCTGTGGCCACTGCCTACTACCTAGGGTGCTTGTTCAGACACCTCACAGTGCAGCCAGGTGTCTCCTGAGGTGAGGGCTGACTCGGGGCCACGCTTACCATGCTGCATGGAGGGTCCAGCCTGCTCCCTCCGGGCGCCCTCGCCCTCACTGTTGAAGGCCTTCTCCTTTCCATAGGAGGCCAGAGCAGTCACTGCAGGGAAACTCGGTGGAAGACCCTGGCAGGGAGGTGTGGGACTGTCCCTGTGCCTCAGTCCACCTGGGCCGAAGAAGCCTTGTCTGTGCGCCTGGCTGCATATGGTGCTATAGCAAAGGGAAAGGTGGAGAGTGACATTCAGTCACTCAGTCCTGGACTTTCCCTGACCTTCATCCCCCTTACACACACACACACACACACACACACACACACACACACACACACGGTCACCTCAGGATAATGTCTTGGCTCACAGAAGTGAGGATGGGCTGAACATGTTTGTCTGTCCGTCTGTCCATCCCGGGGCATGTGCATCTGCTGCCATGCCTGTCCCCCTGTCCTGAGGTAGGAAGGTAAGTTCCCAGGTGACCCAGCAGCCCTGGACTAAGCCTGGGTGGCCAGCAAGCTTGGCCTTATGGAACAGCCTCATGGCTGAGGGCACTTGGCATTGTCCCCTTTGCTGCCCACAGGACCAGTGTCGCTCGGGTTCCAAAGTCACAGTTGTGCCCCAAGCCTGAGTGGGCTTTGTTCTTCTCTAACATGTCTTTCCTCTAACACTCTCACTTGGACTGGGGTTTTCAGAATGCCGTCCTCACACGTATTTCATTCCAATTTCTTGAAGCAGAGAAAATGCTTTCTCCATTGGTTTTCCATTCTGAGAGCCACTTTGAGGACAGTAACTAATGAGTTCAGTCTGAAGCCTTCTATTATTTAACAAAAATGTCTGTGGTTATAAATCAGGCTGGAGAGACGACTTGGATGCTGTCGCTGTGGATGTGCGCTCTAGGTGGGAAGATGGGCTTCTGTTCTGTTGTCATCAAATGTCCACATGACCCTCTCCATCGGGGACATGTGGCTTTCTGGGGAATTTTATGCCTTGTTTTGGTCGGAACTCTGACTAGAAGCTGAAGCCCCACATACAGAGGAAAGATTCCGTGGAGTGTGAAGCCCAGCAAGACTTGCTGGATTGCTCCGTCCCATGTACTTTGTAGTAGAATTTCTGAATGAAAGCCTCCCTGGACCTGTGCCGCTCTCTAGCATTGTGCTTAGTGTCAGGACAGTGACCACAGCTTGGAGCTGAAGGGCCCCCAAAGGTCCTGGGGTGAAAATCCAGGGGAAGGCGGTGTTGTCCTGGAGAGTTAGGGCCCTGTAGGAGCCTCAGGTCATGTGGGGCAGGCTTCCAAGGGAGACCGTGAGCCCCCAGCCCCTTGTCTCTCCACCTCCTGACTATAAGCAGAGCCACTTCACCCCCGCTTGGGTTTCTCCCACCCTGGTTGCCTCAAGGTGAGCCACAGCAGCAGTCAGTCACCGTGGACTGGAACTGCTCAAGACGGAGCAGGTGTGTTCTCTTTATGATTCATCTCAGTATTGGGTTATGGTTCTGGGAAGTGTACTAACACAAAGACCCACCTTGACAAGACACATTCAGGCTTCTTCCCAGCCTCACTTTCTGCTAGCATTCCCTTTGGTCAGTGCATGGTGCCTCCTTATTCTCTCTCTCTCTCTCTCTCTCTCTCTCTCTCTCTCTCTCTCTCTCTCTCTCTCTCTCTCTGTCTCTGTCTCTGTCTGCTGGAGTCCAGCTCTTTCCTGCACTGGGATCATCACAAATCTGGTCTCTTCCATTTGGACTACCATTATTCTCATTGTCTTTGTCCTCTCTTCTGTGCTTGCCAGCTGTCTGTTCCCTGGTTGGAACTTAAATGTCCCTTTAGCAAGGAGCCTGCCTGTGTGCCTGGAGAGAGGGATAGAAGAGCTTATAGTTCTCTCTCAAGGTTATTATTTTCCTGGGAGCCTCTTTTGCAGCCTTTCTCAGAGTTGTGATTGTGTGATTGTGTAGTTGTATATCTGGCTTCTTCCCTGGGCTGTACACTCAGGGATCAAGGCTATGAGGGGGGAGGGAAGGGAGAGGAGGAGAGAAGGAAGAGGAAAGGAAAGGCAGAGGGGTGGGTACTATTATGGACTACTGGAATATATTGGCATATTTTGCTGAATTCATGTACCTACAATATTTAAATGACAATGGAATGCCCGTCTCTGACAAAACTAAACAAAAAAAGGGATACAAATGAAGGACCATTTTGTATCTGTGTATTCAAAATAATTAGGATAGATATACAGCTACTTTCTCTTAATTCAATGAGAAGAAAGATTCATTCTAATAGTGTTTGAGGACAGGATATCATGTCTGCATCTTGTACTATGAATAACCACTAAGAAGACTATAATATGCAATGTATCAATTATTGAAACTGTCCTGCTAATTGGTTTTGAAACTGTCTCATTGCTATTTGTTTCTCAATAAAATTATTTTTAAAAAAAGAAAGAAAGGGGGGTGAGAGGGGAAAGGTAGGAAGGGGCAGAGTGGGAGCGGAGCTTTTCTCTGGCACTGGGGAAGGCATCGTGAATATGAATATTTCTGGACAGCTCCAAAGAGCCCAGACAGAGTGCTGCCTGCTCTGATCGCCTTCAGCTTACCTGCTGTGTCCTGGGACACCTGAAGTGACCACACTGTCAAGAGGTGACGCTAAGAATATGAAGCTGACAGCAGCAATAGCAAGGGGTCACTTTAAGTCATGGCTAAAAGGGAAAGGACTGACCTTGGAGAGTGGCCATGTTCACCTCCTTTTGGAGTGACCTTGGTGCCTGTTCAGTGACTTGCACAATGGTAGGAGCTGGCTCTGCGCTTTGCGAAGAATCTTCTCCCCTCTCTGCTTCCCTGTGGTAAAATGTACCCGAGGCAGACTTTCCTGGGAAACTGCATGTCACTGTGTGGATCTGGGGGTGAATACGCTCAGTGCTGGGTAAACCCACCACCCAGGGCCCGTCTTTCTCCCAGGCACTGAGTTCACAAGGTTCTGCGCCCACCGAACAACTCCCACTGGCCCAAGCCGCGACTCCGACTACCACTCCTTTCACGTGACCTCCGATTTCGGCCACCCTGATGCCTCTGTAGTGGGATCTGGCAGCATTTTTCTGTACGTGGTGTCAGTGTCTTGAGAAGTCTGTATTGCTGGGCAGAGGGGCGTGTGCTGGGAGGCTGAAGGGCTCATGCCTGAAGGCTGAAAGTTGAGGCAGAAGCTGCAACATCTGCATTAGAATCCAGGAGATGACGTCCAGGCCAAAGGTGAAGCCTGGAGAGCTTCTGAAGAATAGAAGCAAATCTGCTCTTCCTCTTTTCCTCCTTATATTATGGAGGGAATGAGACACCTGAGGTAGGTCCTCTACACTCTAGGGTGTACAATTGCTGAGCTGATTTGAGTAAGCTTCCAAACTTCTGAAGCTGACACGATAAATCAACCATCACATTTGGCAAAAAGAAAAGGTGGAGGACTTGTAGGCCATCTTCATACTAGGTACTAACCATTGACTTATTTCTCTGCCTTAGTTCTTCTCACCTATTACAGTAACTTCACCGGGTGCCATTTGGAATCAGCCAATTCATGGGGTAGGAGGTAGTATTGATGAGGTGTCAATACTACCTACGAATTCAAGACTACAAATTCAATGCAAAATGTTGAAAATCCTGAAGACAGTTGCTCAAAAAATGGTGACTGTCATCCTAAAATCCCCTCCATAGGACCTGTGGTGAGCTCCAGACCTGGACTAAAGTTTTCAGTCACCAGTATGTAGACGCCCCCTGCACACTTCCTCATTCGACTCTGTGGCTGACCATTGTGAGCCAGTCTTGTAGTCCCTTATATATTTGTATATCTTGTGTTGCATCTGTTTCTCTAGTAAAACACTGATACAGATTTTAGTACCAGGAGTGGGGTGGAAGTAGGCAAGGTATCATTTACCATTACTCAAAGTGATACACTAGCAAAACTTTTGCTTCCTGTTTCCACAACCTTATGTTATACTACCCTAAAAGTTTAGTTTCAGAAGGGGAAAGGCTTGCACCAGGAAGTACAACAATGATACCATTGAACTGGAAGCTGAGACTTCCCCTGGTCATTTTGGTCTCCTCATGCCTCTGAGGAAACAAGCCAAAAATGGATTCCCAGTATTGTCACAGGTGACTGACCCACACTATCAAGGGTAGTTCTAAATACCACATATGATCCTTGATCAGCTATAGAGAATTGTCATTGAGTGATTTATCTCTTAATATGTTTCTAATGTGATATAATGTTGACACACCTAATATTGCTTCTTAAAGATTGTTAAACCTATGTCATAATGTTCACGTTGTGAAATAAGAGTAAGCATCTCTCAAAGAAAACTTACTTTCTATTCTGGTGAGGGAATTAGTTGTGTCCGCTTGTATACAGGGAAGTTATGTTAGGTAAACTTATAACATGTGTTTGTATCAGGAAACTGATTTAAAGAAATGTGTACAGTTGTCACATTGACAGGAGATGTACTGTAATGGCTTTACTGACTGCATCAGCTGGAGAAGTTCAGAAGCTTATGCAGACTGACTGAGCAATGCTACATCCTGGGGTACAGAGGACCTGCCGAGAGAGGCTCACCCCCTGGATGATGCAAAGGGGGAATGAAGAAGGGTGGACTTGCTTCTGCCCTTCAGAGGAACTCTAGAGTGTGCCTTCAGCTCAGAGGCTGTCTTCTGGATTCCAGCACAGATTCCTCAGCTTTCACCAGGGATCCTTTAGCCTTCTGTCACAGCATCTTCAGCTTTCCAGTGTAGACCCGTCAGCTTTCTGATATGGAATTGTGTGCAACACTGCACATAACTCCAGACCTTGGACTGAAACCTTCCTTCTCCAGTGTGCAGATGCTGCAGGCTTCCTCATGCGCCTCTGTGAGTGACCTTCATAAGCCAAACTTGTAATTTATTGCACATTCGTGTATCTTGTGTTTATATGTTTCTCTAATGAAACCTTGACTGATACATCAGATATAGGAAGTAAGCTCAGAATTCAGAACTGGAGATGGTGAACTTGGAATTTTGTCTGAGGAAGCGGGGGAGGGGGGGGTCCCTAAGGGAAAGTGTGTCGCCTTGTAAGAGGAGATGAGGCTTAAAGCACTTCGAGCTCCTGGCAGGAGGGAGCCGTGCATTCACCCAGCGGGCTGGCTATTGAAGCAGTTTGGCAGGAGAAGAAGTGAAGCTATCTTTAATAAAACAGGGAAAAAACTGAGAATCTAAACTAGTAAGGATTGGTAAGAAAAGTGCAAATTTGTATTAAATTTACGTCATTTATCCATATCTTCTCAAAAATGATTTTGGTCCTTTTCATTAGGAGTTGTCTGGCCTATGCGCAGAAAGACCAAATAATCTATTTCTTTCCTACACTTGAAGTCTTTCTTCTGTTGTCTCGTACTTCACACCACCAAATCTCTTGCCCAATCTGATAGCAGTTGTTGGGAGTGATGGCCCTCCCGGGCCTGGAATGTCCTCGCACATTGCTGTTGGATGATCTGCAGCTTTCCTGGGCCATGGCCCAAGGCCATTTTTGCAGTGAACAATCCTGAAACATAATGACTCTCTCAGACAAACATCAGGTGACTGAGGACTCCCCAGGCTCAGTGCTACAGAATCCTATGTTGTCAACAAAACGCCTGCTAGATTTCAGCTGGAAAGAAATATGGGTACTTCTCTTTTTGTATTATCTTCTAGCATGGGAAACGTGGGGCTCTTTCTTATGCAAACCACAGGGTGTGTCCTAACCCTGTAGCTTCGAGGAAGCTGAGAGGATCCAGCCCACCACGTGTGCCCAGTGCCTGCCGTGAGCGCAGCTCTGCTCACGTTGGATGGCTTTCTGAGCGGTGGGATTGCCGTGCTTAACCCTTCCCACAGAGGGCACTGGATTGTCTAGTCTCTATTTTCCTATTTCCTCCCTTTTAAAAATATGAGTTATCAATGCCACAAATCCTGTCTCATTTAAAGGAATTACAACCACGTGCCTGTAATCCCAGATCCTGGGAGGCTGTAAACAGGCAGATCACTATGAGTCCCATCTAGGAGTGAGACCTTGAATGCCCTATAGACTTTTCCCTAAAAATACCAAAAATTTGTCAGGTTAATATTATCCTGACCTTGGGCCATGGCCCAGGAAAACTGCAGATAATCCAACAGGATAATCCAATTAGTTATTGCAGGTTAATCAGGTCTGCAATGTGCCAAACAAGTGTCCAGTGAAGGCTAGAGAAAAGAGACAGATTGTATGATTTCAGGGCTCCAGGAGGATCCAAAGCCCTCTTGCAGAATTCAAGACTCTCTGGGGGACCAAGCTCTTCTCTCAGTGGCCCAGATCAAGGGGGACTCAGGAAAGGCTGGAACCCCTCAGGACTTCTCCAGTTGAGGCATTACATTAATTTAGGAGAGCTCTGTTAGCGCCAGGAAGGTCTCCACCCAGGAGCGAGGTGCCCGAGGCTGCAGCCTTTGTCTAGTTGAGGTGGAGCCAGGTGCCCTAGCTGTGACCTTGTTCATCTTTTGAGGATTTGCAGCTTCCCCCACCCTTGCAGGCCTCAGTAGAGATCAGCACAGAGACTCACTGACTAGGAGTCCACTTCCCATTTCCGACAAAGAGCTGAGGCCTTGGACAGACTCAGGAACAGACAGGGAAAGCCCGTGGTCAGGTCCTGTTCAGGGCCGCTTCGTAGTGGTCTCCATTGAAACCTGAGAGACCAAATACTTTTTCTTTCTTTCTTTCTTTCTTTCTTTCTTTCTTTCTTTCTTTCTTTCTTTCTTTCTTTCAGTATTTTTCTTTTTATTTTTTGGTGGAATAGGGGATTGAACTCAGGCCCTTGTGCTTGCCAGACAAGCACTTATTCTACTGAGCTATCTTCCTTGCCCCAAATACTTTTTCTTATTTTAGATAAATCTTAAATAAATGAGATTACAGGAATAGGCTGGTTCTTGAGCAGTGTCCACAGGCGGGTGCTGTGAGGCAGCGTCTTACACAAGCACTGTGCACTGGCTGAGGTGCCCCGCAGCGCCATGGCAGCTTTGTCGATCAGCCTATTTCATGCAAAAACCCCGTTGGACTTCACACTTCCATTTGTGTGGACTCCTTGCTGCCAGTGAAGCCAGGAGGCTAGGCAGATGGGGCAAGGTCCTGAATTGGAGATCTAAAATAAGCTAAAAGTCAGGGCCCGCGTGACTTAGCATACTAAAATGGACTATCAAAGCCTAATGAAATACAATTCAAAGTTGTCTTTAAACAAATGGGAGACCTCAGAGCAAAGGAAAGGCAAATGAAGGAGCTTCTGCCTTCCTGACACCGCAGGCCCGCCACCGCCGCGAGGGGCACCCCTGCTTCCTGTCCTGCACACCTGTGCCCAAGTCCGAACATAAACCCAGCGGACTTCAACACTGATGGCATCTGCCTTATGAAAACCCCTCCCTACTGCAGAGTGTGTCTTTTTTATTCTTTCTTTCTTTCTTTTTTTTTTTTTTTTTTTGGCAGAACCAGGGTTTGAACTCGGCCCTTGCGCTTGCCAGGGAAGTGCTTCTACTGAGCCATCTCCCCGGTCCCTTTTATTCTTTCTAATACACACACATTTGGCCATTCCCACTGCTCACTTGCTGTTTGCTGTTTTTTTTTTTTTTCCTTCTTTCTTCAGTCATCATTTCCCCAGCAGGGCCTAAGAGCTCGGCGTGACCCTAACACTAAGAAGGGAAAGCCTGACTCTTAGTAGTCAGCATGGATTCATGAGGAATCGATGGAGGCCAACCAGTTTTATCTATGTATCCATACCTGCACCTAACTCACACCTGTAACCGCATCCGAGCCCACACCCGTAGCTATACCTACTCTTGTCCCTGCGTCATGTGCAGAGTGTTGCTGCCCTTGCGGGTCAAGAGAATTCTGCAGAGGGAAGAAATAGGAGTTTTAGCAAGGCGTGTGCTGAGTTTCCCTATGCCTGCTAGGAGTGCACAGTGGGGTGCCAGAGCCCATAAATCTAGGTATTTCATAGGCTAGTGAGTGACCTGAGTGAGGGAGGGATTCAGGGGCCAGAGCACTCTCTCTTTCTCTCTGTCTCTGTCTCTCTCTCTCTGCTGTAAGGGGTCCAATTTCATCTGGAACATTTTAGGAAACAGGGCCTTGCTATGTAATCCAGATGGGTAACATTTGGCTGGTCTCAAAGCTAGTTATAGGCTCAGGCTGGCCTTGAGCTCATGGTCGTCCTTCCTTAGCTTCCTGAATGCTAAGATGATAGACTATCCACGAGCTCACCTTCAGCCTTCAGCCTGGCTGCCCACTTCTTCCAGTGTTGCTCATTGAGAGAACCGCTTCTCTCCTCACTGAATTATCTTAGCTCCTTTGCTGAAAGTTGATTGACCATGAATGTCAGGGCTTATTTCTAGATTCTCACTTCTGTTCCTTTGATCTGCATGCCTACACTTATGCATGATGGTCTTTTTTATTCATTTATTTTAATGGTATTTTGCTGGAGTTAAGTGGCTTAGTTTCACTTAATTAGCAGCAGCAGGTACAATGGAAATGGGCCTTATTAATCTTACTTAGTTTCTTCCGAATTCAGCGCATGTTGGTTAACTTTCTCCGCTTTTTTCTATTCAAGCTACTATAAAAACTCTCATTTCCACAGTCTTATGCGACCTCATATTTGTCCTTTCCTTGTTTTGAGCCTATCGTTTATTTATTTACTTATTTCAGATTTCATCTGGACTTTTCTCATTTACTTGTGATAATTAAGGAAACAGTACTTATCTACTTTGAAGTTTTTCTAATGACAAGTCAAAGCTTTAATTTAATAAATAAATCTATAACTTAATTCCTCAAAAATGTGGTCGGCAGACTGGTGAAAGAACTGAGCTTTCAGGTCCAGCTTGGAGGGAGCCAGGTCCCATGAGGACCTGGCAAACTCCTGGCTGAAGGCTGCCCGTCTGCTCACGAAGACCCCTGGGGCCCTGGGTGGTCTGGTGCCCACGGCTCCTCAGGCCAGGCCCAGACAGGGCTGAGCACGGTGGAGTTATCTGATCCGCAGTGTGCTCAGCTAGACCAATCAGGATAGTGTTCAGGACTTCTAAATAATGTTAGGATGAAAACATGTGCCCCGGCCCACGTACACACAGCTAGGCAGCTGTGGGCCCCTGAGGTTACCTTTATAGATCTTACTCCTAGGACACCCAGCAGTCATTTCAGTTCACTCTTTGCGCTCTGGATTTTGCTTCCTCAATCTCTCAAGTCTTTTTGTTTCTGTTCTCTGTTTCACCCCCACCCTACACCAAACAACCACCATGTTTTGCTTGGGGTATTGCAGCCTGGTGGGCTCCCCCAGCTCCGAGCATCCCTCTGGTTTCCGTTGTCATCCAGGAAGGATGTGCTTGTTTTCATGACTGTTTGATTTAATGCATTTCCCAGGAGTCTGTACCCATCTGGGACTTGGGGACTCATTGTGGGCTCCTTTGAGGGTGACAGCACCTTCACAAATGCTCGAGAACTCTGACCTTGGCTGAGGAACAGCAGGAGAAAGGTGGGAGCTCTCCCAGCAAGGCGGTCGCTCGACGCTGCAGGCGCATGCTGTCCTGTGGCATTGGCGAGCACAACCCAGGTGGACGCAGTAGTGGAGTGTGGCGAGGCTGGTGGACATCTCAGGGCAGGGAGGAAGCGCGAGAGAGCAGGGTCGAAATTATGAGGCTGAGTTACTATGATGCAGTAAATTTCACAAAATAAATTTAAAAGGAAATGTGTAAATGGAACATAAATTACTGTCAAAATGAGAGGGTGACTGAATAGAATTGCTCATAAAAAAAGTTGTGGATGTTTTGGCTCATGAGAAAACCATATAATGCACGAGGAAAGTGTGAATTACTTTGCCAATGAATTAAAAACGATCATCTGGGTAGGTATGGGCAAAAGACAGGCAACTGGGGTAATAGCTAAAAGGAAACAGTCATCCACCGAGGAGTGCATGAAGAATACAAATTAAAATGACATTAACAAATTATTTTGACTCATAGCACGGAGAGCTATTCAGTGGGAAAAGGCAACCTACGCGGTCTGTGAGGACCAGCTTCTGTACTCCTGGTTACAACACCAGTGGCTACGTTTGGGAGGAATATTCGGCAACTCAAATTAGAAAATCCTAGAAGGTAGATGAGCATCTCTGACTCAGTAGTGTCATTTTTGGGGATTTTCCTGTGGGCAAGTGTGACAGATTTAGCGCCAGGGATCCTCGTGCCAGCAGAGCTACAGCAACTGCGACAACTAGGAGTGCGCTGAGACGAAGCTCTGTCACGACGCGGCGCATCTCTGTCAAGCACAGTGCAGCCGCTGAAACACTGCCATGAGGAATATCCCGGCACACGCACAGCGAGCAAGTATTAAAGTCAGCCCACAACTTAGCGTATGATCGTGTTGCTATTACGAAATATTTGCATAAGAAGATAATTAATGGTGGTTCCATCTGGGCTTACCTTTAGGGTAGCAATCCTTTCGCAGTGTCCTCGGGGGGTTACTTCTAAGGCTCCCCACAGACAGAAACATCTACAGGTGTCCCAACCCCTTTGTATGGTAGCGCCAGATTTGCAGCCCCCTCCCCCACTGCAGGATGTGTGGTCGCTGTCATCCAGTAGGATGACCAGCCCATGGCCCGCAGGCTGAAGATGAGCCCGACAGCAAGATCATAAGCTGTAACGCTGTCCAGTGACTTTTCGGGCTGTTTCATGGCTGCAGAGGGGAGGGTGCCAGGCAGTGCGGTGCTAACTCTGCCCCTGTGCCTGCCACATGCTGTCACTGTGTCAAAATGCACAGGCACATGTGTCACAGGCCTCGTGCGGTGTGCAGGTGAGAAGCACCAGTGGCCGGTAACACCTTCCCTACCTCCCCGAGTGTGTGCCCGTGCAGACAGGCGTTTGTTGTTACTAAGCACAGGGCTCAGTTTTCTTGTTTGATTATTGAACTTGGCTTTTCTGTGTTATTAGGTGACATTTCCAATGGAATGTTGCAATCAGACGTTGGACTCGGAAGAGTCTGATCACCTCTGTTTGCTAGACTCTCTCGGGCCTGTCTTCCGAGAACGGCACCGCCCACCACGTGCTCTCACGTTCTCAGCTTGCTCAGCCACTGCTCTGTGGCCATGTGCACGGTCGTGAACAATCACTCTCAAGGGCGAAGTCCACGACAAAGTAAAGTTAGAGCAGAGATTTCCCAGGAGTACCTTGAGCACTTGCTAAATCTCGGACCACTTCCATCGAACCAGACACGGATGCATTATTTACCCAAAAGTAAGGAAGGCCAAATATCCCACTCTGATGTTTGTGTGACTCTCTTTTAAAAAGTATCACAACAAATGGAAAAAAAATCAGATCCCTTAAATTCAAAGACTCAACCCAAAAATAAGCATCCGAGATAAACACAGACTTCTCAGATGAAGAACTACAAATGGCAAATAGATATGTGAAAAAATGCTCAGCGTCACTGATCATTTGAGAGATGCAAATTAAAACAGCACTGAGATTCTATCTCACTCCAAAGAGAATGGCTGTCATCAAGCCATCAACCAGTAACAGATGCTGGTGGGGTTGCGGGTGGGGGACGAACCCTTTGCCACTGTGGCTGGGAGTGCACACTGGTTTGATTACTGTGGAGAGTCCTCAGAAAACCAAGACGGGAGGTCCCACTTGACCCAGCCATTTTGCTTCTTGTTATTTTCCCAGAAGAATTTAAAAGCGTCACATCACAGCTGTCCGTGTATTCCTGTGTCTGCGGTGGCGCAGCGTGTAATAGCTAAATCCTGAAAACAGCTCAAATGGCCATCAGCTGAGGAATAGATAAAAAGATTATATTATTATTTTTATCGTTATCATCATCATCATCATTATTAGTCTTTTGGCTCACTTTGTAGCTCAGGCCGGTCTCAAACTCACAACGATCCTCCTGCCTCAGCTTCCCAGTGCTGGGATTAGAGGCGCATGCTACCATACCCAGTCGAAAAAGATGTTTTAACTATAATGCAGTACTACTCTGCCACAAGGAGGGATAAACCTGAGATTCTTATTGTCAAATGGGTGGACCTTGGCACTGTGCTCTGGGGGTGGGGCTGGCATGGCATGTGGGGCCGGGGGTCAAACCGTGGTCCCTGAGCTTGCCTAAGCAGGTGCTGTGGACTGCTGCGCCATCTCACTGGCCCTATTGACACCATACTCTTAAGTGAAATAAATGAGACACACACGTGTAAATGTCACATTGTTTCCCTTGTGTGAGAGACTGGAAGTGTGAATAAGAACCAAACTGGACAAGAGGCGAAACGGGAAGAAACTGCGCAAAAGGAAAGGGGACCTGGGGGCGGGGAGGAAGGGAAAGAAGAAAAAAACAGGATAAGAGTTTCACAAATCAGGAGGGAAGAGGGTTGAAGGGAGGGGAGGGGAGTGAGAGGAGAAGACAGGCCAAGGGGGGTTGCGCACAGGCACAGGTTCCCGTGTGGGACGCGATTGCTGCGCACACCTAAACTGTACCAGTAAACTTAATTAAATTTAAAAGCTGTTATAATGAAAAATGTAAATGTGCTTTGTCACCTGCATGTTAACAACGTCATTCTACACACGCTGTCCAACGTGCTATGCTGTGTCTGTGGCCCAGGACAGCTGCCCTCCGCTGCACACAGCCCAGGTCCAACCCACGGCTCAGGGGGCAACAGCAGGAAAGGCGTCTGTCCACAACCAGGACACAGGAAAACTCTCCGCTGCTTCTGATCCATGGTCAAATGCACCCCGGGGTGCCCAGGAGTGTTGAAGGGTGGCTCGTCGAAGGGTGGCTCGGTTTCTTTGTTTCTATGGCACAGATAGAAACAAAGACTCCACATGGACTCCATGAGTGACGAGACGCGCTATCGGAGCAGGGCCCTGAGCCCCAGGAGCCCTCTTGAAGGCGGCCTCATGGATGGAGGTGGTGTGATTGGCTCTGGCCTCACACGGGAGTGGGGCTCAGTGGAGCTGTGTCCACGGGAGAAAGGGAAGCCACATCACCCCTGGCACCGAAGCAGAGGGGCGCATGTCAGTTGGGAGGCTTGGGGGACTTGAGGTCATCACAAATTCCTGGTCCCCCACTTCCTAGCGTGAGACTTGGGCCTGGTGACATGCATGCTGGGCATCTGCTGTGGATATCAGTGGAAGTCAGTGAGACCAGGAAAACTGTATCCTTGCGGGAGCGACTTGCACCCTGGGGAAATCAGGGAGCTTGTGGCTCAGGGCTTGGGGCTGGTGGTGTAGAAGTGGGCCGCGTGAGCTCCGGTGTGCATGCCGGGCGGCAGATTTTGGCTAGAAGATTTGTCTAGAGCCACACTGTGGGTAGCTCTGGAATCTACCTTTCCCGGGCTCCTGTGCCAGAAGGGTTTCAAAGAGAGGCTGATGTTCAGTCGCTGGTGATGTTACAGGCGAGGGTCAGCTAGGAACCCCCAGCCTGTTTCTCTGTGAATGCTCCCGGGTGAGACTGCAGTACCAGCGGCATCTCCAGTCGCATCAGAGCAGCCAGGAGTTAGAGGGCTGCGCTCTTCTGTCCTGCACGAGTGGAGGAGGACAGGGCCTGGCCAGGGATGCTGGGGCGGAAGGGCAGGAGCGGCTAACCCGGGCCTGTCTGTACCCCAGGTTCAGTTTGTTTTTCCCTTTATTTTGAAAATGATGTGAAAGAGAGAGGGAGGGAAGGAGAGAGAAACAGGAAGAAGAGGAACAGCAGAGGAAGAGAGGAGAGGAGAGGGTGCATTTACACAGAGAGGAACCTTGACTCCACTTGGGAAGGACCTACGTCTCTCTCAGCACTGCTTTCATTTTCCAGGTTAGTTATTTATTCATCAATCTTGACTCAGAGATTTTATGCTGGCTCCAAATGATAAGAGCTCGAGGTCGCAGGGGAGTGCTTTCAGGTGCTAAGTGGTCCTCCTCCAAGTCCCTGTTGTAGAGTTTTCATTCCAGGAGGTGTGCTACTAGCGGGAGGGGC
>NW_004524593.1:22775918-22779025 GCF_000260255.1 Octodon degus | reverse complement strand
TGGGGAAGGGGGAGTAACTAAACATTGTGACCCTGTTTCACAAGAATGTCATCGAACACAGGGAAGGTGATGTTTGCTCAAGCTGGGCCTGTGGTTTTACAGCCCAACTTAAGGTTTTAGGAATTTGGGCTACTGAACAATCCGGAGGGTGGTCTCTCTTGTTTAAATGATAATTTTCCAAATTATTCGGACCCTACAGTTCCACTTCAGCTCCCATGCCGTCCAGGAGTCGGTGTTGTCGGGAGGGAGGGCCAGCCGGCCGTCTAGGGCAGAGCTGAGTCTGCAGCTCTGAGCCCTGCATTTCCCTCCCCTGCCTCGGAGCCCCCGGCCCTTCATTTGCTTCTGAGTTACACAGTGGCTGGAAGACTGCGCCGGGTGCGACTGGCGTCCAGGAAGACCCTGGCCAGGCTGCCGCAGTCAGGAGCCTGTGTGGTCTAGTGCCCACAGTGGCACAGAAGGGACCTCTCCTGCCCTCAGCCAGAGGGACATGGTCAGCCTGCAGGGAGGTGCTGGGCTCCTCCCAGGCAGCTGCACCTATGAGGCCCAGGCAGAGAGCTGGCCTCCGGGAGGAGGAGAAAAGCAGCGTGGACCAGCAAAGTCAGCAGAGGCAGCACAAGGCACTTCCATCAGCGGGAAGGCTGAGAGCCTGCACACGGCCATGCCTGGCCTGGGCTCTGCTGCTCCAGGGAGCTGGCTGCTGGGCAGCCATCCTCACCTCAGGTCGTGGTCCTTGCTAGGCTGGCAAGAGCTGACTTACTTCACTTCCCCATGAAGAGGCATGGGGTGTCTTGGCTGCAGCCCCATTCCAGGATGAGGTCTGACCCAGGCAGAGGCAGGAGCAGGAGGAAAGGTTGGAAGAAAGATCTCCATGGCCAGGGGATCTGTGAGACGTCAGCAGCGTAGCTCCGGGCAGACGAGAGCGAGGGCGCAGCCGTCTGTTCTTCTGCACAGTGCTCTGTCCTCCCTGGAGGAAGAGGCTTGCATCCTGCAGGGAGACAGCAGGCGGCAGAGGGAGATGGCTTGGCCCGGGAGGACAGGAGTGGTCGCAGACAGCCGAGCCTACGGCGCAAGAAGGTGCACGTGGAGGCTCTGAGCGGCACGGGGTCAGGAGGAGACGCGGGGCTTGGTGTGCGGAGGAACAGCAGGACAGACGCTGCAGGTGGACTAGGAGCTCAGGCCTGTCACATGTCGGGCTCGAGATCTGCGTCCAGCACCGCGTGACACAGCCCGAAGCTGGACTCGCTGTCTCAGGTGCGTCGCTGGCGTTTTCCAGGGCTGTGAGCCAGCGTAAGCGTGTTGCCCTGGTCTTTCTAACTCCTGCTACAGCGGCGGGCAGTCTTGGCCAGTCGCCTCTTATTACTCAGCAGCGCAGTGGCTCTTCTGCGATCCCACAGAGGTGGGCGGGGTGGGGGGCGGCCTCCCACAGTTGGCAGCTGGGTACAACCCCCGAAGGCAGGAGCTGAGACTCACGCACCTCCTGCTGGCTCTGCAGAAGTTTCTCTGTGTGTGTGAGACAGAGGAAGACTTTTGAGCTAGCCCACTAGAACATTATTTCTGATAACTCAGCTCCAAAGACATGAGCAGAGAAGACAGACGTGCTAACACAGCCCCACGCGGGGTGACGGCCCACAGTGACTGGCAGGAGCCCACACGTGGACCTGAGGAAAGTGGTTCCCCTCTGTGGGGACAGGTTTTCTTTCTCTTCACAGCGGACTATGTGAGGAGGAATCCAGTGTGGAATCTGGGGGCTGCTCTCTTAGTAATTACCAGCTCTGTGAGGTTGGGCCCATGTTGACTTCTCTGAGGAGGACATGAGCCCCCACAGGGTAGAATTTGGTGTTCTGGCTTCAGCCCGGCCTTTCAGCTGGGCTTCAGACATAGACCTCGGACTCCAGTTCTTTGAGCTGGTGCACGGTTCACGGTTCTCACCTATAAAGCTGGCGCTGTGGCTGCTGAGGGACCTACCCATGGAGCTGCTGCCAGAAGCATATTTGGTGGTAGGTGTGAGGCGCAGGAGGTGGGCGTTTTGTAATAAGCAGTGTACTCTGTGATATTTATGAACTTTATACACTGTAGGACATTTTAGCTAGTAGAAGACAAAGTTTCGCTGGGAAATAAGGCCCAGGGCTCCCTCACTTCTGTCTGCCAATCTGTGATGTCGGCGTAGACGGTTCTCTGCTTTGCGTTTTCTCTGGTGGGACTTGGCTTCCTCCAACACTCAGGGCTTCAATGGTAATTTGCTTTAAGCTGCAAAAAGTTTAGTTTTGTGGAAGTAGAATAAACACAACAAAAAACCTATTCTCCTTTTAATTTTAATTGACACTTAATAATTGCACATATTTATAGGGTGCAGTGTTGTGATATTTCCTTATCCATAAGCCCTATTTTTAAAAATAGCCTTATTGGGGCTGAGGAGATGGCTCAGTAGAATAAGCACTTCCCTGGCAAGTGCAGTCTGAGTTCAATCCCTGGTTCTGCCAAAAAGAAAAAGAAAGAAAGAAAGAAAGAAAGAAAGAAATGCCTTATTGCAGCATGATTTACGTGTACATAATTAAGGCATGTGATGTGGTCAGCCTCAAGACGGTGCTTGTGTGGGAACCTGTCCTCACAGTGAAGGTGACAAGCTCCCCTGCCATCCTTGTGGCTCCTCGCAGCCTCCTCCCTCCTCCTCTCCCGCCAGCTGCAGGCAGCCACTGGGGTGCGTGTACCACCCTTAGCCCCGCTAGCACCAACTGTCTTCCATTTCCTAGGATTTTATGTCAGTGATTTTATGCCCATAGTACGTAGTTCTCCTGCCTCCTCCCTCCCCGCTTCACTATCTCTCTGTCTCTGTCTGTCTCTCTGTGTCTGTCTCTGTCTGTCTCTGTCTGTGTCTCTCTCTCTCTTTCTCATGTTCTCATTCTCTCTCTCTCTCACACACGCACACACACACACTGATGAGTCCAATTCTGCTGTATGCCTGCGTCATAGTTTATTTATCCATTAGCCAGATGATAGACATGTCTTTGCTTCCACTTTCTTGCTAAGACAAAGAAAGCCGCCATGAGCAGTTAGGACGAGTCTCTATGTGCGCACACGGCTCCGTGCCTCTGGGACCATCCAGGAGC
>NW_004524593.1:22769566-22775191 GCF_000260255.1 Octodon degus | reverse complement strand
CTCCGTGCCTCCGGGACCATCCAGGAGCCGCCAAGAGCAGTTAGGACGAGTCTCTGCGCGCACACAGCTCCGTGCCTCTAGGACTATCAGGAGAGGAAATGCTTGACCTTGTGCTCAGCTTTTGTGTCTATGCTTGAGCAACTACCAAAGTACCGTTGAGAGTTTTTCTGCCATCTTATGTTCCTGGCGACAGCGGGTGAGTGCGCTCCTTTTCTACGTCTGTGCCCGCTCTTGCTACGGTCAGTCCTTAGCGTTAGCCATCCCATCAGGCGTGCGGCAGCGTCTCCCCGAGGCTGCCATTTGCATTTCCTTTTGCCTAGTGATACGAAACATCTTTATGCATCTTCCATGCATTATTATTTTTATCTGTGACCCTCGTGATTGCCAACTTGCCTGGAGAAAATGTGCCAGTGATTAGCAAAGTGCCCTTCTGTGTGTGTCACGGTGGTGTGACCCGTGGCACTGCGCCCGGTCTCTTCCTGCTCTTCTCTGGCGACTCTCCGCTGCCCTGCTCCCTGCTGCCAGGCCGTGCAGCCTTGCTCCCCTGCACCCTCCACGCGACACTCTTGTCCTGGAGGCAGCCGAATGCCCTGAAGCCGTGAGCCGAGCAGCCCCTCCTTCTGTGGGCTGTGGGGGTCTGATAGTGCACTACCTTCTATCATTTTCAGTGCAATACGTGCTCAGCGTTTTGCCATCTGAAGCTCCGTCTTTCTGGGATCATGTTACACCTCTGCTCCTCAAGAGCGGCCCTGGGAGTGCCTTGCGGGGAGCCGGGGCTGGGCTCGGCATCCTCTTCTGGACGCGAAGCCCACGTGGGCTGCAGCTTTGCTGAGAAGGGAGTTTCACTCCCTTTGAGAGAACAAGAAAAAGTCCCTAAAAGCAAATCTCTAAACATAGAAAGTTTTTTGTGTTACTTTCTATGGAAACATAGAAAGGTTTTTGTGTTACTGCGCTTTGAGAGTTATTTAAAGATTCTGTATGTAAATCTTTTATTAGATACACGATTTGAAAATTTTCTTTTAGCTTTTGTCTTGTCCTTTAATCTCTCCACAGCCCCTTTTGAAAGCAGACATTTTACCTTTAGATAACGTTCAGCTTACCATTTTTTTCTTTTTGGATTTTGTGTTAGTTTTGCCTCTAAGAGGCCATCAGTGACCTGAGGTCACAACGGTCTCGTGCCATTATCCATAACTGCACAGTTTAGGCTTTGCAGTGACGCACACGATTCACTTGGAGTTAGCCTACCGGGCATAGGGCAAAGTTTATTCTTCGGCACTGGGGAATCTCACTGTTCTGGCACCCAGGGTGGGCAGGATGCCACTTGGCCACTTAACCAAGAATTTGAATCTTTCTAAAAAAAATAATTGTTTACACATGTGAATCTATTTTCTCTCTTCTGCTTGCATGAGGTGTTCGTCTGCCTGCATGCTGGTACCAGGTTGTTCTGGCTGCAGACCTCAAAGGGCAGTAAGCATGTTCATAATGGGTCAGATAGTAAATATTTAAGCCTTTTTTGAGGAGGACATGTATGTCCTGTGTAGCTTTTTTTTTTTTTTTTAAAGGAACATTATGAGAGACATCCTCAGCTAGAAGACCTTAAAACACAGGCCCTGATCATTGGCTGGCTAGCTCCTACTGTAACTGGGCCATGCATCCAAAAGTAAGTTGTGCTACTCCTCCAACTTGATTATTCATTGTCAAAGTTGGTTGGTTTTTTTTTTTTTTTTTGCATTTAGTGCAGAGTCTATAGGGCCTACAGGGTTTCACTACACAGATTGGACTTGTAGTGATTCTTCTGTTTTCAGCTTCCAAAGCTCTGGGATTACAGGCACGTGCCACCACACCCAGTCTCAGTTGCCATCTCAGCATGCCCTGGGGTTGGGGCTGGCACAGCAGGCCGCGGATGGAACCTCCGACCCATGCGTCTGCCTAAGCAGGCATTTTAATCCGCTGAGCTATCTGGGCTGTCCTTGTTTTGATTTTTCTGTCCTATTATTTTCCATTTGGATTTTACAATCAACTTGTCAATCTCTAAAAAAAAAAAAGCCTTTGAGATTTTGATTGGTCCTTGGTCTTAGGGTTGCTGTGGCTGTCCAGGCCAATTTCAAGAGGAGGGGGCATCATAAAATAGTAAGCCTCTGACTTCAACATGATGTATCTCTCTTTTTTTTTGTGTGTGTGTGTGCTTTTTAATTTTTCTAATCAACTAATGCTGTACAAGCTTCTTGGACCTTTTGTCATATCATAGCCTTAAGCATTAAATGTTGTTTGAAGCTACTGAAATATAGTGTCTTAAGATTTAGTTTTGGGCCAGGGAGACAGCTCAGTTGAATAAGCACTTGCTTGGCAAGTGCAAGGGCCTGAGTTCAATCCCTGGTTCTGAAAAAAAAAAAAAAATTAGTTTCTACTTGTGCTGCTTGTATATAAAAATGAAACCAATTTAAAATATTGGCTTTGAAAGTAGCAACTTGCCAGCTTGTTCAGCGATTCTGTCCCCTTTGCAGATTCCGTCAGGTTTTGGGGTAGAAGGTACTGCCTGCAAGTAAGGGTGTATTTAGTTTCCCTTCCCGTCCTTGCTACTTCACTGAGGTGCCCAGAACACCTCTGAAGAGAGGTGACGGGGCAGGTGCGCTACCTCCTCCCTGAGCTCCGGGCAGGTTGCTTTTTATTTTCTCATAGCTCTGGAGGTTGGAAGTTGATCAAGGATGGGCAGAGGTGCTTCCCGGTGAGTCCTCTGCCCCCGTCCGCATGGTCTCCGGCCCCGCCTGTCTGTCTGTGTCCGCGCCCTGTGGGTGTCGTAGGCACACTGCAGGGTGCTCAGACTCCATTCCTCCTGGGAAGCCCGGCCTCCAGAGCCACCTCCTGGGCACATGTGGTGTGCTTCTAATGCGGGCGCTTGGGGACGGGGACTCAAGTCAGCCCACACAGGGAACACACTGAGGTTTTGATCAGTGAATACAAGGTGAGCTGTAGTTGCTTTGTGGGTTCTTTTTATCAAATTGTACATGTTCTCCTATATTCTTAGTTTGCCAAGAGTCTTGTTTGTGAAGTCAGGAGTTAAGAGCATCATGTGAGAAGTTGTCACATGCGTTTTCTCCAGATGTTGAGATGATAGTGTGATTTTAAAATCTCGTTTATATAACACATTTAGAGTGTGAGCCCCGCCTGGCATTTGTGGGGCAAACGCCAGCTGGGCCTAGTGCGTTTCTCTCTTCACACGCTGTTCAATTCAATTTTCAGAGAAGTATTATTTACTGAAGCAACAAAACTGCCAAATGTAGGGGACTTTTATGCACAAAGCATGAGATAATAAGTTTAAACCTAAGAGAATTCTCTGAAAATCTGCTGAATTAAAAAGATGGGGAAATAGATGTACAATACTTGATATACAAAGTAGAATTTCATGTGTCTAGCAGTGAAAAGCCCTGCAGCTGCTGAACCGTCTGTATCCAGTAAGCCAGCAGCCACGCAGCAGCCACGCCTCCCCTCTAAGGGCCAGAGTGGCCCGGCGGCTTCTGACGTGGCCAGCCCTGTGGAAGCCCACCTCAGTATGAGTGCACCTAGCAGCGCACGGTCTCCTCACAGCCGACGTGTGAGTGTCTCACTAATGCGCATTTCTTCCATCTTAATGTGCATCTGAACGTGGCAGTGGCTTGAAAAATTCTTTTTTCAGTTTCACTGTTGATATTATTAGATTCTAACTATAAAACTATGAAGGATCACAATGTGAAATAAGTTTTAGAATTTAGGTTTCATGTAGAAGTATAATCTGATGTCAAAGTCAGTGAAAAGAAAACTCTGTAGTTACTCACATCAAGGGCTCTGGACCAGAAGGAAAACCAACAAAATAGTTCTTTTATCAAGAAAATCTTGCTGTGAAAAGCCATGGCCTCTCTCCACAGCCCCAGAGGCGGGCGCTGGGGGTGCTGCTGCTGCGCTCCCCGCTTGGGAGATGACTGCTGATAGCACACACATTGTGTACATTTACAGTCTGCACCTTGTTCATCTTTATTTCTTTTACAGCTTATCTTTCTAGCCCTTCATTTAAAATTTTTTTTGAGACAGGGTCTTGCCACTAAAGCCTGGCTGGCTCGAAATTGTAGCAGTCCTCCTGCCTTAGCCTTCCAAGTGCCGAGGTTGTAGGCGTGCACCGCCGTGCCCTGCTAGCAATTCATTTTAAAAGGATACTTTAAGGAGACTTAGATTTACAGAAAATATTCAAATTCAGTACAGAAAGTTCCAACCCACTCATCACTTCCCTTATTATTCATATATCACATTGATATTATTCATGTTTTAATTCCTAAACTGATGTTCAAAAGTTGCTAATACCTGAAGCACACAGTTTACTTTCCTTTTTTTTTTTTTTTGTGGAACTGTGGTTTGAACTCAGGCCCTTGCACTTGCCAGGGAAGTGCTTATTCCACTGAGCCATCTCCCGGCCCTAGTTTCCTTAATTTTGCCTAATGCCCCTGAGTTAGATTCTTATTGATGAGATAAAATACCCAACAGAGAAAAAGCTGTTTATGGCTGGCCGGAGGCAGCAAGGCAGCAGCAGTGGCAGCTGCAGTAGTGGCAGCGGCATCAGTGGCAGTGGCAGCAGTGGCAGCGGCAGCAGCCTCTCCCTCCCCCCAAGCCCACCTTTTGGGTGATGCCACCCAGGGAAGGGCTTCCCATCATCCGCACCCACACTCCGCCAAACCAATCAGCAGACTAATTCTGTGATGGCATATCCTCGATCTGGGCACCACACACCCTGGGCCAGCCACCTCTGAGAGTCCCTGCCCATAAGCCCACGGGCTCTGGGGACATGCAGACACATCCATAACTGTCTCTTTGCTCAGGGTGCCCTCTGGGACACCACAGTGCTTGTAAGTGCTGTCCCTCCTCCATGCCTCTTGGCTGTGATAGTTGCTGAGACATCCTTGTTTCTGGTGACTGTGACCGTCTGGAAGGGTCCTTGCTCCGCGGCTTATAGAGCGTCTGCAGTAGGCATCTGCCTGATGTTTTCCTCAGGATCGGCTGGGGTGAGGCTGATCCAGGTTTCAAAGTTGCATGGTGCAGAAGCAGCAATGTGTGGTGCTTGAAAATTTAAAATAGAGGACCAACAAGCCAGCTCTTGGCCCAGAGTTGAAGTGGTGTCACTCGAGCCTGGAGGCTGCATGTGTGGCTGGATGATTTGTGAGTTAGTGAGACAGAGCAGGAACAAGCACTGGCCACCTGTCATACCTCCCCCTTTCATCGCATGCTCCTTAACCACGTGAAATTTCCCTCAGTTCCCCAGGCGTGGCAAACCTCCGTGACCCACCTGTGCGGCTCGTGGCTGGTACTGTCCTGAGCACCTATGCTGTGCTGCCAGCAGCCCCTTGTCCCCGTTCTGCGATGCTTGTTTCTTGTATCGTGCGCAAGCAGCTGTGGGGCTGCCCGCTCCTGCGGCCCCTGAGGGCTCCGTCCGTGCTGCGGAAAGTACCTTTTTACATTACAAAACCTCCTTCTTGCTCATTAAATGCTTTTTTGGCTTGAAGTCTATGTTGACATCAGGATTGAGACCTCTGCTTTTTAAATTCTTTCTTTCTTTCTTTCTTTCTTTCTTTCTTTCTTTCTTTCCTTCCTTCCTTCCTTCCT
>NW_004524593.1:22762685-22769466 GCF_000260255.1 Octodon degus | reverse complement strand
CTTTCTTTCTTTCTTTCTTTCTTTCTTTCTTTCTTTCTTTCTTTTTCTTTCTTTCTTTCTTTCTTTCTTTCTTTCTTTCTTTCTTTCTTTCTTTCGTGGAACCGGGGATTGAACTCAGGACCCTGCCCTTGCCAGGAAAGCACTTATTCTACTGAGCTGTCTCCCTGGGCTGGTAACCTTCTTATTAATGCGTGTACCATGGTCCCACTTTCCCTCATGGTTACTTGGGCTGTGACACCTGTCAGGCCTGAGTGGGGCCCTTTGGCCTCCACTGCATCCCGGGTGGCAGGCAATAACTGCATGGCGCTTCCTCCTGTCCCCTGCTGTGCTGTGTTGGGGGCGAGGCCGTGTGCCTGGGCCTTTGTCCAAGCCTTTGGTGTGTGGCTACTGGGAGGGGGTAGGATCTTGAGAGGCAGGGGCTGGTGGGAGGAAGTGATGTCACTGGCACGACCTGGGGATACTGGGACCCAGGTTCCTCCTCTGCCCTCTTGCCGTGACTTAAGCTGCCTCCACAGGCCCAAAGCCACAGGATCTGTTGCCCATGGACTGACACCTCTGATACCAGGAGCCCGGTCAACCTTTCCCCCTTTAAAGTCACTTGTCTCAGGTATTTTGTCACAGTGGCGGGAGGCTGCCTCTCACCCTTGGCTTCTCAACTGTGCTCTTCCGCTGTGGCAGGATGTGGGTCTCTACTTTGCCATTGCGTGGCCCATCACTCACTCCTGGTGGCTAGACCTCTGTGGCTGCGTACATGAGATGGCCCTGTGGGTTCTGCCAGCCTCAGTCTGTCCCTGGCTGGGTGACACCTGTCCTTCTGTAGCTGTGGAAGGGCCCACGTGGGTTCTCCCTGGCCTGGAGACCTGAGAAACGGCTGAGTGGGCTGTTAGGTGCTTCATTTGTACTTTTTAAGTTTTGTAAAAATGCTGTTCACTGTTGTCTTGCTTTATAGTTGCTTCTGAGAATTTGAGGCCAATATAAGTTTTTGACTTTGGAAGCTCTTTGTTTGATTGCCTGGAGGTCCCTGAAGAAGGTCACCTTGATCTTCCAGGTCTAGTGAGGACACGTCTGATGGGTAACGGTTCTGGGCCAACCTTGCCTTTTACCTGTGAGGCCCTTTTAATCTCTAGATTCAAGTCTTTTGTTTACAGAAATATTTATTGGATTTCTTCTTAGTTTGTTTCCTTTTCATCTAACTCATTGGTTAATTAATTGTGTGGTGTTGGGGATTGAGCCCAGGGCAGCCTCTACAGGGAGCTACACCCCTAGCTTTATTTGTTTGTTTTCTTTTGAGAGAGGGCCTTGTGAAGTTGCCTAGGCTGAGCTTGAACTCAAAATTCTCCTGTTTTAGCCTCCCAGAATGTGAGATGCATTTCAGCTTGTTTCTATTTTTTTATTAATACATACGCACATTCCGCTAGAGCTCAGTGTGCTTTTCCTGCACATACACAGAGCGTGGATCAGCCAAATCCAACATCCCTCTATTGGTTCCAGCACCCTTCCCACCATCTGGCCTTGTCATCCTCTCAGGTTGGCTTCTTGCAGCCTCCAGGTAGGAGACCGAATGCGCGGGACTTGGCTTCCTGTGCTGGTTTGTTTTACGTAACATACTGCGCTCCAGGTCCATTCAGCTTTTGCAGACGAGGAGATTCTGTTCTTATTAGGGCTGTATAATACTCCATTGTGCATATGTACTGTATTTCTGTTTATTTACTGGTGGGCATCTAGGCAGATTTTCTATCTTAACTAGTGTGACTAGTTACATAAGACATATAAGAAACTAAAAACCAACAAGCAAGCAACTCAGTTAAAAATGAGCAGGTGATCTGAACAGATATGTCTCAGAAATATTAATGACCAATAAATACATGAAGAAACGCTCAGGGTCCTTTGTCACCAGGGACATGCACACCAACACTGCGTGCACACTCAGATACCACCTGAGCCCGTTAGTTTCCTGTTAAAAATTTCTCTTCAGAGAACCAGTGAAATGGTTGCTCAGCTTCTTTGCTTATATTTCTTTTCAGTTATTTTCCCCTGACCCTTTTTACTTGTCTTGAGCCCTGTTTTCTTTATCTTGGTTGTTTTGTGGCTTTCTGCAATATTTTTTAAAGCATTTCTTTAAGATGACCCCTCCAGACTGCCTTGTGACTTCATCTTGTCTTCCGATATGATTTTGGTTTTCCTTTATTGGATACAGAAATTCTAAAATGCTGTGAATTCTTTAACTGCCTTCTAGTTTCGTGCCCCTGCAGGGCTACGAAGCCGTGGTCAGCATGGTCCAAGTGTGCAGGCCGTGTGTGTTTTCTTGTCTTGGTCTTGGGTGTGGCCCACACGGGCGTGTCTGTCTCTCCCAAGTAGCACGTGGTCCATCCTGTCTCCTTGAGGGCCCAGTCTGACTGCCTGTAGTATTTCTATCTAATTTAGCTGCCTGCGACATCAACATGCACTCCTCTGAGGGACGGTGTTGGCGTTTTCTGCTGCCGGGTGGGCTTCGGCTGACTCTGCCCTCAGGCCCTCGTGGAGCCTTCCTCTGGCTCTGGGACGCTGCAGATGCCTGCGGTGCAGCAAAGCTCGCGCGGTCACGCGACACCCGAGCAGGGCGCGGCCGCGACGCGGGCTGCACACCCGGGCGTGCGGCTGCTGGCGCGGGGCGGTGGCTCCACGCGGGGAAGCCGTGGGAGCCGAGAGCGGACACCTCGTCCCGTGCTTGTGCCCCCGGGCACTGCGCCAGATGCAGGCGGCATGCGATGGGCTGCGCTGGGTGAGGATGAGGGCACTGCCGAGAGCGGGGAGGAGCGGCGAGGCCCCGGGAGGCCCGGAGGGGACACAGGGAGGAGACCGACGTGCCGGACGGAGCGCGGTGCCGCTGAGGGACCCGACTTCCTTCTGAGCTCTGTTGTCCTAGCAGTCCCGCCCGCCCCAGGGCTAACGCTGCTCCCAGGCTGCGGTCTAGCCAGGCCCTGGCCCAGGCAGAACACTGCCGGCTGTCACCACCGAGTCGCCACTGTGCTTCGGTGGCACCTGCGCCGTGCTCGCTCCGCATCTCCCGCCTGCGCGGGCGCAGCTGGGTCCGAGCGGGCCTGGACGCGGCGCAACTTCGCCTCGCAAAGATGCAGCAGCGTCTCTGTGTTTGTACCCCAGGGATCCGGTGAGGGGGCGGGTGATTTGCTGACTAATTTTGTCCAGGAATCACCTTTGGACAGCGGATCAATATCAGTATATATGTTTGTTCTGTGAGGAGAAGAAAAACGCAAACAGCTTGCTGGTCAGAGGAAACCCGGAGCTGCCGCCTCCACCGGTACTACTGCAGTGTTTTCTCCGAAGTGAACAGGCCTAGTCTGTTGCGCTGGCGGGGCCAACACCCGGAGTCACTTGGTCCGGGGGTGCGTGGTCAGCCAGCGGCGTCCCTCCCCAGCTCATGGCCTCGTCCGAGCCCAGGGATGCCCAGGAGCCTCTTGAAGGGAGGGCCAGCTGGCGCGCGCCCAGTGCTGGAGCTCAGTCCCTGCTCCGCTGTGGCCCTGGAGGTCGACAGGCCCAGGGGAGGGAAGGGGGAGCGGACAACGCCAGGCTTACACTGGGTGTCCCAGGGGACCTGAGTGGGACCTGCTTTCCTGGAAGTTCTGGAGGTTCCTGAGGAGGGCTTGGCTCCCTACCTCACCCTGTCCTTATTAGCAGAGAGAGTCTTTGCAGGGGCCGTGAATGACTGCTCTCCTGGCCTCTGGGGGAGCCGCGCTCCTATTACCAAATTCATGGCAGTTCCTGAGGCAATTGCTGAAGTGACAGGGACATTTAGCAGCTGGAGCAGGATGCGAGGAGAAGGGTTGAAACGTGGACAGAAAGAGAATTAAGATAGCTGTGTCTGAGCAGGTCAGAGCCCGCCCATACCTCTGAAGGGACAAGGGCAATGGCCTGGCCAAGGAGCTGGACCAGCGCCAGGGAAGAGGTCAGGCAAGGGCAGATGTCAGGGCAGCCAGGGCAGGAGTGGGCTGGGGCGGGGGCAGGGGAGAGGGCGGGGGCGGCCCGGGCACGGGTGCTTGGGTCAGGCACAAGTCATTCCAACAGCAGATTGGTTTGTCATTAAGGCTGCCTGGCTTAGGTGGTTTGGGAGTGTGTGGGGCTGGGATGATAAAAAGCTAGGGATGCAGTTTTCAGAATGTCTTCCAAGGAGCTCTAATTCAGTGGGGAGCTAATAGGGCATTCAGAGAGATGCTAAAAGAGATTAGTTAATCATACAATTTTAGAAGCTTCTGGCTAAGTTAAACAGCTAAGGGCCTCTCGATCCCTTAGTATGTACAAGGTATACATAAGCAAATGTATCCATGAGTATTTTGTTTTGTTTTGTTTAGAGACAGGGTTTCACTATATAGTTGAGCTTGGCTTGAACTCACTATAGAGCCCGGTTTGACCTTGAACTTTTGGCAAGCCTCCTGCCTCAGCCTCTCTGATTGCAGGTGTGCACCACTCTGCCTGGCCTCCACTAGGCTTTGTGTGAGAGCCAAGCTCCCCCTAACTTGTTAAAAGCTCTTCTAGGTGATGCAGTTTCCCTGGTGTATCTGAGCAAAACACTTTTAAGAGGCTGCTGCACACTGTTGGCTGACAAGTTTTGGCAGTGCTGCTCTGACATGTGCAACCCTGTCTTAAAAATCAGGCTCAGTGGAGGCACCGGCTTGTGCTGCTTTAGCAGTACATCAGTGAAAGGGTTCGCGACAATGGGTGTCTACTAGCTTCACAGCTTGTGTCACCTCCTGGACCCAGCACTAGTGCTAAAGAAAACACCAAGTATCTGGAAGCAGAGGTCCAATAGTCACTGTAAATGACAAAAGAGAGATTCAGTATTAAATTTGGAGGGAGCTGAACACAGCCACATAGAGTAGGAGTGACTTTGGAGCTACTCAGAGAAAATCAACTCAGGGCACAGTCACTGAAAGAAAGGGAGGGACACATCCTGAGGCCAAAGTCGACCTGAAACAGGAGGCTCGGAGATCAAGCAAGCACAGATGTGCAGTGGCAAGCAGAAGGGCTGAAGTGCCACGCAGGATGGGGGGAAGGTCAGGCCTCAGAGGCTCTGCTGGTGCACACGGAGGGGAGTGAACCACTTGCTCCTCAACCTGCCAGGTGTGTGTGTGTGTGTGTGTGTGTGTGTGTGCATGCGTGTGCATGTGTGTGTGTACCGGAGCTGCCAACTGAGGCCTCCAGGGACAAGAGTAGGGACCATAATGGCTACAAGAGTCGGGTAGTGAAGGGAACAGCATGACCCCTCTTGCCTTGAGACCAGTGGCTGAAGCGAGGCACGTGGGATTTGAGTGGCCTGTGCAGTGGTACAGCCAGAGTGGGGGGCTGGCACTCGCCCTGTGGGAGAGGAGACTGGAATGGGCTGGGCAGCCGTGAGCAGGAGAAGGAAGACCAGGGTCCAGCCCCCAGCACCCCACCCACCCTGCAGCAAGGGCACAGAGATGCCTGGGGAAGTGGGAGAGGAGGCTACGCAGGGGCCGGGAGGAGCCTGCACGCACCCGCTCGGGCTGTCTCTGTTGGAGGACAGCACAGCAACTGGGAGAGCGACACAGAGGCAAACGGAGCGAGCAGGCACCAAGGGAGGCACAGAAAGTCCCTGGCTGAAGACTCTGGCCCCAGAGGCAGAGGCTACCCCGATCCAGCACTGACCACACTGCAGGCTTAGCCAGGCCGTGGACACAGAGGAATTTTATTAATTTTGTCTTTGTTTCATTTCCTTTTTCTGCATGGTTATTATTAACTGTTTTGGTGGTCTAGGTTTTTACCTTTATTTTTGTTCTATTTGTCTTCTTGTCTCTTTTCTCAACTATCTCTCTTTGTAGCAGAAGACATGTCCTCCCTTGACTCGTGGCTAAAAGGCCTGTGACACCCGCGCCCCAGCCAGTGTACTGCAGTTTGTTAGGTGTCCAGATAATAGTTCTGGCTGCATTTTCTGCTACTGCTGTCTCCTAGAAATGGTCAACACCGTGGTCATTTGAGAGATACAAATTAAAATGACAATGAGATTCCAGTTTACTGTAGAAATAATGGCTAGTATCAAAAAATTAACCAGCAGCAAATGCTGGAGGGACTGGGGAGAAGGAGCCCGCCACTGCTGGTGGGCAAGCAGACGGCCAACCACCTGGAAATCGGCGCGACAGTGCTCAGAAACGTAAAACTAGATGCTCAGTTCAGCTCAGTTATTTCTCTTCTTAGCATCATCCCAAAAGAATTAAAAGCATCATATCATAACAACATGCGAACACTCATGTTTATGTAACAGCTTGTAATTGTCAAATATTGAAAACAATCCAAATGCCCAACAATTGATGAATGTATACAAAAGACTTTTTTATACCATGAAGTACTACTCAGCCATCAAGAAGGATAAACTTGAGACATTTCTCCATAAATGGATTCACCTTGAGACTATGCTGTTAAGTGAAATAAATCAGACACACATGTGTAAGTATTACAGTTTTTCTGGTGTGAGAAATGGAGAGTGTAAATAAGGACTAAAATGTATAATAGATATTGTGAAATAGCAAGAAACTGCTAGGAGAACTGAGGAGAAAGAGGGGGAAAGGAAGGAAGGGACAAGAAACGAGAGAAGGATCAAATGGGAACACTACGGAGGGGTTGAAGGGAAGGGAGGAGAATGGGAAAAAGGAGCTGAGATGTGACATATGGGTGCGAATTTTCTCTCATGAAAGTGATCATTGTGTGTATCTCAGCTGTACCAATGAAATGGCCAAAATCAATTTTAAATTCAGCATGAAGGTATCCTGGG
>NW_004524593.1:22760476-22761680 GCF_000260255.1 Octodon degus | reverse complement strand
TAATTTAATTTTTATTTAAAAAATTTAGTTGCCAGGCAAACTTCTAATTGGGGTACAGGACGATAATTGGGTTCGTGTATGCAATGTACAGTGACCAAATCCGGCAAGAATTTTTACTTTAAATGTTTGAAATAATCCTCATCCTTATTTGCATTCATGTGAGTTATGATTAAAATATGTGTGACTGTATAAATACCAGAATTCTTGGTTAATAACGTAAAAGACATGTTGCCACGAAGTTTCCTCAGAACGCGCCCCTGCGCAGAAAACACTTATCCCGCTGCCCGGCCGCTTTTTGTGGCAGGTCTGGAGTCCCCTTTTCTGAGTGTTTTTATGAGGTTTGAGCAAAAATACAGTGAATGTGGCATTGAATGCCATTCAACAGAAAGGCAGCCCCTAAGAATGTGACCCGTGTCCTCCTCCTGGTGGGGGTCACTTCTGGCTCCTTCCCAGAGTAGAAAGATGGTGAAAGGGCAGTGTTTTGAATCTGCTCGGGACATTGAGGCAGCCACGTAGTGCGACTGAGGGCTCTCAGGACAGAGGATTCCAGAACTGCTTGGGAAGGTGCGAGGAAGGTGGGGTCTGTGTGTTCAAAGGAAGGGGCAGGACTTTGAGGGTGATAATAGCAATGTGTCTTTTATTGTAATAAATTTAAAGATACTAAATATTCATCGTGTCTTTAGGTGACATCTCCTCATACCATAGAAAGGAAGATATAAATGAAATCGATGGTTTGCGTGTCCCTGAAGCACTCTCCCGCAGTCTCTTTCTCTGAGTTTCTCCTCAGGTCTGCTGTCAGTGTCTTCCTGTTCCCACTCCTGCTCTCTGTGCAGATGCTCTTTGCTGTGTGTCTTGGGTCTTTCTCAGGGCTCCTGACATTTTTTTCTAATTTCTGACACAGGAATTACCTAGATGGCATCTGAGAGGGACAGCCAGGAGTCACCTTTCCTTGCGGCCCTCAGATGCTCCATGGACTGGGTGGCCCAGAGCTTTAGGTGCTAGAACCCACACCTTCAGGTGCTGGTGGCAGCCCAGCTCCTCAGCAGGTGGCTGCAGAGCCCCGCTGGCCAGGCATGGAGGCAGGACGTGGGTTAATAGATGCACTTCTATTTAACAAATCCCTCCAGGACTAACAGAGGATGTCACGTGTACACCTCTTACTTTTCTATTACAAATTTTTCTTTAGCATAACAGCAGCCAGATA
>NW_004524593.1:22749440-22758311 GCF_000260255.1 Octodon degus | reverse complement strand
AAAAAAAAAAAAAGCAAAAAAAATATTGCACCATGTTGGAAATACTGACAGGGAAACCTTGTCAAAACAGGAGCCTGAGATGGAAATGTTTTGCAGTAAAACCAAAGGTGGAGTAAATGACATTGATGAGTCACGCAGCAACTGTGATGTCACTCAAAACACAAAGCACTGGCCAGTGGTTGTGTTGCACTTGATTCTAAACATGTGTGGCATACCTAGTTTGATAGCTTACAAAGAAAATGACGAGTGCAAATTGCCACAGAGAAATTTTCTTAGGTGGCTGGGGCTGGAATTCATAAGAGACCATTTAAAACAGAAGAAAAATTATGCAGAAAATTGTGGAGCTGATTGGTGAGTTTCCAGGTGAACAGACAGGCTCAGCATCACCGTAGACCTACTATGAGGGCAGGAAAGATAAAAGGATGTCGCCTGTGCCCTACAAGGAAGGACAGGAAAACAAAACGAGTGCTACCATCGTAAGTGGCATCTGCATATGGAGCACGTGCTTCTCCTGTGTGACGCCTGCCTTGCGTGTGACAGTTGAAGCAAAGATTACTTTGTTGTAGAAGCCTACTGGTATTTTCACTGGAGCTCACACAGGTTTTTGTTTCCAATGTTACCTGTTAGGTTTTGTAAGCTAGTGAACAGCTGATATGCAAATGTTGATGTCTATTCTAAGCACTCATTACATGTTTGATATTTCACTTTATTGCTATTTTTTCATAGTTAAGAGACTTATTCTAATAGTAGCTATAACTGCAGTGCTTGTCAAAATGAAAACTGAAAACAAGTATACAAGGTAGTTGATCACTAATCGTGTACTGAAAGCAGTAAGAGGCCCCACAACGCCAAGGAAACGAGTTCTGAAGTTTCCCAAGGTAAATTTAACAGCTCCAGCTTCTTCAGTGTTTATCAAAATACAAAAGAAAAAAGTAGAGGTCGTCTTTTCTGATGGCAGATTGGGCCCTTGCAGGCTGAGGGAGGAAGCGACGTCACACATGGAGGTGGGGTGCTCCGGGGCTGTGGTCCGGAGTGGACCAGCCGTCCCAGCTTGCACGCGCTCCTGCCGGTGAGACCCAGACTCTGACCAACGCAAGTCCCGAGCGGGCGCTGGGGGTAGGCTGCCGCTGCAGCTGCAGCTGCACGCTGACCGAGGGGGCGGGGGTCCTGCACCCCTCAGAGCCCTCCCGCTACCCCGAGGTGACTGTGTGAGCGTGAGTACAAGCACCACGCTATGGAGTGCGGGTGACCCGAAGACAGGCGGGCCACAGGGTCTCGACTGTGACCGTGCAGTGGATGGCATGTGTTTGTCGCATCTCTGGAGTTCCCAGAGGAACAGCTGAGCTGGTGATCAGGCCGAGCTGCACTAGGAATGGTCTCCCTGCTGTGTGTTCCAGTGTTCTAACCACCTTTTAATTTTTAATTATTTTTAAAATGCACTGAGTTTGGGTTATACACCAACCACCAAATGGATCCTGACCAAAGTCTGCAGCTCAGCGGCTCCTGGAGGCCAGGGGCCCTGCACCCAAATCCCTTCTCAGGACTAACAGGGAGGTGATTTTCTTTACAATAAAAAAGCTGAGTAATATTGCACAGGAGCACCAGAAGCTGGACACAGAAACGATTTACATTGAAGAAAAACCTGGCTGCACGTGTACAGCACGATGCGTGACACTGTGACCAACCCATGGAGACAGCTTCTGGCACTCAGGACCACAGAGTCGCGACGTTTGCCACATGAGCACGAAGTGGAGGGCAGAGAAGGAGGAAGTGAGGGGAAGGGGGCTCTGGTTCACTTCTGGTTCCGGAGCTGACTGGAGAGCCAGTCCAGTCCTTCATAGATCCTGTCCCCACTGGTGGCACAGGTGGCCTGAACATACCATTCCTGTGGCGTAGAGAGTGCAGCCCCAGCTTGCCTGTGATTTCAGCGGCATTCACAGCTTGGGGAGGTCCTGCTTGCTGGCAAACGGGAGGAGGATGGTGTCCCCGGGCTCCTCCTCAGCCAGCATCCTCGTGAGCTCCTCACGGGCCTCGGTCAACGCCCTCTGTCATTGCTGTCCACCACAAAGATCAGGCCTTGGGTGTTCTGGAGGTCGTGGCCACAGCCACTTGTCCTGACCACCCACGTTCCACACGGTGAAGCTGATGCTCTCGTATTCAAGTGTCCCTCCACACTGAGGCATACGGCAGGCATGGTGGCCACCATTTCGCCGATCTTCAGTTCATAAAGAATCACCTTTTTTCCGGCAGCATCCAAGCGCCCCATGAGAACACACGTTTCTCTTTTTTGCCAAAAAGGCCCTTAAGAGGTTGTGAAGCTGTTCTCCACGCTTGTAGGTGCGCGGAAGCGGCGCTGGCCGGAGAGCTCAGCAGCAGCTGCTCCTCTGCTCTCGTCACCTGCAGGTGCGCACCTACAATGCGGCAGGATGCTCTTGATAGACTATAAAGAGAGGTGACAAGACTGCCACACAGGAAAGAGCGCTAAGCGCATGTGCCGCAGTGTAAGGGAGACGTGCCCATGGAACACGCGGCTGGCGTGTGAAGGCTGCCTTGGGTGTGACAGGGAAGCCGCGCTTAGTGCTGTGGTAGACTGGTGCTTACGCTGCGGCTCACGTGGGTTCTCACGTCTGATGCTGTCTCTCGTGACGTGTGAGGCAGAGCACGGCTGCCTGGAGAACACCGACATTTATTCTAAGCACTCTACACATTTGGATTTTATCTTATTTTATTTATCTTATTTCCTTATTATAAAGACTTTGTAGAGTGCTATTGGTGTTTTAATTGATAACTGAAGTAAAGGCTGTTTTGCAGGGCCAGCCACATAGCTCAGCAGATTAAAGGACGCAGGCACAGGGGCCAGGGGTTCGATCCCCAGCCTGCGGTGCTGGCCCTGCCCCTGGGCACGCTGAGACGGCAATTGAGACGGGGCTTGGTGGTGCGCGCCTGTAATCCCAGCTGTCAACAGGTGGGTCACTATGAGTCCAGTCTAATAGTGAGACGCTGAGCATCCTGTAGACCCTTCCCTAAAATACAGAAAGAAAAAAAAGAAACAAGATTGTTGTGCAGAGTGCTGTTGGTGTTTCACTGTAGCCCATGTAGGAACTTATTTCTTGTGTTATCCCTTAGGTTTATAAGTACACAGCTGATGTGAAAATGTTGATGTTTATTCTAAATGTGAAACACATATTCAGAATTTAACACTTTATGTTTCTCTAAGTACACATTGCACAACATAAGAACCTCCTGACAAAACAGCAAGCCAGTCACATGTCAAGCATGTCCTACGAAATGCCAGGAAAGCAAAGCACACGTGCTGTCCGGGTGAGTGGTAGGAGCGTGGAACGTGCTGCTGTCGTGGGTGAAGACCACTTTAGGTCTAGTAACTGAAGCAAACTTTTTTTGTAGGGTGCTTTGGTATTTTCATTGAAGTTCAACTAGGAATTTATTCCTGTTGTTCCTTTTTATATTTTGTACACCAAAACTAGTAGATATTGAAAATTTTGATCCTCTTTTAATAAACAATAAATATTAAAACAATATTTTATATTTGTGTTTTTCCTGTTAAGCAGTCATTTATAATATAATAAAAATCATAATATTCAAATTAATAGTTCATGAATTATTGAAAGCGTATGGCAGGCACTCCAGCAGCTGTGCCGCTGCATGGCGAGGGTGTGGCGGCCTCCGAGGACCTTAAGTATTGTTCAGTGTGGACTTCGCGAGCGACAAGCAGTCAGCAGCAGATCTGCAGCTCCACTGCTGGCTGCTGACTCGGTGCCACATTAGGAGCAGTGGAGAAGTCCCTGCATCTGTCCCAGGGTGGCCCAGGTTGGGGGCAGCCCAGCGTCCCTCCCTGTCCTCCTTCCCAGGGCTCCAGGAGGGGCAGGAGCAGCAGGTGCTGGTGTCTTGGCCCCAAGGCCCATGCTCACTTCAGCTCAAGCCAGAAGGCTGGAGGTGGAGGCCCCTCAGCCTGAGCCTGGCGATGGCCCAGCGGTTGCCTCCTCACCCAGGGGAGCTGCGGGCACTTGGCGCTGATGTGGTAGCCTGCTCTGGGGCTGCACCTGTTCCTGCTCTGTAGGCTGCACTGTGCTTGTGTCTGCCTCAGCTTCAACTGTCACACAAGGGGCAAGCCCTTCTCCGACCTCAGCTCTGGTGCAAGACTGTCCTGTCCCTTGACTCACACCTTTTTTTTTGTGGTGGTGGGGGACTAGGGCCTGAACGCAGGACCTTGTGCTTGCCAGGCAGGTGCTAAAGCTGAGCCATCTCCCCGGCCCTGTGCCCCAACTCTTCCCGGGTTCCTCCAAACACAAACCTTCTCCTCCTCTCCCTGGTAGCTTCATGCTGGTGGCTTTTCTTCTGCCACATGAGCTTTACCAGGCCACGGCATGGGCCAAAGGCATCTCTGCGTGGCTTGGTCCTGTGGAGGAGACAGTAGGCAAGCAGTGCTTTCCACAGTTGTCCTATCCCACTTCCCCGTGATGCCTCCCTCCATAACAGTGAGGCCAGGGAAGGCTGATAAGGAACCTGGCTTCCGTGTCTGGGACTGAGAGGGCCAAACTGTGATGGGGCACACAGGCTTCAAGGGTCGAAGCCGGGATCCTTGTCCCTGAGCCTCCTGAGGGTCCAGAGCGCCAGTCACACTCCAGTGAGAAAGGCTTGTTGGCAGAATTCGATGGGACTTGAGAGAGCCGTTCCCCTGCATACTGAGTGGTCAGGGATCTTTGCACTTTGTCCTCCTTGAGGAATTGACCGCCAGTGGAAGTGGCTTGTTAAAGGGTGCTGCCTGAAGCCGACAGCTGGGAACTGTTAAGGTTAAATTATTAACGAGAAGCTGTATTTATAGAATGGATGAGGCTGTAAAATCAGGTTTTCTGGAGTGTTTAATTAAGATGGCCTATTTAATTTCCTCCTTTCTTGCTTTGTTCCTTAGATTATCATCTTAAATTAAAAGTCTTGGCTCTGTAGTTTTATTTCATTAGTTTTGCATTTGTTTGAATTCAAATCGCTCCTATGACTTGCAGGAGTGATTATGAGCAGTTGAATGCTGCGGTCACAGCTCCACATTGCTTCTGCCATTTGTGAAGATTTTCTCTCTGAGCTTTGCATTGTTGTGCATCCGACAGTCCTTTCTTGGGTGTTCTGTAGAGGTGTTCCGGGGGGGCTTGGGGCACTGCATCAGCTGTGTCAAATACCCCGCTCATTCCGGGGCGGGAAGGGAGAGTCTCACTGCCTGTCCCTGGGAGGTCACAGAGATGGGCTTGGAGGCCAGCACAGGCAACACAGAGTGCCGGCAGTGAGCACGGGAGCCAGGCGCACCAGGAGCAGGGGTGGGCAGAGGCAGCCTGCAGAGTGGGCGGGATCTGTGGCTGCAACTTGGCCCAGGGGACGTTCAGGACAAACAACTCAAAGCCTGAACAGAAAAGGGGATCTAGTTTAAAAAGGACGAATTGACCTGAAGAGACGCATCTCCAAAGAAGACATACAACAGTCAATAAATATATGAAAAATGCTCGATATCTCTAGCCAGCAGGGAAATGCAAATTAAAGCAGATTCGATCTTGCCCCTATTTATTGTGGGGAAAAAAATGCTGGGAGGGCCAGCTAGATAGCTCAGCAGACTACAGCTCCTGCTTAGGCAGAGCACAGCAGCCGGGGTTCGGTCCCCCAGTGTGCCATGCTGCCCCCACCCCCAGGGGTGTGCTGAGACAGTGCCTGAGACTGGGCGTGATGGTGTGCATCTATAATCCCAGCGCTTGGAAGGCTGAAAACAGGAGAATCACTACGAGTCCACTCTGTGTAGTGAGACCCTGTAGACCCTGTACTAAATACAAAACAAAACAAAACAAAACCAAAAACCAAAAACCCAAAAACCAAAAAAAATGCTGGGGAAGATGTGAAAAAAGAAAAACACCTTTATACTGTTAGTTGGCTTGTGAGTTGGCACAGTCACATTGGAAATCATTAAGTACATTTCTCTACAAACTAAAAGTAGAGCTGCTGACTGCGGCCCACCACGCTCCTGGGTTTGTAGCCAGAGGAAGCTAAGTCAGCACGTAAGAGCCATGCACACGCCTGTGTCCACTGCAGGAAGTGAGGAGAGCAGCACACAGATTCGGCCTTCCTCAGTGTGGTCAACTTCTCTTGTTCTGGGCTTCTTGGAGAGTCAGTCGTGCCGAAGGTCAGTGGCTTGCACCAGACCAGCTATCCTCCTCCCGGACATTTTTCTAGAAGAACTGAACACATCACACCACAGTGATACACGTGCACCCGTGGTTCTAGCGGTGCAATTTGTCATAGCTAAATCTTGGAAACAACCCAAATGCCCATCATCTGAGGCATGAATAAAAAAGACGTGGTACTTTTACACATTGGAGTATTATTTAGCTATAAGAAAAGATAAACTCAAGGCTTTCATAGGTAAATGGGCCCAACTAGAGACCATACTCAGAAGTGAAATAAACCAGATCCACATGTGTAAACATCATATTGTCTCACTAATGTAAGAACCTGAAAGAATAAATAAAATCTGGAAGTTACAATCGATACTGTGAAAGAGAAAGAACTGGCTCAAAGGGAAGGAACAACTGAGGTGAAGAAATGGACAAAAAAAAAAAAAAGAAGGAAGAGAAAAAGACGTTTCTATGTGTCTATACAGGATAGCTTGGATAATTGCACTGCTGATTTCTGCTGGTCTATTGAAAGGAGGAGTTAATATTTAAATGATTTTCTTCTCCTTTTTAATTTCTTATAACTTTTGGTAATCTGAACAACTAAATTGAAGACATTGTGCAATATAACAACCATTGTTGAAGTCCTATTATTTTGTTTAGTGAAGTTCTCTACCATTTCTAATGGTTCTCTTTCTTTCCTTTTTTTTTTTTTTTTTTCTATTTTTTATTCTCCTAAAAAAAGAAGTTAGGCAGGAGTAAAGCTTCTTACCATGCTGCTTTTAAGGAAAGGAGACCAATGAGGTAAAGTTAAATTCTGGCTTCGGTGGTCACAGAGGTCAAATAAAGCAGAGGGCAGGGAAATGTTCACTGAATAAAAACCACATTGTTTTGAGCCAGATCAGAACATAAGAAATCAAACAAGTTGCTCCAGCAGAAAGCAAGCAAGAAGCAGCATCAGGAAGAGCCTGGCACCATTAAGAGCCTGTTCCAGGGGGACTTACAGAGAACCATCTTACCGACGGCTCAGTACCAGCAGCTGGGCAGACTGCTTGCATGCAGTGTATTCTGTGCCTGAAACTCAGGAGCCCCAGCACCGACTGTGGTGAACTCACCGACGGCCAGCGGTGCGAACCTGCTGCAGCGCTCATTATTACTATTTAAAAATAAATAATCATGCTCGGAGCTGCATGTCTGCAACCCCAGCACTCTGGGAGATGAAGGCTGGCCGCCTGGCCAGTTCAGTGCTTTGTGGAGATCCTGTGTCAAAATAAGACAGAAAAAGGGTCCAGGGGTGCAGCTCAGTGCGAAGCCCTGGGTTGGATCTGCAGCAGGGAGGAGAGAGGAGTGGAAGGGCTTGTTGGCGTCCTCGGTGCCCATTCTCTCGTGCACGACTTCACCTCATTCCTGGTCATGAGCATTATTTTGCTGGTTAAAAAGTTCACATTGACAATTATTCTGTCTCAGTGCCTCGAGGATTTTATTCCACTGTATGCTGGTTACTATTGATCTTAGAGATCTATTGCTCTTCTTATTGGCCTTCTTTTTGTGCGATTCATCCCTTCTTTCTTGGGTAAGGATCTTTTCTTTGTCTTTGTTATCAGCTTTATTACAATATACTTTGACAGAGATTTGTTTCCATTTTCCTGCTTTGAGACATCTTGGCCTTTCCGAGCCTGTGGACGTGTGCTTTCCGCTAGCTGCAGGAGCTTCGGGGTTAGGCATTTCAAGGCATTGCCTTCACCGCGTTTATTCCTGCTGGGGGAGGCCTGGCAGCTCTTTCCACGCGTGTCCGCACCTCTTGCCTCTGGGCTGTTTCCGTCTTTCTGTGCCACGATGGGGCCAAGCCTGCCTGCCCGTGTTTTCCTAGTTCTGCCTTCACTTACGCCTAATCTGCTCTTTAATGCTACCTTCTGATTTAGACCCAAATCCTGCTTATCTGCAGCTCATAAAAAGGGCACAGGGAGTCATGGAACAGTCTAGTCCCGTGTCTCC
The DNA here is from genome assembly GCF_000260255.1 of Octodon degus. Lineage (NCBI taxonomy): Eukaryota > Metazoa > Chordata > Mammalia > Rodentia > Octodontidae > Octodon > Octodon degus. The sequence goes on along the minus strand of NW_004524593.1, from coordinate 22,750,149 downwards.
CGCCCCTCGCGCCCCAGCGCGCTGGGTCCCTGCCAGTGCCCTGCCAGCGTGCTCTCGGCTGCTCTCCAGTGGCCGCTTCTCAGCACTTAGGTTGCTCGAATGTGAGAAGCATTTACCACAGCAGTTTCCCCTGTGGGGCCCAGAAGCCCCTCCTCCCTTCCCGAATCCCGCCCTCTCTCCCCGGGCAAGGCTCTCTCGGCTTTGGGTCAGCTACCTCGCTGGAGAGCTTCGGGTCTTGCTTTGGCCTTGTTCTCTTTCCATCGGACTTACTCTCTTTGTGTTCTGACTCAGCCTTTTTGCTGGGTCTGAGTGTCCCGCCTCCAAAGCCTCATGCAATCGCAGGGACTTCGGAGGTGTCTGAACCTAGAGTATGACCGATGTGTGGTGCAGTCCTGGGGTTAAGGGGGGTGACTGCTGGGCAGGCCAGCGCTTGGACTGGCACCGCCTGAGCCCCAGGAGTCTGCACACCACAGAAGGGGCAGGAAGAAGTTTCTTTTCTTTTTTTGCCCTTGTTGCTTTTGCTGTCTTCTGCCTGCCAAGAACTGTTCTCCCCTGCCGCGCGCCGTCCGGCCCCGGAGCCCACGGATTCTCCCCTGCCGCGCGCCATCCCTCCCCGGAGCCCACGGATTCTCCCCTGCCGCGCGCCATCCCTCCCCGGAGCCCACGGATTCTCCCCTGCCGCGCGCCATCCCGCCCCGGAGCCCACTGA